>NC_046665.1:97636762-97638632 GCF_010883055.1 Belonocnema kinseyi | reverse complement strand
TCTTAATTTGTCTAGTAACCATATTTTCTCTTCCTAACTCTTCTTTTAACATATATCCTGGGCAACTCCAGCAAACCCCCATTACCCACCTCAGAAATCGCTCATGCATACTCTCTACTTTCCTATGTTCCATCCATCCCCAGATCTCCACACCATAACCCAACACCACCCACACCAACGCATAAACAACCAGACCCTCATTCTCCAATAGTTCTTGAACCTTCTCTTTCCTATACCCCATACTTGGCCCATTACTTTACTCGCACATTCAATTCTTTTCCTCACCTGCAGCTCGTTTCCTCCTTCTGCCTCCAACCAAAAACCTAGGTAACGGAACTCCTCCACAATTTCCACTTTTTGTCCGTTCATCTTCCAAACGTAATTTATTTTGCTCTATCTATTTCTGAAACACATCACCTTCGTCTTATCTACGTTCACCGTCAGCTCTTTTGTTCCCACATACTCTTCGAAGATTCTCATCATTATGTTCATCCCCTTCTCATAATCTGCTAATAGAACTACATCGTCCGCGTATGCTAGAGAGTATAGTTTGCTATTACCCAAAGTCGTTCCTCCTTTCTCTTTCTCCTTTAGCTTCTCCTCTAAGTCTGCCAATAGAATACTAAATAGTAACGGACTCAAAGGTCACCTTTGCCTTAGACCTCGGTTTGTCCAGAAAACATGCCCTTTTTTCTTTCCTATTTTCACCCTAGTCCTGGTTTCAGTAAAAATTTCCTTTATCCTCTCCACTAACTTTTCCTCTACACCCCTCTCTTTCATTGCCTGCCATAGTACTTTTCTATTCACTGAGTCAAACGCTGCTTTGAAATCTACGAATAAAGCGACTAGTCTCCCTTGCTTTCCTTCCCCTTTCTTGACAAGCGGTACCACCAGTCCCGTCGTCCACTCTTCCGGCCAACCTTCCCCGTTCCATACCTTGTTGCAGATCTTCCACATCCCATCCCAAATCCCTCTTATTCCAAACTTCATCGCTTCGTTCTCCATCCCATCTTCTCCCGTCGCCTTGCTTCTTTTTAACCTATTGATTGCTTCATCCACTTCTTTTCTTGTTATCTCGTTCCCTTCCTCTATTTCTCCTCGGACTATCCTACACTTTTCCCCTTTGATCTTATTTTGATCTCCCCCTAATAGACCCTTAAAATAATCCGTCCATTCCTCCATTTCTATTTCTTCGTTAACGCCCTTCCTTTCCCCTCTATCCCTATTTATCAAATCCCACACCCTACCTTCTTTGATGGCTTTTTCTACCTCTGCTTTATATTCTTCCTTTCCCCTCTGTCTTTTTATTTCCAGCATCTTCTCATGTTCTTTTTTCCTCCTGTTATAGTCCTCCTTCTGCATTTCCCCTCTTCTCCATTTGCTCACACACTCTTTTATTCTCTCTTTACTCTCCCAGCATTCCTCGTCCCACCAGCCTCTCTTTCCCCCTACTCTTTCTTCATTAGTACCCAGCTCATCCTTTACCTTTTCAATGGACGCCTTCAACCTTTCAACTAATGAGTCTATTCCCTCTTCTTTTTCATACCTAACCTTCTCCTTTTCCATCTTTTTTTCAAACTCGTTTAAATTATCTACCCCCCAGATTCCCATTTTCGTGTTTCGTTCGCACCCTTTTTCCTTTCTCCCTCTGTCGCGCTTACTGACCCCTCTTCTTAGTGTAACTATGACCGGGAAGTGCTCGGACCCTATCTCATTCCCTACCTTCATATTCCCTATCATATGCCGCATTCTTTCTTCAGCCAGGATGTAGTCTATTACTGTTGCTCTCTTTCCTATGAATGTGATCTCCCCTTCCTCATCTCCTTTCATATTGCCATTGCATATAAACCATCCTGTTTCTCCTATCATG
>NC_046665.1:97611374-97636662 GCF_010883055.1 Belonocnema kinseyi | reverse complement strand
TTCTACTTTCCCAATTATAATTTTTCTTATCATTGTTCCATCCTTTTCCTCCATGTCCCCATCTTTTCTCCCTTTTACTGCTAATTCTTTTTTCACCCCTGAAACCATGCCGCCCATTCCTCTCCCTTTAACGTGTTCCTTTCTTGCTTCTTGCATTGTCCACACATAACCTTTCGGTAACATCTTTTTTATTCCCTTCCAGTCCTTCTCATCAGCCCAAGTTTCACTCATCATAATCACATCCCACTTTTCTAACTCCTCCCAGAATCCCAGAAAAAAAAACTTTAGGCGTTTTCAAAGAAATTAAAAAGGGATATAACTTTTTTTTTTAATTTTGAAAAGATTATTTTTGATTTTTTTATTCTGAAAAATAAGTTTATAAAGAAAATTCGTTTTAACATTTCAGAATATGTAAAGAATCGGTCGCAAACTTCCAGGCAATTTAAGCAATATTTAGGAAAATTAAAAGTTTGGTCTGGATTATTTTACAGTACATATAAAATATTCAAAATTCTTTTTGAATTTAAAAACTTTAAATAATAAATACTCAGAATTTTTATTTTTCATTAAATATAAATAAGCCTCTCAAATAAAAAAAATATACGCTTTCTAATACATTTGCGCAGGTTAATTAAAATATTAAAATTATATACTAAATTATTAAAAACTTAAAACATTTTTTATGTTGCGTGTCACTAGAAATTGATATTTTGAAGAGATAATTTTAATGCGATATTTCAAGGTGTTATACAAACAATAAGTTTTTAAATAAAAAATTATTAGATTTAAAAAATTTAATTTTTTAAAAAGAATTTACTTTTTCCAGTTTTATAATCATTTTTTTAAGCGGAAATTGACATTTTTGAATGAAAATCATTGAATTTCAAAAGTTCGTAATATCTTAACAATTTTCGTTTACGTTTTAGTTTCATAAAAAAAAGTTGCTATGTTAAAAAAAATAGTTTAAACAAGATTTTGTATTTTAAGCAGATTGAGATTATATTTAAGGCCATTTGACGAGTGGATCATGTGGCTAGATTCCTACATTACCGACGCTTTTCTTATTTCCCAACTTATTTTCACAACAAGCATCACATTAACTTAAAATTTTTTAGTAATGAATAAGAAGGACTAAGAAAGCTCGGTCTGCTCCTAAATTTCAATAAGAATAAATAAAGCAAAACACTATTATTTATAAAGAAATTTTCGTCTTTATAATTATAAGCATTTAGGACCAAAGCCACCTTTCTTAGTGCTTATTATTTATTATCCCAAATTTTCTACTCGATGTGGTACTTCGTGTGGAAATAAGTTAGGAAATAAAAAAAGTGTCGGTAAGGTAGAAAACTGGTCACGTGACCCAATCATTACATGGCCTCAAAGTTTTCACTGAAAACTGGTTATCTGAAAAAATTCAAGAAGTGGTAAAAATTTATATATCAAAGAAGATGAACTCTTTAACAATTTTAGATTATGTTGGAGTTTTACACGGAAAATTGGAAATTTATTAAAGAAATTAATTGATTCAAAAAAGATTGAAAATGTCATATAATTGGAAATATAGTTTCAGCAAGGTCAGAAGAAAAAAAGATTTCTTTTTGCTTAAAAACGCCCAAAATATACATTTGTTTATGTAAATTGTTTATGAAATAAACCAATATTGATAGGTGGTAAAAAAGTTTCCAGAAAACGTTATTAATAATATAATTTAAGCAAAGGTCGAAGAAAAAACGGTTCCTTTCAGCTTAACATCGCCCAAAATGTGCATTTATTCATATAATTTGTCTATTAAATAAACAAATATTGATAGGTTGCAAATTTTGTGTTTAAAAAAATCATTGACCATGTAATTCAAGCAAGCTCAGTAGAAAAAACGATTTATTTTCGCTTAAAAACATCCAAAATGTACATTTTTTTGTATAAATTGTTAATGAAATAAACAAATATTGATGGATGGCAAAAAAGTTTTTGGAAAACGTTATTGATAAAATAATTTAAGCAAGGACAGAAGGAAAAACGGTTTCTTTTTACTTAAAATCGCCCAAAATGTGCATGTATTCATATAATTTGTTTATTAAATAAACAAATATTAATAGGTTGCAAAATTTTTTTTTATCAAACATCATTGGCAATGTAATTTCAGCAAGGTCAGTAGAAAAAACGATTTCTTTTCGCTTAAAACGGCCCAAAATGTGCATTTGTTTACATAATTTGTTTATAACATAAACAAATATTGATGAGTGGCAAAAATTTCTTCAGAAAACAACATTGGCAATATAATTGAAACAAGTTCAAAAGAAAAAATAGTTTACTTTTGCCTGAATCCGCAAAAATGAGAATTTGTTTATATAATTTGTTTATAAAATAAACAATTTACATTTAATCTTAAATTTTAAAGTCCACGTATCATTCTAACGATCTCAGCAAGCGATTTAAGATTAGAAATATACTTTGAAGACGAATAACCCCCAATGTTAAGTATTTGTTAATACAATTTGTTTATAACAATTGACTATGCAAGTTAACAATATTTTTATCTTTTTTATACTCTTGTGCGTTAAATCCAAGGGGCGAGAAGTATAAGAAAAATTTTGTCTGAAAGATAAAAAATTAAATTTAAAAAATCGACATTTTTTTCGCTGTCTGCGTTAAAATAAATTAAATAAAGGTAAATATAAAAAATCTGCTATCACCATTTGCTTAAAAATTTAGAACTGAATGTAAAAAAAAATCTAAAATCGGTGCATAATTGTGTATTAAATGTAATTTTGAACCTCGTATTACGATTTCACCCTATTGTGGGCCATTTTCAACTCTCATGTGACATTTTTCACATTGACAAGTACAGTAGAAGCACCACCCTGTTTTAAATAGAAATCATTTGACTTAAAAAACTCAAGTGACAATTTTGAAAAACTTATTGTCTTTTATCTAATTTACGAAATTTTTTACGATATCTTTTTTCGAATGGGCGTGAGTTATTTTTATTTAATTTCCTTAAATTAGGAATCCGGTAATTAGTACATGGACTTAAGAAAATGCGTCAAAAATTAAAAAGTTAAATATTTTATGATTTATAAACATGACAGCATAATTGCGATAAATAGCAGAATATGAGTTAGCAATGTTCATTTATGATGTTCGCTGATCGAGATAGTGTTCAAAAGGGTGTAAGAAGGAAAAAAAATTGGATGGAAGGAGCGTCAAACTCGTAGAAGGAGTAAATAACATATTACTATCTGAAATTACCACTCAGACATCTGAAATAGCGTTAAATTTCAATCTCTCCCTCAGACCTCACCCTCGCTTTGGTTCCGGCTTATTGACACCCTAGATATTCGGACGTGGCATATTTTTCTTTTTAGTAGGCTTTTGGCAGTAATACGAAACTTTTCTATTTTTAATTTCAAACTTAAAATAAATTATTTATTTATTTTTCAATGCAGACTGTTACTTATTCATTCTTTAGTTGAATAGTAGGTCCAAAAATGCATCGAAATTTTTTTTTCATGATAGAGAACAACGACCCCCCCCCCCCCATTTAATCAAAATCCGAAAAAATAAATTCCGTAATTTACCCACAAGTACCAGAAAACTACCCTTAAAAAAAAGTAAATTCTTCATGAAATCGACCTTTTGAACACTGCATTCTTGTCTGTTTTTACTTAAAATTATTAATGTTGGCCTAGTGGAATATTTATTATTATTGGTTAATTAATTTTTTATTCTTTGAACAAATGGAATTTGTTTAAATTTTTTTTCGAAGATTCGTTTTCTTGCCTAAAAATTATTACTATCATTCTACTGGAATATTTATTAACATTGATTTAGTAATTATCTATTATTCAAACAAACGGAATTTGTAAAAAAAAATCCTAACACAAATTATTAATATTTCTTAAGTGGAATATTTATCAACGTTATTTTGATTAATTTTATTTTTTTGAATTTTTTTCTAAATAAAAATGATGACCAAAATATAACTGATAAATTAATTATTATAAAATTAATTATTAATCAATAATGAATGATCACTGAGAAATATTCCACTAAACCCACAGTAACAATTTTTATTTTTTAAAATTTCGAAACGAAATCCACTAGACTATTAGTAATAATTTTAGCGGGGGGGATTGTTGAAAAGGACTATTTAAGAAAATTCCATTTGTTTAAACAAATAATAATTAATTTAAAAATTCTAATAAATATTCCACTAGACCATCAGTAATAATTTTAAATAGAAAAGAAAAAGGAGAATATAGTGCTCAAAAGGTCGATTTCATTCAGAATTAACTTCTATTAAGGGTAGTTTTCAGGTACTCTTGGGGGTGTGTTAGAAGTGTCAAACCCATATGTCTGATAATGAAATTCTTTCTTGGATAATTTTCAACAGGCCCTATTTTCTGTCACATTTTTTCAAAATCTGAAAAATTATATCAAATTATTAAAAAAAAGCGTGTTTGAGCTACCCTAATGTGACATACCTAGATTCCAGTTACCGACAATTTACCGATATCTGCATTATTTGAGGGTTCGTGTCCGTGCTAGATTTAAATTGATATTTTTGTACATCCATAAGTAGGATTTCATTTTTATTTTCTATTAATAATCGAGTTTGTGAATATTTCTGAAAACTTTTTATTTCAATCCAATACATTTATTTTTTTAATGAAATTTCAAATAATGGTCTCCATCATACTTTAGTCTCACTTCCCCTTTTGTCCTACTTCCCCTTTTCAATTTTCTTTCATTCCTTTATAGGGTTTCTTAGTGGATTTTTCAGGATCTCAAGGAATTTTATAGAAACCTAAATACTTTATGGGATTCCAAGGGATTTTATGATATTTCAATGAAATTTTAAAGAAATTATTAGCAAGAATCAACGAATTTCAAAGTATTTCGAAAATTGTAAGAGATTTTAAAATATGTAAAGGTATCTCCAGAGCATTTAAGGTCATTCTGAAATATTCCAAGAAATGTTTAAAAGCATTACAAAAATACAAGGGATTTCAAAGTATTTGAGATTATTTAGGATGTTTTAAATTAATCTAAACAATTCTTAAGAGATTAAAAAAATTTCAAAAAATTTCCAAAAATTTTAATGGTTTAAAGAGATTTAATTTTACGGGATTTGAAAAATTTCCATTTGAAATTTTACAGGAAAGATTTGAAAGGATTTGTTAAGACCGGTAAGGTTTTAAAATATTTTTAAATATTCTAATGTATTTTAGAAGATTTTTTAGGGTTTCAGTAATTAGAAAATGTTAATGTCTTTTAAAAAGATATTTTGATCAATTTGCCAGGATCCGGAGGGATTCCAAAGAACCTCAAATATTTAATGGAATATCAAGGGGGCTTCTATAATATTTTATAAAATTAAAAAAAATCATAAAAATTGAAGGATTGCAAAGGATTTGAATCATTTAGAGATATTTTAAAAAATCACGAGATTTGAAAAGACTTAAGGCATTCCGGGTATTTTAAATTATTCCAAAAAATTTTCCAGAGAT
The DNA here is from genome assembly GCF_010883055.1 of Belonocnema kinseyi. Taxonomy (NCBI): domain Eukaryota; kingdom Metazoa; phylum Arthropoda; class Insecta; order Hymenoptera; family Cynipidae; genus Belonocnema; species Belonocnema kinseyi. The sequence goes on along the minus strand of NC_046665.1, from coordinate 97,631,152 downwards.
TAAAAAAATTACCAAAAATATCCAAGGATTTCAACATTTTTAATGGATTTAACCCGATTTTTTGGGTTTTTAAAGAATTTCAAAAAATTTAAACATTTTGACGGATTTATTAGAACCATTTAGACTTGAAGATATTGTGAAAAGATTCTCTGGGAGTTTTGAAAGATTTCAATCGATTTGATGAGAATTTCGAGGATTTTAGAACATTTAAAAGAATTTTAAAAGCTCGTAATGAGGTATTTTGAAGAATTTTTCAGGGTCCTAAGGGATTCCATAGAACCTTAAATATTTTATTAGATTTCAAGAAAATTTATAATATTAAATTCAATGTTAATACAACTAATGGATTTCAAAAGATTACAGTGGAAAAAAGTGACTTTTTTGGTACAAAATAACGTATAACCCACAAATATTCACCGATTTGGATAAACAAATTTTTAAAAGAAAAGCTTATAAAATTTCTAAATGAATTGTCGATTCCGATTTAAAAATTAGGCTTTCGATTTTTTATAAATTAATAAATATATTGGATGGATGTTTTTTACTATTATCCAAAATTTATCACTTGAAAAAAAATTATATTGCAATAAATTTGGTTAAAAACAATATAATAATTAAGAAATTTTTTCTTGAAATTGTTATCAATATTATTAGCAAAGTTAATAAACAAATGCATAGATAAGACATTTAACAAAAGAAAATTCGTTTTTTTGATGAAACATTTTTTAATCAGGAACTTCATGATAATTTAAGAATGAATTCATATTCTATTGATCAATTTTATGATTTTTCCGAACAATTCTAATAAACAAATTCACTGTTCGCGCATCCGTCGATTGAAAAATCTTTTTCTGTATGTCAGACTTTCTAATTGAAATGTTCATAATAAATTCAGCAACATTAATAATTGAGTGATGAATTTTATATTTTTTAAACAAATATTTGTAAACAAATACATTATCCTGAAGCTGCAGCCTTATAAAAAAAATGAAAGTGATGAGAACTCTGAACTGAAAAATCATAGAATTCATCTACTAATTATGAGTGTTAATAAATTATCATTAAGTTTTCAATTCAAAAGACTGACCTGAAAAAAGACGAGTTCTTTTGTCCACAAATTCCTGAATAATGTATTTGTTTGTTAAATTTGTTTTAAAAAATTTAAAAATTAAATTTAATTAAATTGATGCAAACTACTGTTAAAAAAATAAAAAATAAAACGACCAAATTTGGACCACAACGAACAGATAAAAACAAAACAAAATCCTATTGTAATCTGAAAAATTTATTTAAAAAAGTAATTTTCGGACAAAAATAAAAGAGACCATATCTCCGTCTCTCTTTTTCTGTCTTTCTATCGTCTTTCTTATTTTTATTATCATCAAATTACAATAAAATAACGAACAGGATCTCTCTCTTTGTCACCTGAGAATCGAATGTCTATTGATACCAGAGAATCGTTGATAATGCAATTTTAATTTTATTTTGAATGTTATTTAATTGTAATTTGTTGATAATAAAAATAAAAAAGGGAAAGAAAGAAAAAAGGAAGGAAGCCGACGTGGTTGGCTGTCTTCTCATTTTTCTTTCCTATTTTTATATTTGTCTGAAAATTATTTTTTTTTTTATATAAATTTTTCAGATTACAATACGATTTTTTTTGTGTTTTAATTCGTCCGTTGTGATCTAAATTTGGTCGTTAGATTCTTTTTATTTTTTCAACAACATTTGTTTATAATATTAATAATAATAATTTCAAGAAGAAATTTTTTCATCATTATATTTTGTTATCAAAATTTTATGCATTATAACCTAAAATAATTGTAAAATTATGTAAAATCATAAAATATATTCTTTTCACTAATAATTTTTCATAAAAAATTTTGTAGTTTATTATATAGTATTGGAATATCTTTAACTAATGTTACTCTATAAAATTTAGACGATTTGAACCATTTTCACGTTATTGACCAGCGCCGGGAAAGTCAAGTAGCAAAAATGTTCATTTTTTTGGTCGTATTTGTGTATTTACAAAAAAAATTAACTGTCTAATTAAAAAATCAGACTGGACAGCTCTTTTAGAAATTCTACAAGTTTCTGTTTTAAACTTGTTTTGTCCGAATCGATCTATATTTGCGGGACGTACATTATTTTGAACTGAAGAAGTAATTTTTTTCGCATTGTATGCCGGCGCCGGCAACGAACAATCTTGCCAGCATCGGCAAGATTGCTTGTTAAAAAGTCTTGTCTTATTTATGGGTGGTATCAATTTCTGGTAAACACGGTCTTACACAACTTCGGCAGCTCCAAACAGTTCTGATCTGGCTCCCTGTGATTTCAGGTTATTTTACAAATTGAACTGTCCTCTAGAAGAAAAACGATTTCAAGACTAAAGGAAAATAAAACAAAATGCGTCAAAACAGTTTTTGTATCTTCTAAAGGGAAGTACTATGAAGGGGATAGCATCGTCATTAACCAGAATTAACTCTACACCTGGTATATCACAATAGGGTATTTTCTTTTCTAGCACTTCAAGCGAGGTTGCAGAAATTCCCATAGCGACAAATCGTAATATCGTCCAGACCAGAAACTAGGATCGATTCAAAAATTTGGGGGTTTACAAGTAGTTTCTTAGTCAACACAATTGCGAATCCCGGCTTTCGAGTAGATGGATGCGGTGATTCGATCTGGGCTCAGATACAGACATTCAAGGGTGAGGGAGGAATGGGTTTTCCAAGTTGACTGATGAACCACTTTGCCTGCTTCTAATAGTTGTGAGCATCAATTATAGACCAATATCCTTCGAATTCATTTAAGATTTCAGTTATACAGCTAACACCGCCGAGGGGGATCGACTCTGATAATCCGGTTGACCGCTCGGTTGCCTGAACTGCTAATCTGCTGTACCAAACGGTTGCCTAAACTGTTAATCCTATAGATGCTCGTTTGCCCGAACTATTACACCACTAGATGTTCGCTTGCCGGCACTAGTGCTCCGCTTAATAACTTGGTTACCCGAAATGGCAATCTGCTGGACCAATCTGTTGCTCAAACTAGTAATATTCTAGGCCAATCAGTTACCCGAACTAGTGATCCGCTTGACCATTTGGTTGCCCAAACTGCTAATCTGTTAGACCTAACGGTTGTCTGAAATGGTAATCCTATACATGCTCGGTTACTCTAACTGGTAATCTGCTGGATTTATCGGTTACACGAACTGGTAATCCTCTGGATGCTCATTTTCTGAACTAGTAATCCGCTTGACCGCTCAGTTGCCCGAACTGCTAATCTGCTGGACCAAACGGTTGTCTGAACTAGTAATCCTATAAATGCTCGTTTACCCGAACTGGTAATCCGCTGGATGCCTGTTTGTCTGAACTAGTGATCCACTTAACCACTCGGTTGCCAGAACTGGTTATCCACTGAATGCTCGTTTACCCAAACTAGCAGTCCGCTTGACCTTTCAGTTGCCCAAATTGGTAACCTGTGGACCAATCGGTTGCCCGAAATACTAGTCTTCTGGAGTAATCAGTTATCCGAAATATCAATCCGCTTGACCGCTCGGTTGCCGGAACTGCTAATATGCTTAACCAATCGGTTGCCCGAACTGGTAATCATCTAGAATAATCGTACACCCTAACTGTTAAGCCGCTGGATGCTCTTTCGCCCGAACTAGTGATCCGCTTGACCACACGGTTGCCCGAACTGTTAATCTGCTGGAACGCTCGTTTCTCTGAAGTGGTAATCCTCTGGATCGTTCAGTTACTCGAACTGGTTATCAACTGTACAAATAGTGTACCCAAACTAATAATCCGCTATAATTCAAGGATTCCAGAGTAATATGAGGAATAATTCACATTAATTCAAATTATTCAAAGGAATCTTAGTATTCCGGAGTAATTCACTTGTAAGCTGGATCAATTCACTTATAATCGAAAATAATCCAGTTCTAATCCATTCCGTTCTGGAGTAATGCAGTTTTGCTTCATTTTAATATACTTGTATTCCAGAGTGATTCACGTGCAATCCGCAGAAATCCAGCGTGATCCATTTAACTACAATAATTAGGAGTAATTTAGGTAATCCAAGTAATTCTTTGTCTGTAATTCAAAGTAATCCCAGTACTTCGGAATAATCTACATAGGTGATACAAATAGTTTTTAACTATGGTATTTAATTTTTTAGTTGCAGAAACATTCGTATCTTTCATTGAAAATTCGTCTTTGTCGTTTGGTGACGTTTGGTAAAAAATTGATCCATTTGGTAGGAAATTTAACAATTCTGTAAACTTATTTTTCTGTTTAAAAAATCGATTGCTTTGTTGAAAATTCGTGTTTTTGGTTTAAATATTTAACTATTTTAGTGCTATTTGTTTGTTTTTAAAAATTAATTTTTTAACTATAAGTTTAACTATTCCATTTTTAGTTCGAATGTATCTTTTTTAAAGGACAATTCAACTACTTGGCAGAAAGTCGATTTACTTCGTTAAAAATTGATTTTTCGGGTTTAAATTCATTTTTTGTTTAAAAAAAACTAAACTTTTTCATTAAAAATTCAACTATTTGTTTTAAAGTTCATATTTTTTTTAGCAAAATATGAATTTTTAACAAGAAAAATAAATTTTTAACAAAGTACATCAAACTTCAACTACTTTTTGGAAAATTCAACTATTTGTTTAAAAGTTGATGTATTTATAATATTCTTGTGTCAATAATCATCCTTTTAGTGAAAATTCGAAATAATTAAGAAATAATTAAATCGAAAATTAATTAGGAGCTTCTATTGATTAGAAAGGTTTTCTATTTTATATTCTGTGTTTTCAAAGTAATTATTAACAGAACCGTTAGATTTTTGCTTATCACAAATTAATGTATCGCAAAAAAATTAAATCCTTATCGAAAATGAACTATGAAACAAGAAGATTTACTTTCTACCAAATAAGTCGAATTTCCAACAATATGTATGTATTTTTATTAGAATAGTTGAATGCTCAACTAAAGAATTTCTATTTCAAACGAAAACGATAAAGTTAGATTTTTAGTTTCAACAAATTTTAACTAAACAAAGATTTCTCCGAAGAAATAAATTTTCGACTAAAATGATGATTTTTTAAACAAAACAAAAATGAATTTTCAACAATATATTTTTAAGCTTTCTTCTAAGTAATGTCAATTTCAACCCAAGATTGAATAGTTACATTTTCAGTTAAAAAATTAATTTTTAAATAAAAGAAAAGAACTGAAAATTTATAAAAGTTAATTAAGATTTTCAATTTAACAATTGCAAAATTTATTCAGGTTCTATCGATTAGGTACGTTTTTAGTTTATTTTTTTTATTTTTGATGTAGTTATTAACAAAACTGTTAAGTTTTCACTTAAAATAATTATTAACAAAATCGTTGATCCAAGAAATAAATTTTCAACTGAAATGATAATTTTTTAACAAAAAAAAGAAGACAAATTTTTATATAAAAATCATATATTTTAAATTTCTAACAAAGAAGATTGATTTTCCTCCAAAAAATACGCAAATCAGAACCCAAAATTTTAATGTTCAATTAAGAAAGATCAATTTTCTATCAAAAACTCGAATTTTCAACCAAAGAAATACATTTTCAACCAAAATAATCATTTTTAAAAAATTAATAAAAAAGATAAATTTCCAAATAGAATAATTATTGTTCTACTCAGAAAAAGGATTTAGAAGGAAATACATGAATTTTTAAATAAACAGGATTTATTTTCAATTTTCAACCGAAAGATTAATTTTTTACCTTAGAAGACAAAATTTGAATCAAATACGTAAATTTCCAACTAATAAAGTTCAATTTTTAATTCAATTAATTATTGCTACTATTAACTTTTTATTTAAATAATTAAATACTTTTTATTTTGTTTTTATTTTAAACTTTTGGTTGGAAAATTATTTTTGTTCTAAAAAATGAACTAAAAATTCAAAAATGTATTTATGATTTGCAATGTGAAAATTGCAAAATTTATACAGGTTTTATCGATTAGGAACGTTTGAGATTTATAATAAGTAACATTTCAAATGTAATTAATTGCGATCTAAAGCAAAATCTCGTCTTAGTATGATTTCTCGTCGAAGAAAATTTCGCAATTCAACGAAATCTTCTTTTCGATTCAGTCGGATAACGACCATTCTGCCTTTTCTTTATTCAAAGACTCATTGTCTTTCTCAGTTTATCTTCCATTATTTCACAATTTCTCTCTCTTTCTCTGTTTTCACCCAACCCAAATCTAAAAACGATCCAGTCATCCTTGGCCTACTTTTAATGAAGAAAAAACTTAAATCTCCGAACCGAACTGACAAAACCAATTGCCAAAAAAAGGATTAGAATTTTTTATAAAAATAGTAGAGTTTTAATCATTAGAAATTTATTAAAAAACCATCTACTCGAAAACATTAATACTGACATATTATAATAATAACAAGTTCAACCAATTAGATCAAAGTTAACTTTGTTGATTAAAAAATCATATTTTTTTGTTGAAACCAGAGAGTGGAAATAGAATCTTTTTGACAAGCGTTTAGCATTTAAAACTCAGCTTAAAAAATTTGGTCAAAATTATAGAAATATGTGGCCATAAATCAAAATATTTCAGGAAAAAATATATATATATAAAATGTTTAAATTCAAAAATAGTTCGATGTGTAACATTTGTTGTATATCTAAATCTACAAGTTCGTGTCTGTAAATTATTGTTAAAGCTTGAAGCTTTTTAATTACAAAAACCATTCTGAACAGTCTAATACTATACAATTAAAACTTTGAGACCTTTAACATTTTAAGATTTTAAGATTAGGCATAAACAACCCAAATAATTTTAAATATTTAAATTGAATATTTTAAATATTCAAAACTAGAAACTTTCAATAATTTCAAATCAAACTTATTTAAAAATGCAGCATTCTTAAATTGCAAGAAACATAAAAGTATGGGATTAGTTTTTCCACTAAGAATTACAAAGATTTAATGAGTTGCCTACAATTTATTTAGTCCGAGTTTCAAATATTGGCGTTATTCCACATTTTATAATGATTCCAATCGTCTTTAATTGGGATAATTGGGTATCTATTATCCTGAGCTAGAGGTTCAGTTGTTACTACATCATTTTGATATTGCTATAATAATTTACAAGCAGTTTTTTACTTTGTCAAACAAACAGATTTGAACAACATGAATATAAAAAGAAGTAAATAAAGGTTCTACAATAAAATACGCGCTAAATCAAACTACTACTGGCCTGCTTGATAATCACACTATCGAATTTCCATTTGGTATACCGTCTGAATAAACATTCTATTTTTTGTACTTAAAATTTTTGTTAAATTATAAACAAAATTAACTTCTAGCCAATGAAGAATTAGAAAAAATTTGAACCTATTCAACTTTTTATCACTTTTAATCGTTGTAAATCGTGACCAATCGATTATTTCTAGAAGAGAGGGTTATCGCCTAATTTCCTCTGAAAAAAAAATTTTTTCGTCCTCGATATATTTTGCAACTTCAAGTGTAGAACCTGCCTGACTTGAAATGGATTCAATCATAGGTGATTTTATATTTCGGGAAAAGATATCTTATTTAATTTTTTAATTTTTTTCACCTACTTCAGTTTTGGTGCAGTGAAAGCCTCGCATACGCAAAGTGCTGCTTGCACACAGCCGAATATCGAGTAAAGCGAATTTTCGTGTCGGAATTCTGTCTCTCGAATTCAAATCATCACATGGCTTGACTCTTTTTTTCAGTCGAAAAAATACGAACAAAAATCTGTAGAACTCGCTGTTTCTATCGCAATAGAGTGTAATGGGATATTTTGACCGGTGGAGGTACACGATAGACTCGGACTTTTTTTCATTGGACAGATGTCAATAACAGATTCTGGAATCATGCATTTTTTTATCTCTTGGACTAGTTTGGTCAATATTTAAATTTTAAAAAATGTTGCAAAAGATAAAATAATTAATTGATGTTTTTAATTCTGACATTTGAAATACCACAAAAAGGATTTATGTTCTTGGATTATAGTTTTCAAATTGATAAGATTTATTTCCTTAATAAATTTTTAAATAAAGAAAACTTTAAATTAAAAATTCCCTAATTTAATACAAATTGAAAAAGAAATTTTTTATCGTGAACATTTCATTTTCAACATTTCTATAAGTACATGCATTATTTAATTTTTACATTTTTTTTTAACAAGTAATTTGTTTCAAACAAAATTAATCAATAATTTACAACCTATAGAAAATTTCAGCAGAAATTTGATCTGCACAAATAAAAATATTGAATTTTTAATGAAATAGATGAATTTTTATTGAAATAGTTAATTATTATACCAAAAAGGTTCATTTTGAACCAGAAAGATTAATTTTCGATGAGAAAAGTAGAATATTCAATCAAACACTTAAATTTTAAACCAAATAGATAAATATTAATTTTTAAAACCAAACAGAATAATTTTTATAAAAGAGTTCAATTTTTCACGCAGAAAGATTTTTTAGTCAAGAATGATACAAATTTTACCAAAATTGTTGAATTTTTCTACCAAAAAGATGAGGTTTTTACAAAACAGTTGAGTTTTGTAAACTAAATATCAATTTCCTATAAAAAAAGTCGATTTTCTACTAAATCGTTTAATTTTTTAAACAAAAAAAAGACAAATTTTCTACACAAAATTAAAATCTTTATCCCGTAAATATGAATTAATAACCAAAAAGATTAACTTTGAATACATTTTTTTTTACGAATTTCATGAATTTGTCAACAAATTATTAAAATTTTAATCAAAAGAGATCAATTTTTAAGAATAAATGGAATAGTTACATTTTCTTTTTAAAAAAATTAATTTCTAAAAAAGGAAAACTAATCTTGAAAAATATATTCAAATTTTCGACTAAAGAAATTAATTTTCAACTTAAATGATGAATTTTTTCAAGAAAATAGTAACAAAATTGTTCCAATTCCCAAATGATAATTAATCAGATTTGGATCTAATTCATAAATTTATACATGAAGTAATTTACTTGCAATTAAAAAAAAATCATTCTCAAGAAATAATTAAATTTTCAACGAAGTAAAGAAAAGGATAAACTTTCGACCAAGTAGATTATTTGTTTATCAAACTGATAGAATTGAGAGAAAATTACATAAATTTGAAGCAAAAAAGATAAATAATCAACAAAAAACGTAAAAGTTAGATTTTTAATTAAAAAACAAATTTTAATGAAAAAAATTTTTTTTAACAAAATAGTTTAATTTTCGATCATAGATACGACTTTTCAACTATAGTTATATCCTTTCAACCGAACAATTGAATTTTGAACTATGCAGTTATATTTTTAACAACAAAAAATTCAATTGAGGGCATTAAATTTCTACTAAAAGAGATGAATTTGCAACAAAATAAATCAATTTTTAACTGAAATGGACGAGTTTCCAACATAATACAAGAGTTTTTAACGTAAAATGATAAATTTAAAAAATCCATTGCAATTAAAACAAATCATTTAAACTTTCAATCGAGGAAATGAATTTCCAACGAAAATTATGAATCTTCGACCCGAAAATATAAATCTTCAAAAAAAGTTTATTCTTAAGCCAGTAGTTGAATTTCCAACCCGCATTGATGAGTTTTAAACAAAAAATAAAAATACTTGATAACACAATCAAAACAAGATTTAAATTTTAAATTAAAACAGATCAATGTGTCTGAAAAGATGAATTTACAACAACAAAATTAAATATTTAACCAAAAAAGATTACTTTTCAACTCGCAATTAATAATTTTCAACAATAAGGTTCATTTGCAACCAATTCAGTAAATTCTTAGACAACAAATTTTAATAATTAAACAAAAGTATAACATTGAACTTTTCAGCTAAAAAGAATGATCTTTAAACCAAACATAGCTGGCTTTTCTTATTGGCTTTCATTCTTTGTTAGCATTTTAACGGAAATCGAGAACAGGGGGAATAGCAGAGATAATAACTCCATCGATAAATAAATAATAAATCTAATAACTTACCAAATAAGCACTGTTTTATTTCAGACTACACACTTTTATATCTAAACTAGACAAATTGAGTAGAAATTTCAAATATTTATTTCATATTTAACTTTTTTGTGAAAAATTCTCTTTTTGGATCAAAATAAACTTTTCGTTGAAAATAAGTCTTTTTAGCTTGAATTATTAAAAACTGTGTTGAAATTTCTTATTTTCGTGTTGAAAATTAAGGGTTTTTAAAAAAAATCGATTTCCGTGTTGAAAATTGTAGGATGAAACTAGAAACTCTTTGATAAAAATTAATTTGTTTGGTTGAAGATAAAGAAAAAAAAAAAAGAAAATAGCCTTTTCGATTTACAAGAGCTTAAGGCTCTCAATAGGACCTGGGGTTTAGCTACATCCATAATACGTTTACAAAAATGCATCGTTTAATTTAATATTTTAACTACATAATCTAAAGACCATTTTACTGGAGGGGCCATAGCCATTTTGCAAAAATTATTATTATCATTGTTTTTTTTTTCTTGCAATTGAAATTTTTTTTTGCGCCTGTAAAATGCAATGCGCCAGTTGACATTGTTTGCCGGGCTGCGGTCACCCGGTTTACTTTCAAGTCGCCCTGATAATTTTTTGAAAAAATATATAAAATAATATCCTTCCTTTTGCCATTAAGGATGTTGTTTTTTCTTACCATCAAACCAACTTATTAAAAAAATCGAATACAGTGTTTCAAATAATAAATTTAAAAATAATAAAAGATTAGAACCTCAAAATTAAATTGTCTCATTTTACTCCATAATTACTAGCAATACCAGCAATACTAGCAATAATAATATATTATAAAGTATAAAATAATTATAATATAAAATACTAATAATAATAAAAATGTAATAATATTTTTTCCTGGCGACTTCAGCCCGGTGTACAGTTACAGCTGGTGCGTTGCATTTTATAGGTGCAAAAAATACTTAATTTTCAATAACAAAAAAAAACAAGAACATTTTTCGAAAAAATCGTCATGTTCCCTCCTGTAAAATTGCCGTCATGTTATGTGGTTAAAATGTTAAAATAAAGATTACATTTTTGTAGCCGTATTATGGATGAGGCTAAAGGCCCCAGTAGTTTTAAGAGCCTCAACGCCAGTAGCGTAGCTAGCACTTAAAGGGCCCTGTATAAAAAAATTTTGGGGGCCCTTTTTAGGAAAATTTACGTTAGCTACGCCCTTGCTTAAGACAATACTCGACGATTCACATTCGATTTCAGTGTTTTCTTTTACGATCTTCCGAGATCGATTGCAAGTCGTAAAAAGTAAAATCGCGCTGGAAAGCAATTTCAAGATTTCGCGGATTCAATCTGGCGATCTGTGAGCGAAAGTAATTTCGCGATTTTGCGAAATCTAACAGATGGAAAGGCTCACTCGCTCGAAAAGAAACTCCTTTCCATAATTCAATGCTTTGCTTTGTTTTATAATCTTGAAAATTGCAAAATTTATAAAAATTTTTTCCATTAAACACGTTGATTTGACTTTTCAACCATAGATCTTTAATTTTTTACCAAAAATGGAATAGTGACATTTTCAGTTAAGAAAATTAATTTTGAATAAAAAAACAAAGAATTTTCAAATAAAGAAGTTCATTTTTAACGAAAACCCCGAATCTTCAAAGAACTGGATTTTTATCTGAATAAATGTATTTTTAACCAAACAAATTAATTTAAACCAAAAATTTGAATTTTTAAATTTAGAAAGATAAATTCGCAACCAAAAATGTAACAGTTAAATTTTCACATTAAAAAGTTAATTTTCAGCAAACAACGAAATTTTAAACAAGATAACTGGATTTTCATCTAAAATGAACTTTCAACCAAGAAGAATAATTTTCTACCAAAAAAGTTTGATTTTTAACCAATAACATGGATTTTCAACAGTTAAATTTTCAACAATAAAGGTGAATTTTCATCTACAAAATTAATTAAAATTCCTAAGATTTGAAGTTAAAATATATTTCATTTTCAAAAAATAGAAAAAAATTTTAACGATATTCCAAGAAGGAGATACATTTTCAAACTAATATTTTAATTTTCAAAAACAAAAGTTTATTTCTTAACAAATAGTTGAATGTTCAAGAAAAAGAGACGAATTCTTCACAAAATAGTTCAGAATTGAAGCATTTTCATGCTGAAAAATATCAATTTTCAATAAAAAATCTAATAGTTTAATTTTCATTTACGAAAATTAATTTTCAATCAAAAAAATTCGAATATAATTATGAACCATAAACCTAAAAAATTAAATCTCTAACATATAAATTCAATTTTCGACCAAAAATGACTTTTTTAAATTTGATATTTGAACCAAAAAAGATTTTATCAAAAAATACGATCTTTGAAACAAAATACATAATTCCTTAACTACAATAGGTTAATTTTCACCCAAACAGTAGAATTTTCACCAAAAAATTTATTTCCTATAAAAAAAGAATTCTTAACAAAGTGCATTTATTTTCAAACAAATATTTTAATTTCGAACCAAAGGGCTTAATTTTGAACAAAATGTTGAATCCGAAAATACGAGTTTTATAAAAATCAGTTAAATTTTTAACCAGAAAATGTGAATTATCAACAAAAATTTAATTTTGAACAAAAAAGTTAATTTTCAATCCAACATTGGAATTTCTAACCAAACAAAAGCATTACAGTTAAAAAAACTAATTTTGTATTTTCCGAAAGATTTTTGGTAATTTATGCAAGGTCCTTAGGCGGTGTAAATTTACTGGCATTAAACTATCATAAGCAGATCTCATAGTCAAAATAATTCTTTACTGACACAGAGGATATTTGCAATAATTTACAGTGTGTTAGTCTGAATTTATCAAATTGGTGGACTAATTGAGAATTCGAACCATGAAAGCTCAGGTTGTATTTTATGTAATTGTGTAAATGCATGTGTTTGCACATGTGCTTACGTTACTTTACGTCAGAGGAAAATAACGATCACCACAAACGTTTCGAGGACAATGAATCTTCCTACAATTGAAACAGTAGCAATTACTATCAATCATGGTCTACTTAGTTTAATCTCTCTCTAGATTCTTTTTTAAAAAATTCTTAGCTAAACAAATTAAATAAAAATTCGTTTTCGAACCAATCATAAGATCCAATTCAATTTTACAAATCTTCTATTCAATTTAAAACATACTGTGTTCAGCTCTCCAACAAAACAAAATTCTATGTTAATTTTTCCTTTAGTCATTTCAAATATAACTTTCGTTACATAACAACTTTTTATAGTTAAAAAAAGTTAAGTTATCTTTAAGCAATAATCAGGAAAACCCTTGTTGCCAAGATAATTTTTTACAGTTAGCTTTAACCAATGATAGGGGCTAAGCGCTAAGCCCACTAAGGCTTAAGCCCGGGCTAAGCGCGCACTTTTAAATATTAAGAAAATGGTTACGTGCCAATGAGCCTTAAAGCCTCAAAAAATTGTTTGAAGCATTTTTTTCAACCCCAACTTGCGTACACACGAAACGCAATATTGATTTAAAAATTTGGGAAATTAATCGAAAAGCACTAGGAAAATTTTGACCGGTCCTAAATTTTTACAGTTATAAAAAAAGTTTTTTGTAACACATTTTTTTTCGTTTTTTTTCATCATTATAAAATTTTAGGACCAGCAAGATGTATCTTAGCGCTTTTTATATTTCCCAAATTTGGAGAAAGAAATTTGATGTTTTTATTAAATTTCAAAAAATTCTTTGAGAAATTATAATTATTATCATTTTCATTGTATATATGATTGGGGCGCGTTTAGCCCACGCCTTTTTCTGAACGTCTTTGGAATCCGCGTCAATTTGAATAAATTTCAACTAAACTTTTGCGTATAAATAATCATAAATTCATTTTCTTATTAAAAATTGACGATGCAAATACTGCGCACGCTAAGCCTTCGTGTCTCCTATAATAACAATCACAAGAAGTACCTTTTTAACAAAAAAATCTGAATTATAATTAAAAAATAGAAAAATAGAATTTTTTAGACAAGAAACATGACTTTTTTATCAAAATAGATACATTTTCGACCAAATAAAATGATTTTTCTATCCAAAAAGACTAAATTTGAACAAAAAAGTGGAATTTTCGAACAAAAAGATGACTTTTTGATAAAATAGTCCAATTTTAAACAAAATAATAAAATGCTTAACAGATATTTTTTTAAACCAAAATGATTGAACTTTAATCAAAAATAGATAACGAATTAGTATAGTCAAATAAATTCAGTTTATATTGAAGCGCAAAATGACAAAAGGGGAAGTTTCTTGAAAACAAAGGAAATATAGGAATTCTTTTAAAAAAGGAATATTATAATTTTTAATAGATTAATCGACTTTTTTCTAGGTATCAGGTATTTGTGTGAGAGATTTTCTTATTTGTTTTGAGGATATATAAATATAATTGTCCAATAATTTTCGAGAAATTTAAAAAAGATTTTTCTAAATTTCAGACATGTTAAATCATAATTTCAACGAAGTTAATCTTGAACCAGATACAGTCAGACCCTTCAAAAGCCCTCCCTTCTACAGCCCTTCAAAGAGGTCTGCGGTTACCAATCAAGCGAGGACTCAGGCTTGAGCAACCAAAGCGGAGCGGGCATAAACGGCGCAATAAAAGAGTTTTACTGTACTTGAATTTAAAAAAAAATAAAGAAAAATTCTGAAAAAATTAGATAGTTATTATTTAAATCCAAAAATATGCCAATTTTTAATTTAAAAATAATTCTATTAGAGTGACTTTCTGCCAAAATAGCGATTTTGTAATAAAATAGTTACACTTTCTACCAAAGAGATAAATTTGGAACCAAAATAAGAAATCTTTAATAAATGAAGTAAATTTTTAACAAAGTAGTTCAATCTTCAAAAAAAAAATTAAATTGTAAACCACACAGAGCTGGAATTTTAATTTAAAAAAAAAAAATAAAAATTTTACCAAAAGAGATGAATTCACAATTCAAAAAGACAAATTTTTAACAATACAGTCTAAGAAGGAAAGTAATTTTGAAAAAAGGTAATTTGAAGCTAAACAGTTAAACAAGTTAATTAATTCGTGATAAATGAATTAATATTATAAAAATAAACTTATATATTGTACTCCGATTTTTCAAAAATTCAAAACTGCTTTTAAAAATTTCAGATAAGTCAAAAAAGTTTCCAGACAATTTTCTAGAAAATTTGTTTATATTATAGAATTTTACAAAATTTTGAGAAAAATTTTAAAAAAACGTAAGCCAATTATTTCTGAAATTTTTGTAAAATCTTCCAGATTTGTTTTTAACAACTTTTTAAATCTCTTATATTATCTTAAAATATTCTAAAATATCCTCTCAAAATTAATAATTTGAGATGAAAAATATCTTGAATCTTTAAATATCCCAAGAAATCTAAAGCATTTTTTAAAATATAAAAGCCTTCAAAATATTTCAAAAACCTTCAAAATTTTATTTATAATCCTTTAAAAATCTACAATGATTCTAATTTTTCCTAACAATTTAAAGTATTCTGCAATCTTCAAAAATTTCTACAAAATCTTACAGATTATTTTTCTACAATTTTGGAAATAAAAAGTAAAATTCAAAACTGTACATTTGATTAAATTTAAAAAAATATATATTTTGAAGTTAAAAATTATTTTTGTATTTGTATTTGTTTGAAATTTTTTAAATGTAGCTGTCAACTTTAAAAGTATATTTATAATTTGTTTTTTTAGCTTAAGAAAACTTGACACATTTAAAATGAAAAAATGTATGTAGTTAAAAATGTTAACTTGAAAATCCTCTAAAAATCATTTTTATTTGAAAATGTAATATTCAAAGGTTTTAGTTGTGAAACAGAGGAGAGCTTGCGAACTGAAAAGCTTCCAAAGTTGAAAGCTCGAGGTTTTATTACCATTTTAACATTTTAAAACTTTTATTGTGGAAACTAGTGGACTTAAAAGCTGAAATTTTGGAAGTATTCAAACATGTAAAAGTTTAAAAATTTGAGAGCATCCATTTGAAAAACAATACAACTTAAAAACTTTCTATTTAAAAGCATCTAAGCTTGATAAACTAATTTTGAAAGTCTCAAAAGTTTTAATTTATTTTAAATGCTCTTCAAACTTAAAAGCATTTCAATCGAAAACTTTAATTTTTAATTATGCTAAATAAAATGCTAAATATAAATGTTCTAAATACTTCCAAATAGGACCAAAATGCGTTCGGAAGAATTTGAAATTTTTTTTATTTTGCAGGAATTTAAAAAAACTGAAAAAATCTAAGTTCTTTAAAAATACATTTAGAAATTTTGAAGGGATTTTAAAGGAAATTCAAATCTTGCAAAGAATTTAAAAAAATTTTATATTGGAACTGATTTTTTTTAATTTGGAGATTGAATTTTAAGATAAAACGTTAACACGATTTCAGGATTTTTTATACTATTTCTTAAGGTTTCAAAAATTTTAAAGCTGAATAGCTTTACAATTACAAAATTTCAGAAAAAATATGAGTCAGTTTCAGAGAGATTTAGAAGTTTTGAAAAGATCCAAAAACAAATAATAAATAAAATAAATTTTAAAGGATTTTGAAGGGCTTAAATAAAAAAAAATACTTAAGATCGCTGAAATAATTTTCAAATATTGATTAATTTAGAATATTAAGCTTTAAAGAAAATTTAAAAAGATTTCTAAACATTTCAAAAGATTTCACAAACTTTTGAAAACAATACCTGAGAGATTCTAAAGTAATTTTCTAAATGATTTTTAAAAATTCTTCAAGAATTTAAACTCAGTTTGAAAAATATGCAGATATCTTTTATTTTACGAATGAATTTTAAGAGAATATTAAAAAAATTTAATTTTTAATTATTTCGTAAGTTTTTGAAAATTTTAAAGCCGAATTTCTAAATTTCACATGATTAAAAAATTCGGGTAAGTTTCATACATATACAAAAGATTTTAAATTATATATAAATGACTTAAAACTTGAGAATATTTTACAAAATTTTACATAAAATGTAGATTTTTTAAGATTTAGAAATGAAGTTTTTATATTTGTTAAAGGATTGTAAAGGCTTTAATAATAAGAAGATCCTATTATTACTAAAAAACTACAAATTAATTCTCTCATTTTGGAACAATATTGTTTTTTTAATTAAGAAAGATTTTACTACATTTTAAAGGATGTCTAGAAATTTACAAAGAAATATCGAAAAGATTTTAAGTTTATTATCGTAAAGATTTGTCAAATTTTTGAAAAAGCTCAAAATAGTTAAAAAGATATTTAGATATTTATTATATTTGTATTTGAAGAATAAATTTTAAGAGAAGATTCAAAAATATTTTAAAAGATTAACAAATTTTTCAATATCTGGAAGATCTTAAGGCAATCTGTTGAATGATTTTTAAAAAGTTTTGGATAAATTCTGCTCAGTTTAAAAGATATTTATGACTTTTTATTTTAAGAATAAATTTGAAGAGGAAACTGAAAAATAATTCAAATTATTTTATAACTGATCGAGAACTTTCAAGAAAAGTTTTTTAATTTTCCACGATCACAAAACTTGAAAAAATTCGAATCAGTTTCAAAGATATTTAAAGTTTTAAAAAGATTTAAAATAACTTTTTAAAACTTGTAAATATTTCTAAAAAAAAGTCCTAAATAATAACTGGATGACTTGAGGCAATTTTAGGAATGATTTTTCAAAATTGATGGAAACATTTAAATCAGTTTGAAAGATATTTATTATTTGGAAAATGAATTTTCAGAGAAAATTGAAAAAAAAAATTTCGAAATGAAGAAATAAGGTTTTAATGTTTTTTAAAGCTTTTTGAAAGGCAAATATTTTATAACTGAAAATTATTTGCAAAAATAATCAAGTTAAGAGTCGTTTAATTTCTGCGTTTTTTAGGAGAAGCGTCTGAAACTAAGTCTGATAATGAAGTTTGATTTTAGAAACTGGTAAGTTTAAATGAGTTTTGATTTAACATTTTTTATTTTCTGATTTTAAATTTGTTTTATAACTGTTCAATGATTGTTGTAAGAAAAAGAAAAAATTTTCCTTGGTCCGGATGAATTTGAACCGGGTACCTCACTATTCATGGGTGGAGAATTACTTGTCTTGTAATTGGTTAACGCTTCACTCATGAATAGTAACATTCCCAGTTCGAATCCCGGCCAAGGAAGATTTTTTCTTGTATCCCCAAAACATCATTTAACCAGTTATCAGCAAAAATTAACATAAAAATGAATTTATTGCCCTTTTCGAAAAAATAGCGTCAATACTCTATATTAAAAATTCTTAGTTTCAAAGTTCTTGAATTTAAAATCAGCTAAAAATTTTAAAAACTTGCTTGAGTACAACCACAAAAAAAAGAAAAGAATCCTTTTTTTAGTAAAGCGGTAAAGAACAAACTATCCACTTTTTAAATAATAAAAAAGAAACCTACCCTCGAGAATTCTTCTTCTTGAGAATGAAAAATCTTTCGTCTGGCTTTTTTTAGTTATTTAACCAATTCGTTTTCATTAGTAAAGAGAAGCATACTGACCCCTGATCCTAAGCAAGACAATGAGCACGAAGAAGGTGTAGAAGATAAAAGGAAAAACCAAGAAAGGGTGGATGAAAAACAGAATATTTAGGGCGGAGAGTTTACCGTCTGCCCTATTACGTTTGTTACTCTACAATGTCGTATGAGCATAACCCTAGGGCCCCTTTTAGGACTTTAAAGCACAACACTTTTAAAGCTTAAAGAAGCTTTCAGAGATACAGCCAACTTTAATTTTCCCTCACGGTTGACCCACTTCCCTTAATAGAATTATATTACTTTATCTTAGGATGGCAACTCAAGATAAAAATAAAGTGAAGTTACTGTTGAAAACTAACGAAACTAATCAATTTTTTTCTATTTCATCAGGCACTATATTGGATTTGTTTTAATTCGAATTTTTTACTATCGGCAGATGCGTGTAGACATCAAAAAACTTTGTTGACAAAGTTTAGGGGCCTACAGTGTGTCCCATATTTATAGGGCCACCTCATTTTTTAAGGATAATTTTTTTTCTATTGGAACAAACTGCAACAAATTTTTGAGTGAATAAATGAGTAGAGTTAACGATTTTTCCTAAAATATAGAGCTCGCAATTCTATTCGTTCATTTATTTGGGCATTTTTTCGAAAAAATCGGTGTCCCAAATTATTAGGGCCACTAAAAAAAATTCAATTTTTCCGCAAAAATTCAATTTATTCAACAAAATACGTACGTATAAAAAGATTTTATTCACAAAATTAGTAATTAATAGTATTTCCGTCATTTTTGAATACCATTTTCATTCGCTTTACCATCGATTTATTCAGATTTTCGAGACTTTTCGCGGTGACGTTGCTCCATGCTGATTTGATCGCTTCCGTCAGCTCTGCGACCGTTGTGTACTGCTTTCCGTTGTCATACACATCGCGTACCATCATGCCCCAAACATTTTCCATTGGGTTAAGGTCTGGATAGATCGCTGGCCACGTGAGTACGGGGATCTTTGACTTTGCCAACCAATCCTTCGTAGACTTGCTCGCATGTATGGCTGCGTTGTCCTGCTGGAAACTCAATTTTGCAGAGCGGAAACGTCCAACGTAGGGCTTAAGATGTTCTTCTAGCACTGCCTGGTAATCTCCGCTTTTCATTTTATGAGAAATAAAAGCTAAGGCCACTTTTCCGAAACCGCCGTATGCCCC
>NC_046665.1:97589339-97611274 GCF_010883055.1 Belonocnema kinseyi | reverse complement strand
TCATTTATCCACTCAAAATATTTGGTGCATTTTGTTTCAATAGAAAAAAAATTATCCTTAAAAAATGGGGTGGCCCTATAAATATGGGACACACTGTATTGATGATAAATACAGAAAATAGAATTTTTATTCATACCTTGAAACAGTTTGCAGTGTTGCATTTTGAAATTCTATAGCTTGAATTTCTGCAGTTTGAAAAGCACAAGTTTTAATTGCTGCCATTCAAAGTGATCTACTTGAAGTCCAACAGTTTAAACTGTTCCAGTTTAAATTGCGGTAGTTTTAAGAGCAGCAGTTTAAAGTGCTGCATTTTAATTTGCTACGGTTTAAACTGCTACGGTTTAAAGACATGCCAGTTTAAAGTGCTGAATTTTTAAAATGCCGCAGTTAAAAGTGCTTCGGTTCAAAGTGCTACAGTTTAAAGTATTTCCGTTCGAATTGCGGCAGTTTTTAACGCGGCCGTTTAAATTACTGCAGTTTAAAGTTCTGCAGCTTAACGGGTTGAAGTCTGAATTCCGGTAGATAAAAGCCTGATAATTTAAAGTGCTTAGGTTTAAATTGCAGTAGTCAAAAATGTTGGACTTTAATATTTTGTAGCCTAAACTGGTACAGGTTAAAGTCCTGCAGTTTGAAGTGCTGCAGTTCGTAAAATAACTCTTTAAATAGCTTCGTATTGAAGTTTGATAGTTTAAAGTGCTACAGTTTGAAGTGCTGCACTTGGAAGTGCAGCGATTTAAGATACTGAAGTTTGAAGTGTTACACTTTAAATTACGGCCGTTTCAATTGTGGGAGTTTAAAGGGGCTGTCATTTGAATTTGATGAGCGGCAATTGAAAGTGCTACAGTTTCAAGTATTTTGTTTTGAATTGCGTCAGTTTAAAGTGCAGCAGCTCAAAGTGTTACAGTTTGAAGTATTTCAGTTTAAAATTATATAGCTTGCTATAACTGCAGTGTACATTGAAGTGTTTCAGTTTGAAATGCAACAGTTTAGAGTGATGTAGCTTAAAGTGAGATATTTTTCTATTGAAAGTGATGCAGTTTGAAAGAGCTACAGCTAAATATGTCTAAACTGCCGTACTTCAAACCGCAGCACTTCAGATAGTGACCCTTTAAACTGTAGCAATTTAAACTGCTGAAATTTAAACGGCAACTTATTTAGCTGTAGCTCTTTCAAACTGCATCACTTTCAACAGAAAAATATCGCACTTTAAACTGCATCACTTGAAACTGCATCACTCTAAACTGCTGCATTTGAAACTGTAACAATTCAATGTACGCTGCAGTTGTAGCAAGCTATATAATTTCAAACTGAAATACTTCAAACTGTAACACTTTGAGTTGCCGCACTTTAAACTGACGCAATTCCAAACAAAACACTTGGAACTGTAGCACTTTCAATTGCCGCTCATCAAATTCGAATGACAGCCCCTTTAAACTCCCACAATTTAAACGGCCGTCATTTAAACTGTAACACTTCAAACTTCAGTATTTTAAATCGCTGCACTTCCAACTGCTTTAGTTTAAATTGCGGCAGTCAGAAGTGTTGTGGTTTAAAATACAGTAGTTTAGGTTGTTGAAGAACTGCAATTTAAAGTCTGTCACTCAAAAGTGTTTCAGTTTGAAGTGCTATAGTTCAGAGTGATTCGCTATAAATTTTGGCAGTTAATAGTACTACCGTTCAAAGTGCTAAGGATTGAAATTATGTATCTTATATTGCTTCAATTTGAACTGCTACAGTTTCAAGTGTTGTGGTTCGAAATGCGAAACTTTAAAGTGTTTCTGTATGAATTGAGTTAGTTGCAGAACTTGAATTTGAAATGAAGCAGTTTAAAGAGCTACAGTTTAAAGTTATACTGTTTATATTGTTGCGACTTCAAGTGCGACAGTTTAAAGCGCTTTAGTTGAAAGAAATACGGTCTCAAACTATGCAGCTTGCATTGCTGCAGTTTGATGTCCTACAGTTTGAAGTGTTGCGGTTTGTAATCTGGCAGTTTAAGGGGCTGAACTTTAAAGTGCGGCAATCTGATGTGTTGCAGATTCAAATACAGTCGTTTAGTGTGCTATCGTTCGAAGTTCTGCAGTTTAAAGTGGTTCGGTTTGAATTGTAGCAGTTTACAATGTTACAGTTTAAGGTACTGCAGTTTGAAATGATGTAGCTTGAATTGCTGCAGATTAAAGTGCTTTATTTCACAGTGTTGCAGTTTAAAATGTGACAGTTTAAGGAACTTCAGTTTTAATTTCGGCAATCTCTAGTGTTCTATTTTGGTATGGAGTATTTAAGATGGCTGCAATTTGAATTTATACAGTTTAAATTGTTGCGCCTTGATCTGTAGGAGTTCGAAGATGTGTAATTAAAAGTGTGACAGTTTAAAATGTTTCAGATAGAAGTGCCAAAGTTCAATTGTTTCACTTTAAATTGCGAAAGTTAATAGTACTACCGTTTAAAGTACTAAACATTGTAATTCGGGAGCTTCAATCGGTGTAGTTTATAGTGCTAAATTTTAAAGTGCCACGAATTAAAATGTGGTACTTGAAAGTGCTGCTGTTTGAATTGAGGCAGTTTCAAGAATTGCAGTTTGAAATGCACAGTTTAGAGAGCTGCAGTTTAAATTTATATTGCTGGAATTTCTGCGACTTCAAGTGAGACAGGTTAAAGCGTTCTAGTTGAAAGAACTGCAGCTTAGAATTATATAGCTTCAATTGATGCGGTTTGATGTACTACTGCTTAAAGTGCTGCAGTTTGTAATTCTATGGCTTATATTCCTATAGTTTGAAGTGCTTCAGATAAAAGCATTTTGGGTTCAATTCCGGTAGTATAAAATGCTGCAATTTACAATCTTAGTCTTGCTCTTTGAATTAAGTCAGTTTAAAGTGTTGCAGTTTAAAATGCAGCATTTCAGAGTGCTGCAGATTAAAGTTGTAGTATGTAAAATGTTGTCCCTTCATGAGCGGCAGTTTAAAAAGCTTTAGTTAAAAGTATTGCAATTTTAAACGATGTAGCTTGCACTGTTGCAATTTGATCTGCCACAGTTTAAAGTGCTGAGGTTTGTAACCTGGCAGTTTAAGGGGCTACCGTTTAAAGTGCGTCAATCCGAAGTTTTTCATTTTGAAATGCAGTACTTTAGCGTACTGCAGTTCGAAATTCGATAGTTTAAAGAGGTTCAGTTTTAATTACGGCAGTATACAGTGACACAGTTTAAAATACTGCAGTTTGAAATTATGTAACTTAAATTGCTCCAGTTTTAAGTACTGCAGTTTCAAGTGCTACAGCTTCAAGTGCTGCGATTTAAAATGCAGCATTTGGAAATTCTGCAGTTTGAAATACTACACTTTAAAGTCTTTTGGATTGAATTTTACCAGTTTAAACTGCTGTAGCTTAAAAACACGGTAGCTTAAGTTGCTGCTGTTTGAGCTAAAGTAGTTCAAAAGGCTTCCGTTCGAAGGCCTGCAGTTTAAAAAGCTGGTTTTAGAAGTGCTACATTTTAAAGTGCTATTTTAAGCCAAATAATTATATTTTCAACAAAACAATTAAATTTGTAACCGAATATTACAATTTTCTGTCCAAAAGGATAAATTCTTGACCAAAAATATAACATTAATCTTTTTATCAAATCAGAATAAATTTTGGTACAAAAATGGTTGGATTTTCTCATTAGGATTTATTAATTTAGCTCGCATTTAACTGGAAAGCGATAAAAAAATATATAAATAGGGGAAATACTGGGAGCCTCCGATAAATAAATAGGGATTACACAACTGTAAAACATTTGATTTTATTTTTATTTTTATTATTCCATTTACTACACTATATCGTCTTTATGTGACACAGGGTGTTTCAAATGTAAATTCGATTGCTGTAAATGTTAAATTTATTTTATGTGAATGTGATGCATATTGGACATAAAGCTGGTGGAAAATCTTCGTTCAAGTTGCGTAAGAAAATGGCTTTAGGCTATTTTAGCATAACAAGACATACTGTCTACTCTAGATTTCTTCGTCCTCGTTATTTTTTACTAAGGCTGAAAATTCAAGAGGATAAACGACACGGTGGCGTTGGACTGCTCAGGGCGTACACGATGCACACATATATTGCAACTACTGCCAAGCAAGCTGAGAGGGTAAATACTGCTTCCTCGAATCCTTTTTAAAAATAGGAAAAAAAACAATGGGTCACATACTTTTACCCACATAAAAGCTAAATCCGTTGAAAAACGCTCAATTGAAAATAAAAAGATGGAAGAGTTTTACTTTAGAATCCAGCAATAAAGTTTAAATTCACCTTCAAACAGTTCTAAAGTCTGGTTATAAAAATTAAGAATTTCTTAGGTTTTTCAAAATATATTATATTTTTAACTAAGAAATTCTTAGACATTGATAAACCAAAAATCTAACGACTAAATTTTGTGATAAATAGTTTGAAAGAAAATATTAACCGAAAAGTTGAATTTAAAACCAAATTGATGAACCTTTAAGCAAACGGGATGAATTTTCTTCGAAAAAAGGTATTCTAGCAAACGGTTAAATTTTCAAAGAGTTGACTTTTTAACCTGCAAAGATGACTTTTTAATCAAATAGTCGAATTTTCAATAAAACAATTAAATTTTTCACTGAATAGTTCAACTTTTGATCAAACAGTGACACTTTCAACTAAGGAAGATGAATTTTTAACCAAATACTTGAATTTTCAATCAAATAGTTGAATTTACAAAAAAAAATTAATAATAATTCTATACAAAACAGTTATATTTTTTAAGAAATAGTGAAATTTTCAACAACAACAAAATCGATTTTCTACCAAACAGCCAAATTTCTAACGAGCGAGTTGTTTTAAACTTGCAAAGATGAATTTTCAAACCAATTTTCGAATTGACAATAAATATATTATAGTTTAATTTATTATTATAAATAAACCAGAAGATCGTCAATTTTTCACTTTTTACCGAAAATAGATTTTCATTTTAATAAAAAACAGTCTGGTTTAACCAAAACATAAGAATTTAAAAAATCTTTTAATTTCCATGAAAAGGAGATTTTCAAACAAAAAAGATGACTTCAAGAAAATATTTTTGTCTTCAGAAAAGTGAATACATTTTCAACAAATATATTTATTTCTTAACGAAATGTTGGAAATTCTCCATGCAAAGATAGGTTTTCCAAACAATAGTCGAATTTTCAAAAAAAAGTTGCATTATAAAAAAAAATTAATTTTCAACCAAAAATGCGGAAAAGAGGGAAATAGGGAAATAGAGGAAAGAGTGAAAAGTTTGGTATGTTAAAAATACAAGTATAAATGAAACTAACAAAGATAAATTTTCAACCAAATACTTGAATTTCGCAACAACAAATTCGACTTTGTACCAAAATTTTTTAACCAATTTTCTAATTTTCAATGAATTTTCTTACTATAGATAAACCAGAAGATCAACTATTATTTCACAAAAAAATGATTTAATCAAAAACAGTGAAATTCTTAATCAAATATTTCAGTGACTTTTAGCCGTGAAAACGAATTATTTAAAAGATAATAAAATTCTCAACCGAAAAATATAATTTTTTGATATTCGAATTTTCAATAAAATAATTGATTTTTTCACTAAATAGTTCAACTTTTAATTAAACAGTGGAATTTTTAACTAAAAAATATAAGCCATCAGCCAAATACTTGAATTTTCAACCACAACTAAATTAATATCCTATCAAAACTGATGATTTTCTGGCGAACGAGTTGTTATAATCTCACAAAGTTGAATTTTTAAACAAAAGATATATATTATAGATATATTTATAATGATTATAAATAGCTTAATGATTATAAATAGACCAGAAGATCAACCGTTTTTCTCACCTCTCACAAAAACAAATGAAGCTTCAACAAAAACAATAGAATTTTCAACTAAATAGTTGCATTTTTCCCCAGAAACTAATTTTTCAGATGAGTGGATTTTCAAACAATTAATTGAATATGCTATCTACAAAAATTAATTTTGTACCGCAGCAGATACATTTAAAAAATAAAGTTTAGTTTGCAAACTGTAAAGATTAATTTTCAAACAAATGGTCGCATTTTCCAACAAAAAAGGTTATAGATATTCCAGAAAATCAATAAATTTTTCCACCTCAAACAAGAAAAAAAATTAAATAAAAGTTTGACCGAAAACAGTTTATTTTTTAACAAACAGTTTAATGTTCTAGCAAAAAAAATTTTTTTAGAATACAAGTGAATTTTAAACCAAGTAAGATGAATTTCAAATCAACAAGTTTTCTAAAAAAAGATTGATTTTGAATTCAAACAATATAATTTTCTATCAAAAAATGATAAATTTTCTAAGAAACGGATGACCTTTCAATTAAACAGAGAAATTTTCAACTCACGAAGATGAACATCAACCAAACAGTTGAATTTAGAAAAAAATCATTTTAGGCCAGACAGTTACATTCCTAAAAAAAATAGTTGAATTTTCAATCAAAAGAATTAATTCTGTGCCAAATCAGATTAATCTTGAACGAAAGATTTGAGTTTCCAACCTAAAAAAATGAATTTTTCAACTAAATTTGAGAGTTTTTCAAAAAAAAAGGCAGAAGATCTACAATGTTTGTACCTCTCACAAAAAAATTCAAACAAATACAGTTAAATCTTTGAACAAGTAGTTAAATGTTCTAGACGAATAGAAATTAATTTTTCAAAAGACTTGTAAATTTTCAAACAAAAAAGATGAATTTGAAATCAGGAACTTATCTACAACAAAAAGGGATGATTTTCCGCGGAAAAATGAAAATTGAAAACATTCTTACTTTCGCTATATTCACCCTGACCACAATCAGAGTTACTACAATCGCAAACTTCAGATATTGAATCCACGTTTTCTTCCAAATCAATTGAAGGCGTGTCTAAAAAAGAAAAAACGTGCAATTTTCAAATTTCTTTCCTATCCTGTTTTTTCAGGGTTTTGTAGCATCGCGAAGAAAATTTTATAGTTCCGTTCAGGTGTCCACCCGTTGCACAGTGAGACCATGTAAGGTGTCCATCGACAAATTAACTTTTAATCCAAAGTATTGAACCGATCAAATTTAAAAAAAAAATTAAAGCTTATGAAATTTCTAGCATAGTTGTGGAAGCATATTTTTAAAGAAGTTGATTGTTTTTTTATTTAACAATTTAGATTCTTTAAAAATTAAAAAATGCCATTTTGTGAGAATTTATCCAATTTATTTGTTTTAAGTGGAAATCTAAAAAATAGAGGTAATTTGTTAATTATTTAAACAAGTTTTGTAAACAAGTGCATAAATTCGTCGTTTTCAAATAGATTTGTTTCGTTTTATTAACGGATAGGACCATACATATCTTGCTTATATATTTTCGTACGATTTTTTGATTTCATAATTAATAGGCCTTTACTATGATATTTTGTTGTTAGACAACAATTTATAATTTTTTAACAAATTTATTAAACAAATTACACTAAGGCCGTTTTTAATCGAAATACCATATTGTTTTTTTCTGAAATAGACTAAAATTTTTTAAGAAAGTTTCTTATTTATGATACTGTATGATTCGGCAAGACATGTTTATTATTTGTACAATAATGTATAAAAAACTCTCAGTCCTTTCATGTTTGGCAAAACAATGAATTTCTTTATTTAGTTTGTTTCAACAAATAGAAATTATTTTTTTTCATAAGCCAGTATCATATCATGATGTATTTTAAACACTTCTGACGTTGCTTGAGACAAACGAATTCCTTTTACTGAAAAATGACAATTTTATGAATTTCTTAATCAATTTTGTTTGAGCAAATAACACTAATTGTCTGAAATCAGAGAATTGCAAAAAAACCCTATAGACAAGATACTTATTTTAGGCGAAAAGTTTAGGCGAAAAGTTTAGGCGAAAAGTTAATTTGCCCACAGGCACCTCATTTGACCCCACTGTGTCGTACTTTTTTCCTAGAAGTGGAAGGGTAGGAATTTGAGAAAAAATTATTGGAAGGGAATAAGGTTAATAAACGGAGTGGAAGTAATGCAAATAAGGGAAAGGAGGTTAGGAAAAGTTGAGGAAAATAAGTGGAAGGCCAGTAGGATGATTTAACTCAGAAGAGATAAAGGAAGTAGGGAAGGTGAGAAAAATAAAAGTAGAGGTAATGAGGAAAAATAAGGGGAAGGGAAAAAGGCGATGTAAAGAAAGTAGGGAAAATGATTAGAAATGAGGACAAGTAGAAAATTAAGGGGCAGTGAGTTAGGCAGAATTATGTTTAGTAAGGGAAAATAAGAAGAGAGGAAGTAGGGAATGTGCGCGAAAATTAGAGGAAATAAGCGGAAATAGGGGAAGTGAGAAAAATTACGGAGGTGAAGCAGGAGTAAAGAAGGGAAATTAGTAGAGGGAAGGTGTTAAAATAGGAGAAGTGCGGCGAAATAAGAAAAGGTAGGTTAAATGATTAGAAGCGAAGCTAGGAAAGAGGGACGTAGAGGAGGGAGTAGAGGAGGAAGTTACAGAAGGGAAAATCAAAGCTTAAAGTGAGAGAAGGGAAAATATGGAAGAGGAAGGCTTGAGCTACTTAATTAACGCCTTAATAGGCTATGATATAGATTTTTCATTTGCTTCCTCAGTTTACGTTCGTTGTCTGATATTCTATGAGGTGAAATGTCACAGATCCAGTTTACAAAGTCTCAGGATGAGTTTTTTCTATTCCAAATTATTATTGAATTTAAAAAATTGAAGAGAGACAATAGAGAGTTAGGGGAAATAAGAGAACAAGTAGGCAAAGTGATTGGAGAAGCAGCAAGGGAAGTAGAGGAAGTGAGCAGGGGAAGTCAATAAGGAAGAGTAGGGGAAACTATTAAAAATTAGGATGAGTACAAGAGAAAGATTAAGGGTATGTGCGAGTGAATTATAGAAATAGAAGTAAGGGAAGTAATTTGAGAAGAAGTAAGATGAAAAGTAAGAGAGAAGAGATTGTAGGAGAAGTGAGTTAAGAAGTAAGGAAAGTAGAGGACGTAAGTCGAGCGTAAGAGCAGGTAGTGAGAGAAAGAAAGTAGGGAAAGTATTAGAAATAAATAAAATGACGCAAAGTAGGGGAGAGAAAGTAGCGGGAATGAGAAAAAATTAGGAAAGGGGAAGTAGAAGAAGTGAGGAAATTGAAGGGAGGTGAAATAGAAGTAATAAAAGAGGCGGCAGTATAGGAAAAAAAAGATGGTGAAGGGTAAAGTAAAGGATAAAGTTATGGGAGAGAAATTACTAGAGAAGGAGGTTTCAACAACTTAATTGACGTTTTAAAAAGATATGAAATCCTTTCTTGTAGGCACGGAACGCCGACTACGGCTAATTCTTTTGTTAGATTTCTTAGTTTACCATCGTTGTCAGACATTCTCTAACATGAGGTGCGACAGATCCAGTTTACAAAGCCTTAGAAGAAATTTTGTTTGGACTAACTTGACGATTTAATTTAAGGAAATGAGAGGAAATGGGAGGAAATAATAGGGAGTTAGAAAACATTAGAGGAGTTGAAGAAAGGAAAGTAGGTGACTGAGCAAAGAAGAAAAGTAAGTAGAGGGTATATTCGGAAATTAGAAAAAAATTATTAGAAGCGAGGATGAGTAAAAAAAAGGAAGTGAGGAGAAGTGCAAGGAACGGATGGGAGCAGAATAAGAGAAAATGAGAGGAGTCGAAGTAAGAGGAATAGAGAAGAGACGAGGAAGGGAAAAGAAAGTGAGTGGAGGTGAAGTAAGGAAAGTAGGGAAAGTGATCTGCAGTAGGGATAGTGAGGGAGCAAAACTAGGAAGAGTATGCGAAATGAATAAAAATTATGTTTAGTAGGGGAGGGGAAGTAGGGAAATTGAGGGGAAATGAAAAGAGGGAAATTGAGTGGATGGGAAATAGCAGAAGTGAAAAAAATAAGAAATAGGTGAGAGAAGTAGGGGCATAAGAGAATCAGAAGAGAAAGCGAGGAGAGGCGGCAGTAAAGGAGGAAGAAATTGGGGAAGCGGAATGCGAAGGGTAAAATGAGCGGAGGAAAAGTATTTGAGAGGGAGGTCAAAACGACAAAATTCTCGTTTCAGTAAGCTACGAAATCCTTTTTTGCGGGCACGCGGTGCCTAGTTTGGCTAATTTTTTTATTGCATTTCTTAGTTTACCTTCGTTGTCAGACATTCTCTGACGTGAGGCGCCACAGATCCAGTTTACAAAGTCTCAGAAGAAGTTTCGGCTCAGCTAACTTGCTGATTGAATTCGCAGCTTTAATTCGGTTTTGCTTGGTCTTTTCATTGCGTCGAGGAATAATAGTGAAAATTCTGAGAAACTTTAGGCTGAATTCAGAGAGAATTTGTACAAAAACTCTAATTTCAGGGTCTTCCGTTACCCTATTAAATACTATTACAAGCTCTCGAGTTGGATATTTTTTATTGGATTATCTGAGGCTAATGCCGCGAACCTTCGTCAACGTTTGAGAATCTGAAAATAGTTTCAGGATTACTTCAACTCCGAATTATTATATTTTATAATTAATATTTCATAATGTAGTTTACCTTTGCTCTGATGTAATTAAAATAGGCAGACTTTATAGACCAACGTCATCTCAAAAGCGCGAAAAAATGTAATTTTTCACGAGAATAGGGAAATATTAGGAGAAGAATCATTACGTTATGCAAATGAAATAATTAATAGGTTCAACATCAAAACTAATTTGAACAGCTTGAAAGTTTGGGACAAAATATATTGCGTTTGAAAAAATAAAAAAAACATGCTTATTTTTAAACTAAGAAGATTTTCAACCGAATAAGATGAGTTTTTAACTAAAAATACGAGTTTTTAAAGCTCACAAGTAGAATGCTTTAGAAAACATAAAATTTTAACCAACTATAACAATTGTTATCAACAACAGCAATTGATTTTAACAAAGATGTTGAATTTTCAGAAAATTAGTCGAATTATTAACCAAAAAAATCAATTTTCTACCAAAACAGACAAATTTTAAAAGAAAGAAATCAATTTTCAAACTAAAATGTCGAAGGTATTACAAAAGATGATATTTCAACCAAATGGTTGAATTTTTATCAATAACAAAAATTAACTTTAACCAAAAAGTTTCATTTTCAGTAAAATAGCTGAATTATTAACAAAAATATTAATTTTTTTACCAAAAAATACCAATTTAAAAGAAGAAAATTAATCTTTTTAAAAAAATAGAATTTTCAACCAATTAATTATATTTCCATTAAAATAATCGGATTTTCAACAAAAAAAAAAGAATCCACCAATAGACTATATTTTCAACAAAAAAGGTGAGCTTCAGAGATCACAAAGTTCAATGTTTTATAAAACCATTAATTTTTAAACCCGGAAAAAATAAATTCCATTAAAAAGTTAAATTTTAACCAAAATGTAATAAATTTTCAACCAAATCGTTGAATTCTCAATCACGAGATTGTTGATTAAATGGTTTAACTCTCAAGCCAAAAAGAGAATTTTTTAACAAAATAGTTCGATTTCTAACCAAATAATAATAACAACAAAATACATCAATTTTCAACTAAACACTTTAATTTAAAAAGACTGTTAATAATAATTAATTAAAATTTCAAGCAAAAGAAGCGAACTTTCAGTAAAATAGTTAAGTTTATAACTTAAATTTTAACTTTTTAAGCAGCAAAGTTGACTTTTTAACCAAATTAGCGAATTGTCAACCTAAAAAATGAAGCTGATTTAAAAAAAAAAAACTCTTACCAAAAAAGTATTTAAAAGTCGAACCATGAAAACTTTAATTATATAAAAAAATTATTATAACAATTTTCAATAAATTAGTTCAACTATTAATCAAAAGATAAATCTTTGGACAAAAAAATTAATTTTTAACAAAGGAGTTAAAGTTTTAACTGAGTACTTTGAGCTCAAAACAAAAAAGATGAATTCTCAAAGAAAAATTTATAACAGTTAATATTTGGATCAACAAAGATTTAAATTTCAAATAAAAAACTCATTTAATAAAACCAAAAACGACGAATTTCAACAAAATAGTTTAATTTGCATGACAAAGAGATTTTCTAGCAAAAATGTGACTTTAAAAAAAAGTTGTATTTTCAGAAAATTTAAGAAATTTTTCAAAAATATAGTTGATTTTTTAACGAAATGTTGAAAAATACATTTTCAAACTAATAGTCGAGTTTTTAAACAAGAAAGAATAAAATATAACCAATAATTACATTTCCAAGTTAAAGATACAACTTTTTAAGAAGCCAATTGAATTTTTAACAAGGAAAGTTAAATTTTCAAAAAAAAAGTTTCAGTCAAATACTATAATTTTTAACCAAAGGAATTGAATTCTGATTCCAAAATGGAATAGTAAACTTTTTAACAAAAAATACGATTAACTTTCAACCAAAAATATTTGTATTTTTTGCACTTAAGTGAAAAAAACAAGAAAAAGGGGAAGTCTTTTCGAAAAATTTTATAAAAAGAAAAATTCTGTAATAATAGGAAAATAGGAAAATAAGGGAATAGGGGAAAGATTGAAAAGTCTGGTATGTCAAAATCACGAAATATTAAAAAAAAGATTTCTTGAAGGCTCAGCCGTCCTAAATTAATTAACACTCTTTGAAAGCGAAATAAATTTCTACGAAGATAAATCAGGTATATAAATAGAGTTTTGACAGCCAATATTACCAGCTTGCAAAAGTTTCGTCGACGGAACGAATAGCAGTGGGAGGGCTGCCAATAAGGCTTTTTTTGTCCCTTAACCAATCGATCTCAAAACACGTAAGATTGTTCCCTTGAAGTGACTCAGAATTCCCTGAAAAGATTTTCCGAATGAGCATTTCATTAAGGGGAAAATACGGACTTTATGATACCATCTTACATGGGGTTTCGTGCAGCTCGACAGACACTTTAACATTTGACCCTGTTATAAATCTACCCCATTCATTCCTTTTATCCCACGCTGTTTCGTATTTTCTCACGCCCCTCAATTTTTTCGCACGCTATTTCATATCTTCCTACGCGTTTTTTATATTTTCCAATGGCTCTTCATATTTTCACAAAATTTTAAAATTATGTTCCTGTTTTTTCGCTGTATTTTATTTCTTATGTCTTTTCTCACGCTATATCATATTTTTCATGTTTTTTAAAAATATTTTCCTATTGTTCTTTCTAGTTTGCTACGCTATTTCACATTTTTCATGCTCCTTCCTCCTTTCCTACGCTATTTAATATTTTTGAAGCCCGTTTTTTTTTGCCAAGATATTTCATATTTCCTTGAACATTTTTATTTTCCTATTTTCTATCAGGCGTGGCCGTGGAAAAATAATAATAAGCGTGAGAAAATAATAAATAGCGTGCAAAATATTTTAAAAAGTGTGGGAATAAAGAAACGGACGCGGAAAATAAAAACGGGAAGGGAAAAATATTAAGAAAGCGTAGAGAAATATGAAATGACGTAGGAAAAAAGAAAGGTGTGTGAAAAAATATGAAATAGCGTGAGACAAATGGAAGAGGCGTTAGACGCCAGGAATTCCAGCGTTGGGAAATAGGAAGCGACGTAAGAAAATATGAAAAGCATTGCAAAATATAAAGGGGCATGAGATAACATGAAAAAAGTGTAGGAAAATAAAAAATAAGGGGAAAAACGAAGAGGTGTGGAAAAATCTGAAAAACACGTTATATAATATGAAGGGGCATTTAAAAATATGAAAAAACGCACAGGAAAACATGAAAAACACGTCGGAAAAATAGGAGGGGCATACGAAAATATAAACTAGTGCAGAAAAATAAGAAGGGGCGTAGGAAAGTATAAGAAACGCGTTATAAAATATGAAGGTGCATTTAAAAATATGAAAAAAAACGCGTACGAAAAATAGGAGGGACATAAGAAAATATGAACAAGTGAAGAAAAATAGGATAGAGTGTGGGAAATTATAAAAAACGCGTTAGAAAATATGAAGGTGCATTTAAAAATATGAAAAAACGCGTATGAAAACATGAAAAATGCGTAGGAAAAATAGGAGGGCCATAAGAAAATATGAACTAGTGCAGAAAAATAAGAAGGAGCGTGGGAAATTATGAAAAACGCGTTATAAAATATGAAAGTGCATTTAAAAATATGAAAAAAATGCGTAGGAAAAATAGGAGGAGCATAAGAAAATATGAACTGGTGCAGAAAAATAGGATGGAGCGTGGGAAATTATGAAAAACGCGTTAGAAAATATGAAGATACATTTAAAAATATGATAAAACGCGTAGAAAAACATGAGAAACGCGTAAGAAAAATAGGAGGGGCATAAGAAAATATGAACTAGTGCGGAAAAATAGGACGTAGCGTGGAAAATGATGAAAAACGAAATAGAAAATATGAAGGCGCATAGGAAAAAATAAAAAGCGTGGGAAAAATAGAAGGGGAATGAGAAAATATCTACTAGCGCGGAAAAATAGGAAGGAGCGTGGGAAATTACGGAAAACGCGTTGGAAAATATAAAGGCGCATAGGAAAATATAAAAGGCGTGGGGAAAATAGAAGGAGAATATTAAAATATCAACTAGCGCGGAAAAATAGAAAGGAGCGTGGGAAATTGTGAAAAATGAGTTAGAAAATATGGAGGCGCACAGAAAAATATAAAAAGCGTGGAGAAAATAGAAGGAGAATAATAAAATATGAACTAGAGCGGAAAAATAAAAAGGAGCGTGGGAAATTATGAAAAATGAGTTAGAAACTATAGAGGCGCACAGGAAAATATAAAAAGCGTGACAAAAATAGAAAGGACATAAGAAAATATGAACTAGCTTGGAACATAGAAAGGAGCGTGAGAAATTATGAAAAACGCGTTATAAAATGTAAAGGGGCATTCGAAGATATGAAAAAACGCATAGGAAAACATTAGGAATGCGTAGGAAAAATAGAAGGGGTATTAGAAAATATGAATTAGCGCGAAAAAATAGGAAGGAGCGTGGGAAATTATCAAAAAAGGCGTAGAAAAACATAAAAACGCGCAGAAAAATATAAAATATCTGCTCGAAATCCCATGTGAAATGCTATCATAAATGCTATGTTTTCTATTTAATAAATGATTTATTTAAAAAATATTTTCAGGGAATTCTAAGCCACATTCAGGGAAACAATCTTACGTAATCTAAGCCCAGTAGGGCCTAAAATCGGCCCTACTGAAACCCTTCATTTGAAAGCAGCTAGAAGTCAATCCCATTTCAGGGATTTTTTTCTAATTCTCTTATTCGTTTGAAGTTGAGTCTTCAGAAGTGTTAATTAAATTTGCGTCTTGATTGTTAGATGGCTCTTGATCAACCACTGATTGAGATTCTGCTTGAGGCTCTAGAGCTTTCACTGTATCCTCAGTTGAAGAATTTTCAGTATGTTGAACAGTTATCAAAGAATTTCTAGAATTTGCTTCAGCTTCTGCTCTTTCTTTTCTTGCTAAAGTTATTTAATTTTAATTAGAAGCGTTTTCCATGAACCAACATAAAAAATAACTTATTTATAATCTTTCTAGGATTCTTGACAATCGTCAAAAAGATTTTTTTAAATTTCAGATATGTCAATTCAAAATTTGAACAAAAAAGATAAATTCTTAAGGAAATTGCGGAACCCTCAACCGAAAAAGATTCATTTTTAATTAGTTGTATTTTTACTAAAAACGATTCAGTAGTTTTGAAAAAATCGAATTTTCATGCAAAACAACGTAATTTTTCACCAAGAAAATATAACTTTTCAAAACAAAGAATATTTTTCAACAAAACAAATTAATTCTTAACAAAAAATGTAATGTTTGATATTTCAATGCAAAAATATTTTTATTTTAAATAAAAAACAGTTTAGCTCACAAACGAAAACGAATTATTAGCAGCATCGTTACATTTTTCAATGATAGAAAAATTTAAATGCAAACTAAAAAGGATTTTTATTTCATCAAAAACATTTGTATTCATTCAGAAAGATACATTTTTAATGAAGCAGTTGAATTCACTACGATAAAACTTTAAATTTTAAACTAAACAGTTACATTTATACTAGAAAAGATTAAATTTCTACCAAGAAATATGAATTTTTAAACCAAAAGTATGATTTTTAGAAAAAAACTATGGTGCCATACATGTAGTATAAAAAATTATAAAAACAAAAATGTAACATAAAATATTGTAGAACTCATTTGACATTAACAAACTTCGAAATTTTTTTTCTTCAAAAAAAATGGATTTTATAAATAAAAGTGAAAGATTACAGCTTTTTATACACTAAATGTAATTGCGACTAATCAACAGTAGTTAAATAGATGAAAATAAAGCCGAAAGGGTTTTTCCGGACGCTGATTACGAATATGAAGTCAAAATTCAAAAACTGAAAATGGCAAGCAAAAAATTAAAAATTTGATTACCTGTATACGAAATAGGTTCTCAGGGTTTTTTGGCTCGCTGATTATGAATTCCATTTCGGATTGTTATTTTCACAAATGTAAAAATGGCGGATTTAATACGGCTCACGATAAATTTAAAAGAAAAAACCCTGTGGTTCAAAATAAGGTTTCGAACTTATTTTTGGGTCAGTGATTACGAATTTGAAGTCAAAATTCCAAAATTTAAAATAAGGGATCCAATATGGCTGATAAAAAATTAGTCCTATAAAATGAAAATGGCCATTCAGGGTTTTTTTAGTGGCTGATTACGAATATAGATTGAAAATTTAAAAATTCCAAATCACGGATCCAATGAGGTGGACGAATATTTAAAAATAAATATGGTATCCGCTATTTTGAAGTTGGTCTTTAGATTCGTAATCAGGGACTTTTAAACCTCCTAAGGACCAGCTTTGAAGCCTCGGGGCCAATTTTTTAATGTTTCTCCGCTATATTTGACCTGGAATTTTCAATTTTTGAATTTTGACTTCAGATTCATAGTCAGTGACATAAAATACACCCGAGAACACAATTTGAAGCTACGAAACTCATTTTTACATTTTTTGAATGCCATATTGGATCTGCCATTTTGAATTTTTTAAATTTTACTCTAAATTCGTAATCAGCGACTTCAAAAAAATTTAATGAATGAAGTTTCAACCAATTCATATGTAAGGGAAAATATGTGCTTCAAAGGGTCAGAGGAGAGGGAGACTGAGCCAAAACTTTTTTTTAGTTGTTTTTTTAATTTTAAAGAATTGACAAATGTATTGGGTAGGATTGGAACGAGAATTGATTTGGTTGAAAAATTTTACTGATTTTTTTTGAACTATGAAAGTTTGTTTATCAATTATTAAAAAAAGTCAATTGATTAAAATCTGTCAAGGGAAAAATCGTGGGGCTAAGTCGGCAACCCACTGAGGCTTAATCGACACTTGACTCTTATTTTTAAATTAAAAAAAGGGTACACTTTTTAAATTTTTTTATTGTAGCAAGAAATTATTTGGCTGCAAAATTTTACTAATTATTTTAAAATATTAAACTTTGTTTGTTAATTATTTGAGCAAAAGTGAAGTGATTGAAAATTTGTCGAGGGAGAAATCGTAGGACCAAGTCGACAAGCCCCTGAGGCTTAGTCGATACTTGAATAAAATGTTTAAATTTAATGTTTAAGGAAATTTGTCAATACGTCGTAAAATGTGCTATGGCATGTAGAATGCCACGAAATTTTTTCGATAAAATTAGGAAATTAGGGCCCACTTTTAGTAAAAAAAATTACATTCACACGTTTTATATTTTTCTTTAAAAAAACAAGTGTTGACTTAACTAAATTGTCAACGAAGCCCCACTGTCGATTTAGCCTCACTGTCGACTAAGCCTCATTCTCTCTTAAGCATTTTTTACAATCAAGTTCTATGCAATTCAGTTATTTCAGCTCCACTGTGAATAATTTAAAAAGTTAAACAAAATAAATATAGGTGGCATTACAATTTTTAGTTGTACATGTTTTTGAATTTTCTTTTATACCTTTAGCTTTAGCTTGGGCTCTTAAACAAGCGTCCTTTCTACAATTGTCTTCCTTGGTACATCCTATAGTTGGCATTTTTTAATCGAATTTATCGGATCCCAAAGTGCAGCACAAAAGTGGACCAGTTCATGATCTAAAGGATAAATGTACGTTACGAATTTATTCATCTTCCCTTTATATAAAAATGGGATCAATCGACCGATGGATTTTGGCCATCGCGTATCGTCGGCATTTTCGTGCTTTATGGATGGATACACGATCAAATTTATCTGTCCTGCCCGAAGCTATTCGATAAAATATTTATATGAAGAACGACCCATCGCTCAAAGTTGGCATGAAAAAAAATGATAAAAAGGATTATATTTTTCCAGGATTTTCATCCTTTTCCAAAAGTTTAAGGGTCTCTTAAAGTTTCCTTTATTATTAGGAAAAGGAAATTAAAATTGATTATAAGGCTACACCATAAAAGATGCAAAAAAAAAAATAATCAAAATTTTAACTAGTCCATGGTTGATTTAATATTCATCTTATTCAAATTAAAATCTAGGTTCATTCTAATCCCTGATTTTATCATTTAAAAATTAAAATAACTAATTCACCTTATTGGTTGAGAATTATTTGTTTGTTGTAAAATTGAAATCTTAGGTTGAAATCTCCTTTAAAAATTCAAAATTTGATGGAAAAATATTTCATTTTGTTAAAAAATAATCATTTTTGGTATAAAATTAATCTTTTTGGTTGAAAATTAATTTCTTTGATTGAAAAAAAGTTTTTTTTTAATATTGATTATGTTAGCTGATAACTTAACTATTCCATATTTTTCTTTTTTGATAGACATTTTATCTCCTTGGTTGAAAATTCATCTGTTTCTCACAAAATTTAATTTGTTGAAAACTCATCTATTTTGTTGCAAATTTGTCATTTTTTGGTCGAGAATTGAACTTTTATGTTAAAAATTCAGCAATTGGGTCAAACATTTATTTTTTTGTTTAAAAAGAGATATTAATTTTCAGTCCGCAAAGAGGAATTTCCAACTTGATTCGCTAACTAAATTTGTAGTTTTAACGAAAATGATTCATTTTTAGCTGGAATAGTTGAATTGTTAACCAAAGCATTAATTGAATAAACTGTTGAACAAAAATTAAATTGTGAGTTAAATTTTCAGTAAAAAAAAATTTCAAAAAAATAGTTACATTTTCAAAACTAGAAAGACTAATTTTCTAAAAAGAAGATTAATTTTCAAACAATATTTGCATTTTTGAACAAGAATAGATTAATTTTCAATACAAAATGGAACGTTATTAAATTTTTAGCCTAAATTATACTGTGTTTAATTTAGAATTAAAATCTGATATGGTTGATATAATATCAGCTATTATATTTGTCGTTAAAAATTAATCTGTTTTGGTTAAAAATTCATTATTTTATTAAAAATTTCACTCTTGCTAGTAAGTTAAACTTTTTGGTTGTAAAGTAACTTTTTTTTCTTAAAAATTTATATTTTTGGTTTGGAAATGCAACTATTTAGCAGAAAATTAGTCTTTTTGGCTTGAAATTTGAACAATTTAGCGGATTTTTTTTATTTCTTGCTGATAAATTCGGATTTTTTATTTTAAAATTTATCTCTTTTGGCAGAAAAAAAATTTAATTTTTTTGTTTGAAATTCAACTATATTCGTGGAAAATTAATCCGTTTTGCATCTGATTTTGGTTGAAGAATCTTTTATTTTATTGTCAATTAAACTATTTTGGTAGAATGTTCAACCAATTCGTTAAAGAATAACTAACATTTTTGTTGAAAAATGTTGTTTTTAGATTAAAAATGTCTCTTTTTTCAACAAAAACAACAAAAATTAGTAGAGTTTTTAGCTATTTTGTTTAAAATTCCTTTTTTTGGGCAAAAAATTCAATTGTTCGGTCAAAAACTAGCATTTTTGTTGGAAATTTAACTATTTGGTTGAAAATTAATATTTTGGTAGGAAGTCTAACTTTTTGGTTAAAAAG
Source organism: Belonocnema kinseyi (assembly GCF_010883055.1). Classification (NCBI taxonomy): domain Eukaryota; kingdom Metazoa; phylum Arthropoda; class Insecta; order Hymenoptera; family Cynipidae; genus Belonocnema; species Belonocnema kinseyi. Next base: position 97,591,362 of record NC_046665.1, on the reverse strand, counting down.
TAACCTAAGTGTCAAAAATATATCAAACTGACTTGAAAATTCAACGTTTTTATTAAAAAGTGATCTTTTAAGTTTGAAAATTTATTTCTACAAGTAAAAAATTCTATATTTTTAGTACAAAAACACAATTGATTATTTACAAAAAACATTAAAAGATCTTTTTTGATGGGTAATTTAATTATTCTGTTCAAATTTAATCTTCTTGGTTAAAAATTTAACTTTGTTTGTATGCATTATCATCCTGATTATTTAATGTTTTAAATAATAAAATTAAGGAACTGTAAAAAGTAAGTTACCTAACATTGTTATATTTTTCAGAATAAAAAAATTTTATCAAAATAGTAAAATTGTATTTCGCGCCTCTTCCTCAAGATCAAAGTGTAGTGTAGTGCTCTTACGATGCACCGAGTCGCCACAATCATCAAAGCTCAAAATTTTCTACGTAGGTCCCATCTTACAGTCTGCTACTCATTATTTTACTTCGTGCCGATATCGTCACACGTGTTTTTATTAAGTGATTAAAAAGTTGGTAAATATGGGAAAAAATAAACGCAGAAATCGCCTCCGAAGTCGGGGATCCGAGGGGGAAAGTCTCAGGAGACAGATAAGAAATTTAGAGAAAGAAATTGTGATGCAGAAGGAAGATAGATATAAAAATCGACGCAGTAAGTAAGCATGGTGATTCACCGAAAAATTTAAGGCTGCTAAAGCTTTACAGTAGTCGACGAAAGATTTTAAACCCAGCCCCAAAATCGCAATCGGAAAAAGAAAAAAAGTTCCAAAAACTACAGGCCCCGTCTCACCGAAATCAACGCAAGTTAAATTACCCTTCGCGGGGGGGGGGGGGGCAAAGACCATATTACAGTCAGGGTCGCAAGTCAACTCCTCAAGGCAGGAGCCAGTTTCAAAAGAAAGACCAGAGGCAGGAGCAGACAGATATGAAGAAGAAAAACTAGAGGTAATTCGTTTTGCAGGAAGATTAGCTATTTTTCGGCTCAAATGGATATCTTTAACGTGCGACGAAACCATCCTGAGCTGGATATCAGGTTAAACGATACCTTTCACTTCTCCGACAAAGCAACAAATACCACCTGTTGAACGTTGTTGGTCTTTGCAAGAACGACAACTGATTCAGGAGCAAATTTATATTTTGTTAAACAAGGAAGCCTTGGACAGATGCGAACCTGTTCCAGGCTAATTCATTTCCAACATTTTTCTTGTGGCGAAACCAGATGGTTCACAACGACTTATTTTGAATCCGAAACGATTAAGTGAGTTTATAGAGACATTTTAAACTCGAGGACGGTAAGACCGTTAAACGAATGTTAAGTCGTGGGTGCTTTATGACATCTACAGTGTGTCCCATATTTATAGGGCCACCCCTTTTTTTAGGGAAATTTTTTTTTCTATTGAAACAAAATGCACCAAATATTTTGAGTGGATAAATGAGTCGAATTAACGATTTTTCCTAAAATATAGAGCTCGCAATTCCATTCGTTCATTTATTTGGACATTTTTTCGAAAAAATAGGTGTCCCAAATTAATAGGGCCACTAAAAAAAACTTCAATTTTTTTGAAGAATAATAAATAATTCGTGAAATAATGCAATTTAAAATCTATAATATTAAAATTTTACTTCTTACATGCCATAAACATATACATATGTATGTATAAAAACTAAATATTGTGCGTGAATTCCCAAAGTAATTTACAATTGTGTTTTTCTTTTAATTTAAATTTTTCCCGAGGATTTTTCACATACATACTTTCCCACATACATTCTTTTTGGGGATTATCGACGTATTTTTCCTATTTTAAAAGTGTATATTCGCACAATATGTTCGAAATAAATATTTCTCCTATTTTTATTGCGGGGATCCCCGTAAGTAGCGGTAGTTCCCGGGTTTTTCTCGCTTTACCAGGCATGCACATATTTATACTCCTGGTATAAATAGGCTTCCGAATGCATTTTTGGCCAGTTAAATTGTGCTTGTGCGTTAATAATATTCGAGGTAACAAAACA
>NC_046665.1:97549856-97589239 GCF_010883055.1 Belonocnema kinseyi | reverse complement strand
TCATAAAATGAAAAGCGGAGATTACCAGGCAGTGCTAGAAGAACATCTTAAGCCCTACCTTGGACGTTTCCGCTCTGCAAAATTGAGTTTCCAGCAGGACAACGCAGCCATACATGCGAGCAAGTCTACGAAGGATTGGTTGTCAAAGTCAAAGATCCCCGTACTCGCGTGGCCAGCGATCTCTCCAGACCTTAACCCAATGGAAAATGTTTGGGGCATGATGGTACGCGATGTGTATGACAACAAAAATGCCCAAATAAATGAACGAATGGAATTGCGAGCTCTATATTTTAGGACAAATCGTTAACTCGACTCATTTATTCACTCAAAACATTTGGCGCAGTTTGTTCCAATAGAAAAAAAATTATCCTTAAAAAATGGGGTGGCCCCATAAATATGGGACACACTGTACTGATTTAAAAGATGCGTATAATTTTATTTCAGTTAAGAAATCGGATAGAATATTTTTGAGATTTAAATTCGAAAGTCATTTTCACGAATAAACTTGCGTACCTTTTGGACTCAATACAGCTCCATACACGTTTACTAAGTTAATGAAGCCCGCAATCACAAAGTTGAGAGAGAAAGAATATTTATCTGTAATATACTTGGATGATATTTTACTTTTTGGAAATTCGTATGGTGCATGTTTAGAAAATGTTCGAGAGACATGTCGATTAATCGAAGCTTCAGTATTTCTAGTTAACGAGCAGAAAGTCAGTTAGTACCATCCACAAGATGTAGGTTTCTCGGGTTTATTTATAATTCTATAAAAATGACTATTGCACTTTCAGAAGAAAAGTAAGAAACTGCCAAAAAACAGATTGAAACATTTTCAAAAATGAGCAGCTGCAGAATTCGGGAGTTTGCAGCGTTGATAGGTACATTATGGTCATATTGTGCAACCTTAAAATATGGTTGAGTGCACATGAAAACTTTTGAGAAAGAGAAATTTTTAGCATTAAAGGCTAACGCTGGTGACTTCGAAAAACGCACGATACTTTCTAGTGTTTTACGAGTAGACTTTAAATGATGGAAATTACATATCAATGAAGCAATCTGTCCTATTACGCAGTTGAAACCAGTAATTGAAGTTTTCTCAGATGCATCTCGCTCTGAATGGGGTGCATACTGCAAAAGCCAGAGGACACATGGTCATTGTAACACGGATAAACAACGTGATCACATCAATTATCTGGAATTATTATCAGCTTTCTTCGGTCTTAAATGTTTTGCGGGCGTTTTAAGGAATTGTGATGTGTTATTAAGGATTGACAATACGACTGCCATCGCATATATAAATAAAATGGGTGGTATTCAATATCTAAAACTAAGTAATTTAGCCAAGCAAATCTGGGAATGGTGTGAACAAAAGCAGTTTTGAATATTTGCATCCTACATTCGCTCTAAAGAAAATTCTGAAGCCGATTTTGAATCTAGACGTCTCGAACCAGAGACGGAGTATTCTTTATCATTCTCTGCCTTCAAGGATATAGTAAGCAAGTTCGGCCTGCCACACATCGACTTGTTTGAAACAAGAACAAATGCAAAATGAAAATGTTATGTTTCTTGGGAAAAGACCTTGAGCCGATAACGGTCGATGCATTCACTTTCGAATGAAAGGATTACTTTTTCTATGCTTTTCCACTATTCTCATTCATTTTACGCGCATTACGAAAGATTAAAGACGAAGGTTCAAGAGGTATTGTTGTTGTACCACGCTGGTCAGCTCAGGCCTGGTTTCCTGTCTACATTTCCATGTTGGATTGTGAACCAATTTATTTCAAACCAGATGACCATTATGTTGTCTTCATTGTCAGATTCTTTGATTGAACAATATGACTGTTGTTTACAAAAATGGTGGAGTGTTTCTTGTCAAAATAACTTTGATACGTATATATTTGATGTATGCCATGTTCTTGATTTTCTCACCGAAGAATTCCAGAAAGGTGTTTCCCATGGCACTCTCAACAGCTGTTGATCAGCAATTGCCTTATTACATGGACCAGAATTGGGAGTCGATCCTCGAATAAAAAGGCTTTTTACAGGTATTGCTAATTTAAGACCTGAAAAACCTAAATATGAGGCAGCCTGGGATTTGTAACTTGTTTTAAATCATTTTACTTAATGGGGCCCTAATGAAAACCTTTCAATAAAAAGACTTACTTTAAAACTGGTCACATTGCTGGCTTTAGTGACAGCGCAGCGTATGCAAACGCTTACCATTATTGATATAAAAAATATTGACAGAAATGCTGATTTGATTGAAATCAAGATTCCAGAGAGGATTAAAACATCTAAATTCAATAAGGCACAGCCAACTCTGATCATTCCTTATTATAATGACAATATTATAATTTGCCCGACCACAGCCCTGGATGAATATTTGAACAGGACTACGGATTTGCGAGGTACTCGAACACAAATGTTCATAGCCATCGAAAAAACCTCACAATAGTGCCTCCACTCATACACTGAGTAGCTGGATCAAGAAAACCCTTGAGGGTTTTTGAGCCAACGTCTGTGGCTAAAAGAAGTGGAATTAGTATTGACATTATTAAAAAAACTGCAAGTTGGACAGAAAAGTCAGCAACTTTCGCGAGGTATTACGACCGTAATATTATAAAAGACAAGGGAACATTTGGAAAAACTGTCTTAAGGAGATCACTTCAGTAATATTCTATGTATTACCTCATCACTATTCTTGTAGTTTTGTTTTCATGAAATAAAAAAGGGTTTATATAACTCCTTTTTCTTTTCTTAATGTCTTACCCTGCTGTAACGTACTTTAAACAAATGCACTTTGATCTTGAGGAAGAGGCGCGAAGTACAATTTAATAATTAAACGAACTTACCTGTAAGTGAAGTTTTATTATAATTGTATGAAGCGCCTATTCCGAAGAGATCAATCCCACCCATTATATATAATTCCCTTAGCTAATATTTATACATCATGAACATTAGACATCCCTATAATGTCACGGCAGCACTTTAAAAATATGAGTGGTAGACTTTCTGAAGGGACCTACGTAGAAAATTTTGAGCTTTGAAGATTGTGGCATGTAAGTTCGTTTAATTATTAAATTTTCAAATAAAATAATGAATTTTTAAATAGAATTATTAATCTTGAACTGCAATAGTTAAATTTTAGAATATAAAATTCAATTTTCAACTAATATGAATAATTATTAACTAGGATAATTGAATTTTTAACCAACAAGATGAATTTTGAACCAAGAATTTTTATTTATAATTGATCAGGCGAACTTTCAACAAAACATAAAACTAATTAACTTAAAATTGAATTGTTAAATTTTTATTTTTAAAAATAATAATTTTTAACTCGATTCGAATTTTTAATTAAAATTATTAATCTTGAAAAAATTCGTTTCTATCCAAAAATAGAATAATTAAATTTCCAGTTAAAAAAATTAATATCGATCACAAAAAAATGAATTTTTTAACAAAATATTTAAATACAGTAATATGAAGCTACTTCTATGAATGATAAATGATTGAAATTCAAGTTTATACTGCAATTAGAAAAAAAATTAGGCTTACTTTGAAAAAATTCACGAACTTAAAGAAAACCTGACTTGGCCAGGTTTTCCTAGGTAAATAAAAATTCCCTGACAATTGAAGGTTTCCAGGTGATCTTTTTTCACAAAGAATATTTTATAAAGGAATATAATAATTGATTTAAATTAATTTTTTCAATTTATTAACATTATTAAAAACATTTCTGTGTGGAAATGTTGTCACAGGCTTATACTGCCCAACATGTCGAAGACATTTTTGTTTAGAGTTGGATTTTTTTATTTCATCATTTTTTCACGGGGCTGTCCAGGTATATATCATTAGTCACGGACGCATTTTTATAATCCAATCAAGTGATCTGATGAGAGCAGTTTGCCCAGACATATTGGACAAAGCCTGGTTTTTACCTCATCACTGACGGACTGGGTTGCAGTCAAGTACAGGATGGGGGGACCTACAGCTTAAGTTGGGTTCCGAACCACCAAAACCTCGGTAAAGGTACATTGAAAAATTTCTAGAGGTACCGGCTCAGGGATCGAACCCCGGACCTCTGAGGTGAAGTCCGAGTGTCTCACATTATTATTATTATTATTTCTGTGTTGAAATGTTGTCACAGGCTTATACTGTTTATTATTATTATTATTATTATTATTATTATTATTGTCAATTATTATCATTTACTATCATTTCGAGTGCCACTTCTGGGAAATTTTTGACTTTTGCAAAAAATTCAAAATCCCTGACTTTTTCCCTGATTTCTAGGTTTTCCCTGACCTACGACCACCCTACACTATCATAAGAAAAAAGTTGACGTGAATATAAATTGAATTTCAATACTGAAAGCTTGAAAAATTCCAATAAAGGATAAATTTTTTCGAGTGGACTGAAAATACAAGTTCGAGGTGAGTCGCCAAAATAAATGCAACCTGACAGTATCGATTTCCAGTGAATCACTAATATTGGAATCCTGAAAAATGGTAAAATCTCGTTCAGTCGATTGGAGAAGAGAGGAGGAGGCAAAAAGAAAGGAAATATCGACATCAAATTAACCCTTGAATGCCCTCACAATATTTTAAAATTTCACCTTTCTTCTAACTTTTCTCATCTCTATAAAAGTCACAAGCTTAAAATATCTTTCAAATTTACATTAAATTTTGGTGTCAGAGAGTCTTTCAAAATTTAAGCAGTTTAAATACGGAAGCTTTCAAGTAAATAAATCGACGATTGATTATTCAGTCAAATGAAAATATGGGAATTTCAAACATTTAGATTTCAAATTATCCAAGTTTTAAAGATTCAAAAACTTGAGGCATCCTAAAAAGGATTTTAAAAATACAATTTAAATCAAAATTTAACAAATTAAAAGTACGGCTTGATATATTTATAATTTAAAAAATAATAAATATATATTATTTTATTTTTCAAATAAAAAACAATAAAGATTGATTCCTAATTTGCTTATAATGTTTGTAAAATCTACCTCTGAGTGGAAATGTTTTACACTGAAAAATCTAAATTCCGAAATTTACCAATCTAAAATTCTTCATTACATTTTATTCCTTAAAATCTCTTTAGAGAATCCAACATTCTAGAGGAATTATAATTAATGAGAGAAATGAAGTTTAATTGTGATTCCTCGCCTCTTTATCCAATTAAGTCTTAATTTAATTCTCCTCGTCTACTAAAGAATTTAAAACCGGGGGAACCGAATGATTGGAGAATATAGAGATAAGATTAAAGACTTATTTTAATTATAATAGTGAAATTTAATTTCATAGATGTTGGGTGAAACTTTGATATTTCTATTGATTTGAAGATGTATGCATTTAATAATGTAACATTATAGTGTCCCAAAAAATTAATTTGATCCCCACAGTCGCTAAGAGCCCACTACGATAAATGGTAAATAAAAAATATATTATCGTTTATAAACGTTGCAAACTTCAGTCCATTTTCTTTATTTGAATGAAATTTTCAAAATTTATAAACAAAACTATAAATTTGCCGAAATTTTTTAAAAATTATTTGCACCTGCGGCCAGATAATACAGAAATTAGTTTCAATCCAATAATCGCTAACTGTTCACTACGTTTTACAAATCCACGCCCCATTAAAATTATACAGAAAATTAAAAACCAAAACTTTATTATTATTTATAAATGTTCCAAACTTCAGTTAGTTTTCTTATGTGATTGAAATTTGCAACGTTTATGAAACTATGAAATTTTTGAACACATTTTTTCTTAAATGGGATCAAAATAACCATTGATTTTAGAGAGAATTAAAAAAAATTTATCGGTTTCCCAAGTGGGCTTTTGTAAATAAAATGTTTATTTTTTTATTTTTAAAAGTCCGTTTGTAAATTTTGGTCTTTGGAAATAAAGTGATTTTCATGAAAATAGGAAAATAATCGGGGAATTAATTTTGTTAAATTAAATTTACATAGATATCGTACTTAACTGAATATGAAATGTTTAAAATTCCTAAGATTGTACGTAGAAGTTTAAACAAATGGTCCAATATTAAAAACAAAACAAAACTTAAGCCAAAAACAGTTTCATTTATAAACATATAGTTAATAGAAAGCAGATAGTAAATTTAAAATTAGAAAATGTAGTAAACATTTTAAAAAAAATTATTTTTAGCAAATACAGATTAATTTTTAGAAATCTTTTTGGTTAAAGAAAGTAATCAACTTTTTAACTAAGCAATAGAACTTTTAATAAAAAAAGCTAAATTATCAACCAGAAATATAATATTAGAGGATTGAACCAAAAAAATAAATTTTCAATCAAATTTTCGAATTTTAAATCCAAAAAGATTAAACTTGAACCAAATTTTCTAATCAAAAAGATGCATTTTTAATAAGAGAGTTGAATTTTCAACAAGAAACTTTATTTTTAAGCGAGACAGATAAATTGCCAAGCAATAAATACGAATTTTGAAAAAAAGAGGTCAACTTTTCAAGAAAAGAAGGTAAGGTTTAACGAGAAACGGTGATTTGTAACAAAAAAAGTACAATTTTTTTATTACTAAGTTCAATTTTCAAGTGAGAAAAACAATTTTTTTTAATTACTTATGTTTTCAACAAATAAGTCAACTTCCAACTAGGGGAGATAAATTTGCATTCGGAAAAAGATTACTTTTGTAACACACAAGACGAATTTTCATTTAAAAAAGGTTGAATTTTCTATCTAATACAACATTTTAAAAAAATTTAATTTTCGCCAAAAAAAGATGACTTTTTAATCCAATACGGCGAAGTTCCTATCCATAAAGACTAATTTTTACTAAATGGACCAATTTTCAAAGAAAAATAGTAAACTTGAACGAAGAACAGTTGAATTGTCAACAAAATATTTAGATGATTTTTAACCAAGAAATTTAAATCTTTAAATAATTAAAATAACTTTTTAAACAAATTGTAGAATTCTAAAAAAAACAAGATTGAACTTCAAATCAAAAGAGAGAAATTTTCTAGGCAATTTTTTAATTTTGGAACAAATTGTTTAATTTTGAAGCCAAAAAGATGAAATTTTGACAAAATAGTTTGATTTTGAACACATAGTTAATTATTAATCAAGCAAAATGCAATTTGAATAAAAAAATATAACTTTTCTACGATAAAAGATCAATTATTATTAATCGAGAAGGACAAATTTTGAATCCAATAGTACGATTTTTATATCCCTAAAAATAGTGAGTTTCAATTAAACCTAGTTATTTTGAACAAAATATTTATACTTTTGAACAAATAGCTCATTTTTATAGTCAAAAAACCAATTTTTTTTAAATACAGTTAAATTTCCAACCAACAAGTTAAATTTTAACCGAGGAAGATCAATTTTCTAATAAAAAATGATTTTTCTACCACAAAAGACAAGAGTTTTAACGAACAAGTTGAATTTTCGAACAAAATATATTAATTTTGATTAACATAACTTTGCAAACTACAAAAAAATTAATTTTTAACTAAATTGTCCAATTGAAAAAAAAATTCAACTTTTAAATTTTGCAGGGGCGAAGTTTTTACAAAATTCAACAGTTTAATTATTAACAGATATATTTTCTACAAAATTTACCAGTTGAATTTTCAAGCAACGAATTTTTTACAAAATTTAAATGTTGCATTTTCAAATATACGACACATTTATAATTAAAGATTATTCTATTTTACAAAGTTAAATGCGAACATTTTCAAAGTTAGAACGCTTATAATTGAAATTTTTCATTATAAATAATTGAAAAATAGTAGATCACATTTGTAGCTTTTAAAATGAAATAGAACCCAGGTCTTTCCATTGCTGGTCGGGCGCTCTACCCGCAAAGCTACTGAAGAGATCGAAAGATTCGCACGTGATGTCAATAATATCTCGTCTAATCGTTCATTGACCATCCCCGATGATACTACATATTGCCTAAATCTTATATTTACGACTCTTTAGCGAAAAGCTTTCCGTATGGCATATCACTGAAAAAATTCTGTTTTCAATCTCTCAAGTAGCTTAATGGATAGAGCCTCCGACCGGGAATAGGAAAATCTGAGTTGGATTCACAGCAGAGTGAAGATAGAGATCTTTTTTACAGATAAATTTAATTAATTTTTAGAAAAACAAAATCCTGAATTTGAGTAGTATTATATCGATATTGTACATATCTATTGTCACGTAATCTGACAATTATCTCATTTTATCTGTCATTTACCATTCCCGATGAAAATACAGATTTCCTAAATCTGATATCTATGACTCTTTAGCGAAAGCTTTGCCGTATGGCATATCAGCGGAAAATAATCTTATTTAGATTTCTCCAGTAGCTTAGTGGGAAGGGCTCCCTACCGGCAATCGGAAGACTTGAGTTCGATTTCCAGAGGATCGAAGGGAAATATATTTTTCACAGATAAATTAAATTACTATTTTAGAAAGAAAAACTCTGAATTTGAGAAGTCGATAATGGGATCGGTAATGTAGATATCTATTTTCACGCAATAAAATAAGTATCTTGTCTGATAAATCATTTGACATCCCCGACGATAATACATATTTTTTATATTTTATATATATGGCTCCTCAGAGAAAACCTTCCGATATTGCATATCTCTTGAAAAATATTCTTCTTTCGATCTCTTCAGTAGCTTAGTGGATAGAGCACCCGGCCTTCATTAGGAAGACCTGGGTTTGATATTAGAAATTTTATAAAGAAAAATCCCGAATTTTAGGAGTATTAGATTTATAGTGTAGATATCTATTTTCACAGATTTCCTATATCTTATATCTAAGGCTCCACAGAAAAAACCTTACTATATGAAATTTCTCCAGAAAAAATTCTTTATTTGATCTATTGAGTAGCTTAGTGGGCAGAGCACCCAACCGGAAGTTTAAAGACCTGGATCAGATTCTCAGTGGAGGTAAGAGGAAGATCTTTTATCACAGATAAGGTCAATTACAATTTTCAAAAATCAATATCCTGAATATGCCGTACGGAATATCAGTAAAAACAAAATTCTAATTTCGATCTCTCCACTAGCTTAGTGGATAGAGCAGCCTACCGGCAATATGAAGACCTGGGTTCAATTCCCAGCGGAGCAAAGAGGAAGATCATTTTTCACAGATGAATTTAATTTTAATTAACAATTTGAAATGACGGGTTCTTACTTGTTTCTTGTTTTTTTAATTAACTCTTTTTTCCACAACAGCCTCCGAATTTATCATCAGTGGAAGTCTTGAGATTTCCGCAGTGCGTCTTCTGAGAGCATCTTGTAGCTGGTAATTTCTCATGCACCTGGTGTCATGCAACAATTTTGCTATTTCAGAAGAAATCTCCCAACCCTTGGCTTGAAAACTCGTAATATTACGCGGGATTTCTAAAGAAGCTGATTCGAGAGACTCGAGACTCGACTCGCTTCTTACGGAGGAATCGCTGAGACTTTATTTAAATTTCAATTTAAATGGAAATTCGTGTTCGGAACATTGACGTTTTAACCAAATCTTGCTGTCGATTTCCAAGTTTGCTTCTTGAGAATATCGAATATTCGGAAGAAGCAAACTGCAATTTGCAATTTGCTTTCAAAAGTGTAAAGAGTCTAAAGAATAGCCAGAGTTCTTGTACATCACCTTCTTCAATTTATTTCGAAATTTAAATTTAATTCAAATGAGGGCTTAAAATAACCAACATGACAGAGTTTCAGGAAGCCAGAAAGTTATTATGAATTATTAACAGATTTTTGGCTTTTTCATTTTTTAGAGTATAATTAATTTATGTTTGAAAATCAAAACTAAAAACGAACGAGTAATTAATTATTCAATTTCAATTATTAAGGGTACCAAATCTTTTGGTTTTGGAATTTGAAACGTTAAAGGTTTCCAAATTTTAAAATTTAAATATGGATTTGTTTTCATGTTTAAAAAAATGTAATTAGAGAGGCAAAAAATAATCAACATGCGATCCAACAAAGGTGGAATATCCTCGATTATATTGGATTTCACATAAAAATATTTCTGATTGCACAGGATCATTCAGGATTACATCCAATTATGCTAGATTACTCTGCTTCAAATATTGAATAACACAAATTTTTAACAAGAAGAGATTACTTGTTTACAACATTGTTGAATTTCTAACAAAATTTTTACTAACAAAAAAGTCAGTTATATAAAAAAAATCGCATAATTACATTTTTAGTTACAAAATTAATTTTCAACAAAAATATAAATAATTATATATAATAATAAATAAAATACAAATAATTAAATTATTCGTCAATGGATAAACTTTAAACTAAACTGATGAATCTTAAACTAAAATAGTTAAATTTTTAGTTGGAAAATAGTGCAATTTTTAACCGAAAAGACTTTTCAAACAAGAGGAATAATTTTTAACAAAATCCTTAAATTTTGGACGAAGAAGAATAATATTTAATTATTTGAATTTTAACCCAAAATATGAATTTTTAATGAAGAATTTTCATTTTCTACCAAAAATCACGAATTTCATGCAAAATAAATAAACTTCAAAATAAAAATAAAAGAACAATTTGTAACCAAACATGAAATACTTAGATTTTGAATTTAAAAAAATATATATATTTTCAAGAAAACAAAACCAAATTTTGAACTAAATAGTTCAATTTTTAACCGATTATTAAAATTTTTTCTAACATTATGCTTCTCCAAATTTTAAAAAATACATGAATTTTTCAAAAAAGGTAAATAACCTAACAAGTTGGATTTTCAAATAAATGAGTTAAGTTTTTAACTAAAAAAAAATTATTTACAAAATTGCTGAATTTTCTACAATAAAATAAATTTAAACCAAATAATTACATTTTCGATTCAATTTAAACTAAAAATGAAATACATTTTCAAATAAAAATATTAATTGTTTACAAAAAAAATCAAGTTTTCAACCAAATTTTTGAACTTTTAAACAAAAAAATGAATTTTCAATTACAGTTATGAATACTAAACGAAATTTTTAAAAAGTTTAGACAGAATAGAAAAATCAACAGATTTTTTATTTTGTAAAATAAACTCTTGAGAAAAAATTAAAAAGTGGATTTCCTGAAATTTTGAAAAAGAATTTAAATGATATCAAAGTAGCATTATTCAATTTTCAAGATGAAAAAATTTCAAGGTAACTTTTATAGGTTTGAGGATTTGATGAAAAATTTAGAGAAAATACAATAGTTTTAAAAGATATTGTGGAATTTTAGAATATTTAAAAAGATTAACAATATTTTCAAATACGATAAGATTTTTGAAAATTTCTACATTATTTTTACATTTCTTTCAAATTTCTGAAAATTATGAATAACTTTTATTATTTTTGCATTATTCTTGGATAAAAATGTAACTATTTTGTTCAAAATTCAACGTTTTTCTACTAAATTTACTTTTTGTTTCAAATTCATATTTTTGTTTTAGTTAAAAGTTAAAAGTTCATGAGTTTTAAGAGAAATTTCATCTTTCTTGGATGAAAATGCAATTTTTTTGGTTAAAAATTAAATTATTTTAATGAAAAGCCATCCTGTTTGGTTAAAATAAATTCTTTTCTTTTTGGAATAAAAATTAAATTTTTTCGTAGACTTTTTTTTTAATTCATAATTTGGTCTTGAAAATTTTACTGGAATCATTTGGTATGAAAATTAAAATTTTTTAAAACTTACAAAAAATGCATCTGTTTAAAGAGTATGTTCACATTTTTTAGATAAAAAACGCAATTATTTGATACAGAATTCAACAATTTTGGTTAAAAGTATTTTCTTGATTTAACATTCATCTGTTCCAGTAAAAATTTGATTTTTTAAATGAAAATGCAACTTTTGGTCAAAATTGCTTCTTCTTCGCATAAGTATTTAACTACTTTCCTTAAAAGATTTGATTGAATCACTTTGTTAACGATTTATGTTTTTTGTTAAAGATTCATATATCTAGTTAAAAATTAATCTCTTTTGTTGAAAATTGAACTATTCTGTTTAAAACTAATTTTTTGTAAATTGAAAAATCAACCAAATGGGTCAAACTTAGACTAAATTGTTAAACAATATTTTTAAATTTAACTCAATTTTTATAGAGAAAATTAGTTTCTTGGCTTGAAGGTTCAACAACTTAGATAACCTTTTATTTATTTCAAAAGGGAATTTTAAAAATAATGTTCTCAGACAATCTTATTCTAACAGCAATAACTAGAAAATACTTCTGAAAACTAAAAGTTACGTACAATAAGAGCTAGGGGGGGGGGGAGGCAGAAATATTTTAGTACGCTTTTTCGCAGGAGGGAAAGAAGGGCCTTACATAGGGCCTATAATATTTTACGTAATTTAAGTAAGGCCCCTCAGGAGGGACAGGAGGAAGGAAGAGTGAGAAAGAGTGCATGGAAGTTTCAGATGAAGCTAAGGAAAGGAAATTAAGGAGCGTTAAAGAAAAAGTATCTGAAGGAGATCCAACAAAAGAAAAAAAGAGAGAGCAATAGAAATAACGAGATGAAGAGAAGAAGATGTTTAGTGCTGGAGATATAGGAGAGGGGACTGGATTAAACTATAAAGTATTAAAGAAAAGAGGCAGGTAAAAGATAAAGTATTTACAAAAGTTATAAGGAAAGAGAAGATGGATGAAAGCAGCAATGTTTATATTGAAAAATAGGTCAGAGAAGGGAGGTATCGGGAAAAGAAGACAGAAGATAAGGAACCTCTGAATCGGAAAGGGAAATATGAAAGTATTTAGGGGGGATGAAGAAGGGGAATAAAAGATAAAGAAAGCTGAAAAAGAATGAGATAATAATTTTAGGGCAGAATAGATTGAGTGAGAAGTTAATAGTGGCAGATGGTTGTCGATAGTAAGGATAAGATCATATAAAATATGTAGGTGGTAAAACGTAAGAAACGCAAGTCATCTAAGCCCATACGGGACATATTATGAAAAAAGAAGAGTACTTGAAGCCTTATCGGAGAAACCAAGAGACATAGTTGGATTTCTGAACGGCCAGAGTTTCACAAAGAGAGCTAATGTTTTAAAGGAAGAATTTCCTAGATTCAGAGAAGGAAGAAAAGCGAGGAAGAATGATAGAGTTAACGAGATGGTAAAAAGTAGTTCTTTATTTTCAGAGATATAGGAGAGGGGACTGGAATAAACTATCAGAAATTGAAGAAAAGAGGTAGAGAGAAGAAAAAGTGTTTGGAAAAGGGGTAAGAAGAGAGAAGATGGACCAGAACAGCAATGTTTATATTGGGAAAGTATTTCAGAGAAGGGAGGTATTGGGAATGAAAAGACAGAAGATAAGGAAGGCAAGGGAATGTGATAATGATTTTAGGGGAGAATAGATTAAGTGAGAAGTAAATAGTGGCAGATTTTTGTCAATGGTAAAGATAAGATCATATAAAATATGTAGGTGGTAACAGCATAAGAAACGCAAGTTATGTAAGCCCTTAGGGGACACATTATGCAAAAATAAGAGTACTTGGAAACCTTATTAGAGAAGCGAAGAACTAATGTTTTAAAGGAAAGATTTGTTATATTCAGATACGGAAGAAAAGAGAGGGAGGATGATTGAGTTTACGAGATGGTGAGAAAAAGTTCTTCAGTGTTAGAGATATAGGAGAGAGGACTGTAGTAAACTATACCAAATTAAAGAAAAGAGGCAGACAACAGAGAAAGTATTCAAAGAAGGGGTGAGGAGGGAGAAGACGGACCAGGATAGCAATGTTTATATTGGGAAAGTAGGTCAGAGAAGGGATGCATTTGGAAAAGGAAGACAGAGGGTAAGGAACCTGTGAATGGGAAGGGTAAAAATTAGAGCAGCTGGGGGAAGAATGCAGAGGGGGATAAGAGATAAATAAAGGAAGCTGGAAAGAGAATGTGATAATGATTTTAGGGGTGAATAGATTGAGTGAGAACTAAATAGTGGCAGATGGTTGTCGATAGTAAGGATAAGCTCATATAAAGTATGTAGGTGG
This sequence comes from Belonocnema kinseyi, assembly GCF_010883055.1. NCBI lineage: Eukaryota > Metazoa > Arthropoda > Insecta > Hymenoptera > Cynipidae > Belonocnema > Belonocnema kinseyi. The sequence goes on along the minus strand of NC_046665.1, from coordinate 97,575,252 downwards.
TAATAACGTAAAAGCGGATGTCATATAAGCCCTTAAGGGACACATTATGAATAAAGAAGAGTACTTGAAACCTTATTGGAGAAACCTAGAGACATAGTTGGATCTCTGGACGACCAGAGTTACACAAAGAGAGCTAGTGTTCAAAGGGAGGATTTGTGAGATTCATGAGCGATTCAGTGAGCGTACAAACTGAATCGATTTCTCGAGTTCCCTCTTCAGCGAAAATAGATACGTATCTCATCGAAGAGGCCAAACGTAAATTCAGTCTAGAACTGCCATGCAATGGCCAACTACTCAATAATAACGCACTAGTAAACTGTCTTCTTTTGCTTCCGGATCCCTGCACTTTGAGCCACAATCAGAGTCCTCTTTTGTTCTAACAGAAGGAGAACTTTCCTTAGAAGAGCGAGATTTTTTTTCTGCTTCTGCTTGCGAATTCGTACCATTTTTCCTTGTTATATTTTCTGACATTTTATCCCGTTTTTGATACGCAATGGCCAATCAAATCGAGAAATGCTTCAAATTAACTTCTCTTTTTTTTTAGCTTAAATAAAATTCTGTTCACCTGGAAACCGAGATGCGAGTTAAATAATTGAAAAATATTGGCAACTGTTTGAATTATTAATTTACATTTCATGGACAAAAAGATACAAATTAAATTGCAAGATTTAAAAAAAAACTTCTAGTATGAAAAAACCCAATCTTTTAAATAAGTTTTGCCAAAGAAATCCTTGACAATATTACATGAAGAATAGTGGCAAGCATTTCCGAGAGGAAATTCATTTTTAATCAAATATCCTTTAGCTCGCATCTCCTTTTCTTAAAAAGAAAATTTTAAAATTAAGAAGAAAGAATATTTACTTGATTTAAACTTGAAAATTAGACTCAGTCTAAAAGTAAGAAGATCTAGCCTATAAAACAATTTTGAATTATTCAGCTTATATTTTAATTTGAATTCACCATAAATAGACATGCGGTTTTTTATAATTAAAAAGCATTTAGATAAAAAAAATTTCACTTACAAATTTATTTCATTGCCAAAATGGTCTCTGGAAGTTGAGTTTTGTCTTTTTTTCTGAATCTTGTTACCGGAATTTAGAAATATGTGTCAAAAATGTTTTCCGAAAAGTCAAGATGGAACAAAACAAAGGAGAATTTTTTATATGGAGAGTGAAGGCAGCCACATGTATATTTTTCAGATGCCTTTTTTTTAATCTCAAATTGACCAGAAGATTTTTCGAAAAATTCGTACAAAATTTGTTGAAATATTCTCTAAATTGAGCAATTTCATCCAATTATATATTAAAGCTTTGATGAATACGCTATCTCAGTTTAATAATTGTACTTAAATTTACATTTAATTAAAATCTGCTTCATTTTAGATACACGTAGAAAATGAATGCTAAAATTAAAATCAATGAAATACAGCTTTTGTAGCAAATGAAATTCTAATGTAAAAAATGATAATTTTATTCGGGAATCTAATGTTTTAAATTGTATGATTTTTACCATAGATAATATTTTGATGAAAAAGATATTTCAATAACTTTATTAAATAAATATTGTACATTAAATCTAAGGATTATTACAATTTGAACATCAGATTTAAATTTTTATGTCAACACTTGTGTTTAATGAAACATTCGCTTTTTAAAATAGAAAAAAATATAAAAATCGAATTTTCAACAGTTTAAGTTTCAGCTACTGAAAATTGAAGAAAATTCAAAGCTGAATTTTCTATCTTCCTAAGTTCTATTTTCAACAAAATAGCTGACATTTCAAGATAAAAAGACCAATTTTTTAGAAGACAGTTAAATTTTTAACCCAAAAAGTTTAATTTTCGACAAAAAAGTTAAATTTCTGTCGAGAAAGATAACTTTTTTACCATGATAGAGGAATTTTACATCCAAATGGACGAATTTTCAACCAAAAATTTGAATTTATTACCTACAAAAATGACTTCAATAAAATAGTTGAATTCTCAACAAAGTTGAAACATATTGAATTTCGACCAACAATATAGTTTAATTTTCAAATTAAAAATTATTATTTAACAATAAGAAATAACTAATTATGCATCATTCGAATTTCACGAAAAAATACAAATTTTTAACAAAATATTTGAATCCTCAATGAAATAGCATTTTTTTATTAGTTTTATTAATTTACAACTAAATACGATTAATTTTCTACCCAAATAGACCGAAAATGGAACAGCTACATATTTTAACTAAAGAAAACTAATTTATAACAAAAAAATACGATTGTTTAATTTTTATCTAAATTGTTGATTTTTCAAACCAAGCATACGAATTTTCAGCAAAAACTTCATTTACGACCAAATAGTGGAATTTTACAAAGAAGTTTAACTTTCAACCAAGTGGTTGATTTTTCAACTAGAAAAAATTAATTCTTAAAAAGAGATAAATTCTCACATAAGCACTTGAATTTTCAACTAAAACAGATAGATTTTTTGTGAGAAATATAATAGTTAAATTTTCACTCAAACAAGAATTTTAAACTAAAAATGAAACAAATTGTTCAGGTCGACTCAACTCCCGATATAATAGAGGTTTCAGGCATGGCTTTTAGTGGCCTTGATCCTAAATCGGAGAATTTCGACATAAAACAATAAACTATTTTTCTTGGAACACCGCTACTCTCTTGGTCCCCTGGCCCCTATCATCGCGAATCTGTGGAGGCCGTCAATTCTAGGAATACCATAAATTGAGGGTTCTTATATCGGATGTTGAGCTTATAAGAATTTCCTGGTAATTTCAGGCTTTTCGGGGTTTTCAGGTTTTCTAAGTGAGCAGAAATCATCTATCAATCATTTATGCTATCTCAGTCTCATATTCTGGATTTAGATTCATTCTGACTATAAAAAATTGAAGCAAATAGGTGGTTGAATGCTGCAAAACACATCTGGCGCACAGCGGCTCTTCTAAGGCCTTGCATAATATATAGCAACCGCAGTGCATCCGCCGTTCTGCGACACTTGGTCTGTCGCAGAATCATTACTGACCGTCAGTTACTAAATAGTATTGACTAAAATTTATATTATTTCCTTGAAAATTAAAATATTTCTTATTTTTAAACATTTCCCTTTCCTTATCATTCTTATTCTGTTTATTAGTATTATTCTTACTTTGTTTATAGAAATTATTAATGTAAAGACTTCAAATAATATTGAGGGTTTAGTATCCAGGAAAAATGAATCGATAAATGACAATTTATTTTAATCGGAGAAGTTAAACTTTAAGTATTGATGTGATTTTTTTTGCAATAACATGGATTTGTGGTCTCAAAGACCACTGTAAATATTTACATCTGAGCAGATAAATAAATACGTTTTTGTTATCTAACTTTTACAAGTAAATAAAGGTCTATTGAAATCACGGTCACAAATAAAATTAAGGAATGCTAATTCATATTATTTCTATTATAAATATAACTTTTAGCGACTGTTTTCAAAAAAGGTTAGAAAATTTTCGAGTAAGCTTAAAAAATGTTAAGAACGATTTTTGAAAATGAAAATACAATTTATAAGCTTTTTAGGGATTTTTAAAGGTTTGAAGATATTTAAAAAAATTCTTTACATTCTTGCAAAAATTTTAAGTAATATTTTATTTTCAAAAAATTAACTTTAAAAGAATTCACAAAAAAATTATTTTAAATTTCAAAAGATTTTTAAGTTATTATTTTATTATTGCAGAATTTAAAAAAATAGAAAAAGTGCAATCATTAAAAACAATACTTTCAGGAAATTTGTCAACTGTGAAATATTTTTTCATAATTTTAGGAAAACGTGTTGAATATGTTTTAAGCTGATCCACTTTTTTCCTCAAATTTGGTCAAATCTTGTAAAAATATTTCTTTCTTCAAAATTTTCGAAAAACTATTTCGACATCTGAAAGCGTGAAAACATTTTTTTGAATTTTTTAAGGAATCTTAGGAAAATTATATTTATATAACCTTAGAGACGAATTAACAAAAAACTATAAATATAATGATTTATTCGAAATTTTTTTTGTAATAAACATTATTTTTCCCCTGCTATTATAATTTAGTAATTTTTTGTTCTTTCTTGACTGAAAAATCTTTTTTCTTTGAAAATTAAACTACCTTGTTAAAAAGTAATTTTTTCGGGTTAAAAATCCATATATTTTGGTAATCAAATTTCTTTTTTGGTTACAGATCCAACTATTTGGTAGAAAAACCATATCTTTTTTTGTTTGGGTTTTCTCGGAAAATAAAATTCTCGACATTGTAAAATTCCCGACCAAAAATTGCTCAAGTATAAAATATCCAAACGAAAAAATTGGTCGAAATTTCTAGAATTATTGTATTGTGTTTAAAATTAAAATAATTGGAAAAAAATTTCTTGAGGAATGTATATTTAAAAATAATTTTTATTTTAAATGCTAACCATAAGTTTCGTAACTTCAAACATTAAAAATAATTTTTTTTTACACGAATATATTCTAATTAAGAAATTTTCGGTAGGAAATTTTACAATTCGGTAATGTTAAAAGTGTTGGGAATTTTATTATCCCACAATTTTATCAATCGATAATTTTATTTTTCGGGATGAGACGGCTGAAAAATCCTGGAAAATAAAATTTCCGAAGAATAAAATTTCCGAATCGTAAAATTACAAAGTCGCTTATCATATTACCGGATTTTTAAATTCCTGAAATATATATAAGCATGAAAAACAATTTTCTAGTTTAAATTCAGGAATTTTATAACTCGGCTATTTCCTGTCGTGTTATATTATGTTACGACTGGAAAAACCCGAAATATTAAATTTCTGACTCTGTAAAATTGCCGAATGGGAAAATTCCTGAATTGGAACATTGCCTAATAATAAACCTTCAGAATAGAAAATTCGTGAAGCATAAAATTCAGAACACCTGGTAACATTACCAAATTGAGACATTTGCGAATCATAAAATTCAAGACGAAAAATTTCCGAATGATAAAATATCCAAACAAGAAAATTCCTGAATTTCCACGATCAAAAAACAATTCGGATTAAAAAAAAAAACATTAGAAATTAACTTTTGACCCTTTTTGGACACTGTAGCCTTCGCTAGAGTTTCACGAATAAAACTCAACAAGAAATTTGTTAATTAGTTGATAAACGAATTACTTACGGCGAGTTTAATGTGAAAAAACATGTTTTTTAAAATTTTAAAAAGTAAGTTTTTATTTATTTACTGGAAAATTTGCAGCCCGAGAGAAAAACTGTAAATGGAGACTCAGCTTCATTTTTTAAGAGCTATCTAACTATCTTTTGGTTTTTTTTTCAAATTTTGAATTTCACTTTTGATACCTGACGTCACATCCTGGACAATACTTTTACTCGTTCTCGAGCGCCTGTCGCCTTCTTGTCCAGAATTCCTCAATTAGAGACAGATAAGTGACGCTTACGGGTTAAAACTATATAACAGTATTTTGAGGTTATGTAATAAGTCATGTGATAATGTTTGTCCGGGAAAATGGACATTTTTTAAATTTTAATTTGAGAAATAAGATTGTGATATATAATACCTAAGTTTTGTATGTGAATTCTGTAATTTAAAGCGTTTATTTAATTTTTAACATAAATCAATTCAAGATGTGATCTTTTTTATAATTTGGTTAAATTATTTAAAATTTTAGTGTCTTTAATATTAAAATTAAAGTTGTGAGAGTATAAAGTAGCATGTTTTCTTAAAGCGGTGTTATCTTTACTTTTTACCATAGATCTTTTATGTTCTATAATTCTATCCCCTAAGTGTCTTAAAGATTGCCCAATGTATATAGCTTTACAATTCAAATATGGTATTCTATAGATAGTGTTTAGTTTATGCGATTTATCTGTCAGATATTTAATGTTAGGAAAAAGAATTTTATTAAAAGTATTTTAAACAGAAAAAGCAATTTGAATATAATTTTTTTGTTGAAAATTTTGAAAAGAACTTCATTAAGACCATTAATAAATGGCAATTCTATCATTTTCTTTTTATCAATAATTTTTTTATTTGTATTTTTTGTTTCTGTAATATTTTTGCAACGTTCAGCTATCTTTGGTCTTAGCAGATCTATGTGGTATCCATTTTTTATTAAGGTATTTTTAACCCTGTCTAAATTTTCATTGTTTATAAAAAACATTATTGAATTCTGCAATAAGAATTTTTATGGTTTACCTAAACTCTATAAAGCAAATTCTCCTTTACGACCTATCATTTCTTTTCCGGGCTCACCATTATGAAAGATCTCTAAATGTTTAGCTAAATCTCTATAAAAAATTGTTGGGAGAACTGAATACCACATTATCACTTAATATTGTATCTATGTATAAAAATATATCTTGGAACATAATTTTAAACTCAATTAACAAAAAATGGAATAAAATAAAACTAATCACCTTTTTAAATAAAAAAGACTTTAAGCAGTTCTCAGCTTTTGTATAGAATCTTCTTTTTGCAAATTTAATCATGTTTTTTATAAACAAATTTTTGAACTTCCTATGGGATGAAAAATTAAAATTCGCTATTGAGTTAGCAAAAGTAAAGAAAATTAATTTTTTAGATTCAACACTATGACAAAAACAAAAAATACAAATGAAAAAATTATTAATTAAAAGAAAATTATAGTAATGCCAATTATTAATGGGTTTGCTGAAGTTCTTTTCAGAATTTTTAACAAAAAAAGTAATATTCGAATTGCTTTTTCTGTTGAAAAGAAATTTAATAAAATTATTTTGCCTAACATTAAAGATCTGACAGATTAACTACATAAACAATATCTATAGAATAACATATTTTAATTGTAAAGCTATCTACATTGGACAATCTTTAACCCTTTCCGGCATACATTTTCAGGGAAACGAGTTTTCATGAAAATTGGTACATAGGGGTTTTTGGGGTCGCTGATTACGAATCTGAACTCAAATTTCGAAAATTCAAAATGGCGGATCCAATATGTCGACCTAAATTTGAAATATTTTTGGATTTTTTTAAAGAATTGGTATACAGGGGGTTTTTGGGGTCGCTAATTACTAATCCGAACTCAGATTTTGAAAATTCCAAATAATAATTACAAAATTAGCAATGTGAACAAATTTTTAAAAAATTATAAAATATAAAAAGTAATAAAAACATTGAAATTGAATCAACTGCAACTGTTATGCAACTATAAAATTGGTTATTTTAGGTTAAAGGTTGCCATATTAGTACCAATTCTCAAAATCTAAATTCAGATTCGTGATCAGTGACTCCAAAAATCCTTGTACACTAATTTGAAAAAAAATCCAGGCAAGTTTTTTATTTTAGCCGCCATATTGGATCCGTCATTTCGGGTTTTCAAAGTTCGATTTCAGATTCGTGATCAGCGACCCCAAAAACCTCTGTATACCAATTTTCAGACAAAAATCAAAAAATATTCCCAATTTCGACAGCCATATTTTATCCGCCCTTTTGAATTTTCAAAATCTGAGTCCAGATTCGTATTGAACGACCCCAAAAACCCTTAACCTTAAACCCTTAAGTTAAAATTAGAGAACATTAAAGATGCATATCAAAACATAAAGATAACACCGCTTTTGCAAAACATGCTTCTTTATACTCTCACAACTTTAATTTTAATATTAAAGACATTAAAATTTTAAATATTGAACCAAATGAAGAAAAAAGATTAACTCTTAAAATGACTTATATTAAAAACGAAATAATAGCTATAAATTACAGAACTGACATCCAAAACTTAAGTTATATCACAATCTTATTTCTAAAATAAAATTTTTTTAAATTGTCCTTTTTCCGGGCAAACAGTATCACGTGACATATTACATAACCTCAAAATGCTGCTATATATATTGTTTCTCTGAATGTTAAATTTCTTCACTACGTCATGGTTACGTCATTTATAATACTACAATGCACAATGATATTTAAAAAATATCGTGTTTTTTCAACTCCAACAAACTTTTCTTAGAAAAAAACTACGATTTGATAAGGTTTCAGATCTGTACCGAAACGCATCATCATCTCAATAAGATCTTGAAATAAATACACTGCCACTGGTATTAGCCACAAGCGGAATAGTTCATTTGATTATTTTATTTTAATTGAATAAAAAACACTTGTTAAAAAAAATTCATTGTTTCAATTCGGGAATTTTCTAATTTGGATATTTTATAATTTCTCAATAGTCATTATTCAACAATTTTCGAATTCGAGAATTTTACAGTCTCGGGAGTCTTATTTTTCGTTTATTTACCAATTCGGGAGTTTCAGCGTCGGAAATGTTATTTTTCGGGATTTTTCAGTCGTGCCATTTATCGCTAATTGTTTAAAACACATATGGAGTTGATGTGTACACAAATTCAAGAAAAAAATTTCCATTGCATTTTTCGACCACCCTACTCCGCACCCGGAAACAATGAGACAATGAAATTCCAGACTAGAGTCTGCGATTTCCGATTTTATCGATTATCAAAAAAAAATCTTCTTTAGATGTACTTGAACCACAGACGGGAGTTAAACTGGCCCAGGGATAAAATTTAATGGACATTTCCGCAACCGACTCGAAATTCGCTTGCGCAACGACAATTCTGCCACGCTTTAATGACCCCGTCGGGGGTGGTGGTTGGGGGAAGTGGGTCGGGACGGTGGACCAGAGCAGTATTCAGGAGAAGCACTTTAAAAGGGACGCGTACGCTTACATGAAAATCCGATACAATTAGCGTCGCATGAGTTTTAACCTAATTTTCTACACACGAGCGCGCATTAACCAGCGATTAACGTCTAAACTCGTAAAACCCATATTTCTCGGTCGACGCTCTTTCTGTAGGCGCGCAATTTGGAAAAATAGTAATTCGCCCGAAAAGAAAATTTAATTAATATTTCCTAAATTATTTCTATAGTCGGGGATAAGAGCGAACTTTGCACAAATTTGATAAATTTTGATTTTACAATTCAAGTAAAAAAAATCTGGAATAACTCTGCAAGAGTTTTGTATTTATTAAATTTTTAATATTTAATTTATATTATTACAATTCATAATACGATTTGGTATTAGAACAACAGTTTTGTCATTGTCTCGCTTTTACAATTTTAAAAAAAGTGGGCATCCTATTACATAAATTGTTATTGGACATTTCTTTGCAACTTTTGTCGTTTTTCCAAGAATTCAATTTTTGAATTTCAATCTGATTTTTTACGATTAAAAGAAAATTTATTCGTCTTTTCTGAAAATTACAAGTCAAGAATTTGTATATGCTTTTTTAGTGAACAAGTTTTGTCAATTACATTTTTGTCTTGCCTTACGTGTTTTTTTCAAAAATTTAAATTTTTATTTACAATGTTGTTAATTACAAATAAAATAAACATTACGCGTCTGTTCAAAAAGTGACCAATAACAAATTTTTAAATATTTGTTGGTTTCATAATTTTTCGAATCATTTATCGTATTTTGCATATTTTAACTGCAAAATGGAATATTTCATTTCTGATTATTTTGTATGCCGGAAAAATTTGAATTTTCGATTTTTCAAGAAAATTCAATGGTCTAAAAATTGTTCAAAATGACGAATTTTCAACAAAAGAGTCTAGCTTTGAAACTGAACAAAACAGGAAAAGATAAATTTTAAACAAGAAAAATATAATTTTTAAACAAGAGAAATTAATTTTTAACTAAGTAATTTAAATTTAAACTGAAAAAGATAAGTTTTCAATTAATAAAAAAACTTACATTTTTAACCCTAAATTGAAAATTAAAATTTTCACTTCGAAAAGTTGATTTGAAAAAAGCGAATTCTCAAGGACAAAAATTCAATCAATAAACGCTCATTTTCAACAAAATAGTTGAATTTTTAAATCATAAACAAACAATTTTCAACCAAAGTTTCAACGAAATACATGAATTTTAAAAAAAGTTGCTGCAGGTTAAAACCAAAAGGACCAATTATTGGCATTTAAAAAATTTCAAAGGTCATAAATGAATTTAGAAAGATTTCAAAATATTGAAAATAATAAAATTCAAATAAGTTTCAAGATTTGCAAGTAATTTTTTAACATAAATAAGGTTCTTGAATTTATTAAAATCTGTCAAATCTTTTAAAATCTTCGGCAATTTTTGAAAATCCTTCAAAATCTATTCAATTTCTTAAAATACATATTTATTTCTCTGAAATCTTTTAAAATATCTTAAAATATGTTTTTAAGGTTAGTTTAAATCTTGTTTGACCTCCTAAAATATTCAATAATATTTTTAAATATTTTGAAATCACTTGGAATGTTTTGAACTCGTTTTGAAATAATTGTATATCCTAATTCTAAAATCTTTGTACACATATTATTATAAGCGTAGCAATATTTGTTATGAAAAGATTCACAAAAATTTGCCATATGACCTTGATTATATAATGACAAATAATTTTTTTCTTAAGCATGTTAACAAGTATGAGAGTATAATAGTAATAATAATATTACAAAAGGTTTTTTTTTCAAAAATTTGGTTATCATTTTATAGAATTGTCTCTATAGTTTTGTCACTAATCTACACACACTTTCATATCAGATCTTATACAAATTTCAAGAATATTTATTTTATGCCAAAAATTACAAGTGTTCCGCACCTGACCAGTTAAATGTTAAAAAAATTTTAACTTTAAAAAAAAATTTAATAACGTTTTGTTTTATACGAAATAAAAAAATTAAGGGGGAAATAACCACCTTGTATACCAATGGGCCTGAGTAGAGAGCTTGTAATAGTCGCTTTTGGAAACTCTTCACATGGGATGATTGCTAAAGAAATTGATCGGCAAACTGGGATGGGACAGTGTTGTTAAATAAACATGTTGTTTAAATAAGTAAAAAAGGGGAATTCTAGATTAATCTAAAAGTATATACCCACCACCCCCCTCTCCAACCCTTTGACCTGCCTCATACACTGAATTTATTGATTTTATAATGAAGCTAGATCCAAATGAACCATGCAGTATTAGTATTAAAAATGAAGTTCAGTTTTTATTAAAAATATTATTCTTTCTTCTATTTTTCCCCTTTGCCGTTTTTTAATTTAAAATTGTACACTGAAAATATAGAGCCTAACAAGAAGAAAATTTTTGAAAAAGCAACTATATGGTAACAAATTATACATTTACATTAAAATTTAATTGCTGACTGAAATACCTTTTTTTCATCAAATTTCAACTACTTAGTTAAAACTTTATTAGATCTTTATTAATTGTCTATTTGTTTAAAATTTAAAGATTTGAACATTTAAAAAAAAAGTTGTTTGTGTAAAATACATGTACGATTACAGAAACCCCAATGAGGCGGGAACTCTCATATTGTAGAACTTTGAAAGTAAATTTGTCGTAATTTTAAATATTTTGAACACAATACTCGACCGTAGAATAGCAAACTACCAATTATCGATTCCCAAGGCCTTATGTCTTCCAAATATATAAAGTCTAATTTTGAAGGAAGAAGTTTAAAATTTCAAATTGGAACCATAGCCATATGTGTATTAGATTTTTCGAATTCTTAGTATTAGTTTTGCACAACTATCTTCAATATAAAATACGCTTAATTAAAGTTTTTAGTAATAATCAGTTTTGGACTCCTACTACTCGCAAATTTGGACAATTTGCAAAGTACAAATATACGAAATCATGTACTACAAGCCAAATCCAGATTTGCTTAAATTTGCTTCTGCATATACACTTAAGATGTACATGACCATATGTACTGGCGTATATGCTGTTAATTATAAACTCACACAAAGTTGTTATTCATGCATAAAGCAGGTATGGATATGAGCTATATAAACTTAAAGGGAAACTAAATTTGTAGCAAGGGTCAACGAACTGATAAAGTTGCCCAGAGTGGAAGGTTTACCTCCACGTGATGGTTTACCTTGTCTGACTAATTTCATAAAATCAGCTATCTATATATGACTGTATGTATATATGTATTACACAGCAAACAACCTCTCTCTCTCTCTCTCTCTCCCTCTCCCTCTTTCTAGAAACCACACACTCCGTCCATCTCTCAACCTCACCACGTGTATACTGTCACCATCAAATTACCCTCTGTAATCTCGCAGGGGTTCATGTGAGCCAGTAATTTACAGCATTACCAGGTCCAAGTCCTTCTGAACCTTCCTAAGCTGATTGATTCTCGATCCTTGACTAATTGCCAATTGTGCAACACTACACGAAACCACTGATCTGTTATCCTGACTAACAAGCTGTACAACTGCATAGTAATAAAAAATGAGTCTTTTTTATATCTTTAGCATCATTATTATGGATTTAATTATGCTAATCGTTGTTAAAGATTGTAATCAAATCTCGAGCTAATTAAAAGTTGATTAGCAAACAGCGATTTTTGAGAATTCCTGATGAAGGAACTATACATCTGCACAAAAGTATGCCATGTCTGCATCAATTCAAGGATTTGATATAGTGAGAGACCTTGTATCCTGATTGAACCTGATTGATTTTTGATCCTTGACTTACAGCCAATTGTGGAATACTAAACGAAACTAATATCATGTCCTCTCAGTTAGGAAACTATACAACTGCATGTTTATCAAAAATGAGTTTCTTATATCTTTCGAATCATTGTTACGGATTTAACTATGATAAACATCATTTAAGATTTGAATCGAATTTTGAGATAAATAGATCTTGATAAGCATGCAGCGATTTTCGATCATTCTTTATGAAGAAACAATACATCTGCACAAAAGTATACCCTGTCTGCATCAGTTTTGGGATTTGGAAAAGTTTGAGTCCCTAGATTCTGATTGACTCTAATTCCAACTGATTCTCGATCGTTGACTTGCCAATTGTGAAATACTACACGAAACCACTAATCTGCCATTCTGGCGAGCAAACTATAGAACCATATATTTATCAAAAAAAAGTCTTTTATATCTTTGGAATGTTCATTACGGATGTGACTGTGCTAATCATTATTAAAAATTGTAATCAAGCTTCGATATAACTAGAATTTTATTAAGAAACAGCAATTTTTCCTTGACTTGTAGTCAATTCTGGAATACTACTTTAAACTACTAATCTACTATCCACAATACCAAACTATACAGCTGCATGTTCTTCGAAAACGAGTTTCTTATATATTTGAAATCGTTATTGCGGATATACCTATGCTAATAATCATTACAGATTGCAAAGAATCACAAAGAAACAATACAGCTGCACAAAATTGTACGACGAAATCTAGAAATCAGGACAGTTTTCGTTTTAGATCCTAATTGCTTGTGATTCCGATTAATTGTTGTTCCTTGACTTATAGCCAATTGTAGAAAAACGACCCCAATGGTCTGCCATCTTAAGTGACAAATTACACAACTGCATGTTTATCAAAAATGATTTCGTTTATATCTTTGGAATCGTTATTACGGATTTAACTATGATAATCATGATTAAAGATTGTAATCAAATCTCGAAGTAATTATACCTTGATCAGCATACAGCGATTTTTGTGAATTCCTCGTAAAGAAACGATGACTGGGGACCCATTTATCGATATACATACTTCAGCTTCAGGTTAGAATACCACAGTTGTGTGTCTTAATTTACAAAATTGATGCAAAATCCAAAAGTTTCTATATGAGCATATATTTAAATGGGAATGACCAATAATGCAGGGTGGGAACAATCATTATGGCGTAGAGAATCATGAGGTTAATCATGATGTTAATCATGGAGCGTGTCTAATCATTGGGAGGTGACCAATAGTTGGGAAGGGGCCAATAGTTGGGAAGTGGCCAATAGTTAGGAAGTGGCTAATAATTGAGATCAGCTAATCTCTAAGGCGTGGTCATTTGTTAGGGGGTAAAGAAGCATTGGGTTAATAATGGGGTGTGGCTAATCATTGGGAGGTGGACAATAGTTAAGAAGTGGACAATAGTTAAAAAGTGGCCAATAATTTGAATCAGTCAACTATTAAGGCGTGGTTAATAGTTAGGGGAGGACAATCGTTAGGGAATAGAGAATCATTAGGTAGTGACCAATCATTTGGGGGTGGCCCATCATTGGTGTGTTGTCAATCATTGAAGGTAGCTAATCATTATAAGGTGGGCAATAATTTGAGAAGGCCATTCGGAGCGGGGGGGGGGGGGGGGGGGGGGGGGGGTTCTATCATTGAGGGTGGCTAATCATTGGAGATGGCCAATGCTGTCAATCATTGGAGCTATCCAATCATTGGGAGATGTCTATTATTGGGCGTGGCCAATCATCGGGAGGTGCCGATTTTCGGGAGGTGCCAATCATTGGGACGTGACCAAACACTGGGGCGTGGCCAATCATTGGGAGATAGCCAATAATTGAGAGGTGGCGAGTAATTGGGGGTGGATAATCATTAGAGGTCGTCAATCATTGGAGAGCAGATGACCATCTGGGGTCGGCCAACCATTTTATCAATTACCATATGTGACAAATTTTTCACAGTTGATTGAAAAAAAGAAAGTTCCCTATTTTCCCGTATAAAATTTGATGCAAATATGAGAATAGAAATTTTTCCTCTTACCGCGGGTTTTATTTGATCCAATGTACTTTAGGAAGATTTGTAGCTTTCCCACCTAGATGTACCTGTTCGAATATTTTCCTACGAACATGTACACGGCCCAACACATGCACGTCTGAGCGTCTCTAACATATGCCGTGACCTACATTCGATGAAGAATGATTTATACGAGGAGGCTTCCCTCAGGCTTCGAGGAAGGATTATTTGTCACCCTCAAAATTTGAGCCAGGATTATTTATCAAAGTATTGTAAATTTATATACTGTTACCCATGAACGTATATTGCAAGATGCACTCACATTTTCTATTCCGTACTTTTAGAAAAATATTTGTCTTGTAACATTTCTAATTCAAGGCATTCATCATTAAAAAATTTTATGTTGAACTGTTGAATTTCGTAATTTAAAAAGTTCAGATTCAAATTTTGAAATTTAATTATTTCAAAATCGAATTTTGAATGCAGGACAAATGGAAGACGTTGCAAAAAGAAATATTTTTAGATAATAATTTTGAAAATCAGATTATTGAAATTTTAAAGAATTTGAAAATGCATTATTCATAATTAAACGCGTAAAAATTAAATAATTAAAAAGTTGAAATTCTTTTATAATAATAACTTCCAATTAAAAGCTATTGAAGTTGGCCAATTTGAACTTTTAAACTACATTGAATGTTTGAAAATTAAGCTTTCTGAAATTCTGAAATATTAAATCGATAAAACTTGATGATATTTTAACATACTGCAGTAGAAAATTGAAATATTTTTATTTATTAACATTTAAAATTGAATTATTGCAAAGAAATGTTTAAAATAAAAAATATATAAAAAATTTTGAAATTTAAAAATTAAACATTTGGCGTTTCAACTGTTGTGTTAAAAATTCGTCTTTTTGGTTTGAAATTCTGTTCTTTTCATTGATAATGAATATTTCATTGCTGGTAAGTCAATTGCAATCTTTTTTGGATGAAAAATCTTTTTTTACAATTTGTCTTTTTGATTAAAAAATTACTCATATTGAGTAGAAATTTCATTTTTCTTGATAAAAAGTCAGACTTTTTGATTAAAAATTTGATTATTCAGCAGAAAATTAACTTACTGTCTTTCTTAGGGATTTTTTTTTTAAATCATCTTTTCTAGAAAAAATTTCATCTTTCTTGAATAAAAATACAACTGTTTGGTTGAAAATTCAACCTCGTTTTTGACAGTTCGTTCATTTCATTTCTTGGTAAAAAGTCATACTTTTTAATTAAAAATTTGATTATTCAGCAGAAAATTAACTTACTGTCTTTCTTAGGGATTTTTTTGAAATCATCTTCTCTAAAAAAAATGTCATCTTCCTTGAATAAAAATACAACTGTTCGGTTGAAAATTCAAACTCGTTTTTGACAATTCGCTCATTTCATTTGAAATTTTGGATGTAAAATCAACTGTTTAACAACAAATTTAATCAACATTTTTCTGTTTATAGAGAAATTTCATCTTTTCGACTAAAAATTCAACTATTTTGTAGAGGATTTAACAATTTTGTTAAAAAGTTATCCTTTTTGTTTAAAAATTAATCTTTTGGATTAAATAATTAATTTTTTTCACAGAAACCTATTTCTTGTTTAAGAATTGATGTTTTTACTCTAAAAAGTAATATGAAATCTTTTTTAACAGAATATTGAAATTTCCTTTTGAAAATTCAACTCTTCTTTGAAAATTTTTAATTTTTTTAAATTCACCTATTTTCTAATAAAATTTGTATTTTTTCTGGCAAAATATTCCACTGTTTGGTTAAAAATTTAATAATCTTGTTAAAAAATCAGACTTTTGTGGTTAAAAATTCGACTATTTCGTAGAAAATTAACATATTGTTTACAATGCTTATTTAGGGGCTGGACAATCAACTGGATTCTTTTCTGGATGGAAATTTTACACTTTTTAACGATGTTTTTTTTTAATTTATCTGTTTTAGAAGAAATTCACTTCCTTGAAAAAAATCCAACTGGCCGATTGGAAATTAAACGTTATTTTTAGAAGTTTGTCTTTTTCATTTAAAAGTTCACTTCCTGGTACAGAAATTACATTTTTCTCCGGTATAAATGCAATCATTTGGTTGAAAATTGAACAATTTTATTGAAAAGTTACAGTTAAAAAAAGAAATGAAGTCTTTTCTAGATGAAAATTAAGTCTTAAGTGGAGTTTTATCTTTCCTAAAAGAAAAATGCAACTTTTTGGTTGCAAATTACACTTTTTTGTTAAAAATGCGGACTTTTAGGTTGAAAATGCAACTGTTTTGTTAAAAATTTAACTATTCCGTAAAAAATGTACTTTTTTAATCTAATTTATATCTTTCTGTTGAGAAATGGACTGAAGTCTTTGTTAAAATGTTTTACTGTAAAATTCATACTTTGATCTTAAAAATTCAAGTAAAAACTTTTTTTCATGAAAATTCAAGTATTTAAAACAAATTTTTTGTAAATAAAAACTTATCTGTTTTGAGATAAATGTACTATTTTTTTAATAATATGCTACGGTTTGGTACAGAATTTGATACTTTTCTTAACTGAAAACTCAAATATTTCTTTGAAAATTTATCCTTTTTTTTTAAAATTAATTTGTGTTATTATAAATCTGATTTTCTTGAATGAAAATGCAAGTATTTGGAAGAGAATTTAAATATTTTGTTAAAAATTCATTCTCTCTAGTAGAAAAAATATTTTCTCATAAAACTCATATTTTAATCTTAAAAAATCAAATCGAATCTTTTTTAAAGGAAAATTCAACTATTAAAAAAATGCTTAGTAAGCATTCATCTGTTTTGAGAGAAATGTTATATTTTTGGAGAAAAATACAACTATTCAGTAGAAAATTGAAGAATTTTGTTCAAAAGTTAGCCTATCTGTTCAAAAATTAGTCTTTTTGGATTTAAAATTCAATTATTTCGTAGAAACTTTTTTCTCGTTTAGGAATTCATATTTTGATCGTGAAGAGACAAAAAAGTCTGTTTTAACAGAAAAGTCAATTATTGTTTTGAAAATTTTTCTATTTGACTTAAAAGTTCTATTTTTTAGTAGAAATGTAAATTTTTTTACGGGAATGCAACTTTTTTGTTAAAAATTCTTTTCTTTGCTTGAGTATTCAACTATTCTGATTGAAAAACTTGGTTGAATCACTTTATATTTATTATTATTTTGTTTCAAAATTCATATTTTGTTCTTAAAAGGTCAACTGGAATCTTTTTTGGACGAAAATTCAACTATTAAACAATTTCTTTTACAATCAAAATTCATCTCTATTCAGAGAAATGTATTTTTTTAAATAAAAATAAAACTATTTGATAGAGAATTTAAAAATTTTCTTAAGAAGACCCCCTTTCTGCTTAAAAATTCGTCTTTTTTTAATCAAAATTGAACTTTTTTCCCAGAAACTAATTTCTTGTTTGAGAATTCATATTTTGATCCTGAAAAGTCAACTAAAATCTTTTTTAACAAAAAATTCAACTATTTCTTTAAACATTTATACTTTTGATTTAAAAATCCATATTTTCAGTATAAATATAAATTTTTTTTGGAAGAAAACGCAAATTTTTCGTTCAAAATTATTCTTCTTTGCTTAAGTATTCAACTATTTTCATTAAAAGATTTGGTTAAATCACTTTATATTCATTATTATTATATTGTAAAATTCACATTTTAATTTTAAAAAGTCAACTGGAATCTTTTTTGGATAAATATTCAACTATTAATTTTTTTTCATAATAAAAGAGAAATTTCAGCTTTTTAAAAATAAAAATGAAACTGTTTGATGCAGAATTTAACAATTTTCTTAAAATGTCCAACTTTTTGCTTAAAAATTCTTCTATTCAGATTCAATTTTTTTCGCAGAAACTTATTTCTTGTTTAAGAATTCATATTTTGATCATGAGAAGTCAACTCAAATATTGTTCAACAGAAAATTGAACTATTTTTTTGAAAATTCATCTTTTTCACTCAATAGTTCCTTTTTTTAGTAGAAATGTAAATTTTTTTTACCACAATCCAACTTTTTAAAAAATTCTTCTTTGCTTAAGTATTCAACTACTTTGATTAAAAGATTTGGTTAAATCACTTTATATTTATTATTATTTTATTGTAAAGTTCATATTTTAATCTTAAAAATTCAACTGAAATCTTTCTTGGATAAAAACTCCACTATTAAACCGTTTTTTTACAATAAACATTCATCTGTTTTTAAAGACAAATTTATACTTTTTTTCAAAAATGAGATTATTTGATAGAGAATTTAACAATTATCTTGAAAAGTCCTCCTTCTTGGTTAAAAATTCATATTTTTGGATTCAAAATTCCAATTTTCACGCGTAGACTTATTTCTTGTTTAAGAATTCATATTTTTATTGTAAAACATCAACTTAAATATTTTTAAACAGAAAATTCAACTTTTTTAACAATTTATCCTTTTGATTTAAAATTCATTTTCTTATTAGAAATATCATTTATTTATGAAAATGTAAATCTTTTGTTAAGTCTTTGGTTGAAAGTACAATTATTTTGTTGAAAAATAATCTTCATTAGCGGATAATTCCAATACTTGGGTAAAAGTTAGTCTACATTGTTAATTTTTTTTTATTGAGGGCCTATGGCTTTGGTTGGAAATGTAGCTGTTTAGTCGAAAAACCTTTTTCTTAATTTAAAAGTAATTTTTTAACTGAAAATATAAGTTTTTTATTTTTGAGACTGATCTTTTCTAGATGAAAATTTTCCCTTTTTAGTAAAAGAAAATAATTTGCTAGATTTAAAATTTCATGTTTTTTTTTTTAAATAAAAATTCTTCAGTTTCTTGGAAAATAAATTGTTTGCTTAAAACGTATATTTTGTTTTAAAAATTAAATTTTAGTATTATAGCTCGTCTTTCAGCTTGTAGGTTAAAAAATTTAGATAAACTTGCATTGTTTTTTTTCAGTGAACAATCTTTATATTTTGAAAATTCGTCTTTTATTTTTTTTTATTGTTATTTTCTAATTATAATATTTTATTTTCTATTGTATTCTATTTATTTAATGCTATTTATTTATTCTGATTTCTAAATCAATTTTTTTCTAGAAATTTCATCTATTTCTATAAAATATAAACTATGACATTTTTTGATGGAATTTATTAATTAAGTTTAACACTTTGTACAGGTCTAGGACCGAAGCAAATGTCGTTGCACAATAAAATAATTACTAATTCACTAATGAATAAGATGTTGACTAAAATGTTTCAGGCTGCACTCAAAGACTGCTAAATTCCCGAAAGTAGTTTATTCAAGAACAATAGTGCACTCAGAATAGATAAACATCTTTTCGAGTAGAGCTTTTCTATAACATGTGAGTTTCAATGCAATTTTGACCTCAGCGTATTAATGTGGCTAAATTTATAAAATAATTGTATAGCAAAAAAATAAATAATTTTTTTTAAAATAAAAAAAGTGCTGACTTGATTGGTAATTCTATAAATAGTTAAACGTTGACTCTTTTTACTGGATCAAGAAAACGACGTACTTAGCAAATCTCTTTTCAAGCAGGAGAGCAATATAAAATTTTTACAGGCATTCCATTTTTTACGATGCTCGATATTTCAATCGAAATTCCTTCATTTTCCTCTGGATATAAATTAAGAAACGTCCAAATTTTATGTATTCCCACACATTTTTCAATAAGTGGAAACATTTGACTTTTATATATATTTTTTTAATAATAAAAACTATAAAAGCATTCCGATTAAAAATATTTTCCGAAACATTAAATATTTTATAAAACTTTCTCTAATCTTTAAAATACGGTTGGATGAATAATTTTCCAATAAAATGAGAGCCTCATAAAAATGTATTTCAACCGGGGAAAATGCGATAAATAATACTATCTATAAACCACGTTTTTTTAAAATAACACGTAATTAATTGAAAATGATTGATCCTGGCATATAATAAAAAACTAAAAATTCACGAAACATATTTTCATAATTTATAATGAATGAATAATTTTTTATTAAAAATTATATTTTCATAAACAGGCTTCCGCTTCCGTTACCGATTGCGAAAGAACTCTGTTGTCAAGTGGTTTATTTTGGCTTTGGTGAAAGAAATAAGGGTGAGTGGATGCAGAAAAGGCACAAAGTGCGGAAATCGAATGTAAAGGAAGAACGGTGAGTGAAGGCAAAGGTTTGAAGGGTGAAAGTGAGTGGTTTGAAGTGAAAATTTGGAGCGTATGAAGTTTTTGAAGTTAGGAGTGAAAAAATAGTTGCTTGGTCAGGGAGCAAGAGGTAAGTGATAAAGCCGGGAAACGTCATGGAGCTTTAGGTAAGGTAGGATGACGACGACGCGAAGTCCACAAACTGGCGCTAGAGGGCAACAATTACGGGACGATCTCACAGAGCAGAAAACCGTAGTGGCCGCAACAGCTGACGTTTCTGAAAGCATTGGAAGTGGGGGGATGGGTGACGTTGATCGCAGTGGCAGCAGCGGTGATGAAAAAGCCGAGAAGTCGACCCGGGTGGAGAGGGTAGCGGACTCAAGCACGGGCAAGCAACGCGGAAGACCCTCAAATTTACAGCGCCTTAACAAGCTAGGCAACGCAGGTTCGAACAGAAGTCTGGACGAATGGCAAAAAAAGGCAAGCGTGACTAGCAGTTAAGGGGAGGAAAAAAGGAAAAGAGTGGCTGGGGAAGATGAGGGATACGATGTAAGGGGGGAAGTAAAAAAGGTCAGAGAAAAATGGGAAGAATGGGATGAGCGTTGGAAGGAGGAGAAAGACAAGGTTTGCGGTAAGCTAGATAACATTGAGAATAGACAGAGAGAGGTTGACGAACAGAGATCTAGAGAAACAAAACAGTTGGAAGAACGGGTATCCAGTCTAGAAATTAGGAATGAGCATATGGCGGAAAAGACAGAAAATGAGGAAATAGTTAAAGGAAATGAAAAGAACGTCCGAAGTGAGAATGAAAGATTAAAGAAAAGACTCAGTGAGATTGAAAGAAGATTAAAAGGGGAAGAAAGGGCAAAGAGAGAAAATAAAATAGTAGTTAAGGGATTAACAGTGGAGAGTGAAATAGGAGAAGTGGAAATAAAAAATCTTTTGCGAGTCATTAGAGTGCAGGTGAGGGTAGAAGGAGTCAAGAGAATAGGAGGGACAAAGGAAGGAAAAGAAGGAATGTTTCTAGCGAAAATGGGGAGTGAGGAGCAGAAAAAGAAAATCATGGAAGGAAAAAAATTATTGAGAGGAAGAAGGGAACGAATTGAAGAAGATCTGATATGGAGGGAGAGGAAAAGGAGATGGGAAATAGAGCAGAGGGCTTGGGTAGAGAGGAAAAGGGGCCATATAGTGTGGATACGGAGAGACGCGTTATGGATAAATGGAGACGAATAGTGCTGGGATTAAGGATTAGAAGAATTAAGGAAAAAAGAAAAAAGTCTTGAGAAAGGTAAGGGAAAGGGAGACGAAAAAGAGGCTAGAAATAAATCAGTGGGGTTTCCAAACGGGAAAGGGGAAACAAAGTGAAGAGGAAAGAATAGGAAAGGGAAGAAAGAAAGGTGAATAAAGGATTTTGGGAGGAGTTAGAAAAGTAGGATGTGATTATGATGAGTAAAACTTGGGGAGATGAGAAGGACTGGAAGGGAATAAAAAAGCTGTCACAGAAAGGTTATTTGTGGACAATGCAAGAAGCGAGAAAAGAACACGTTAAAGGGAGAGGGATGGGCGGCATGGTGTCAGGGGTGAAAAAAGAATTAGCAGTAAAAGGGAGAAAAGATAAGAATATGGAGGGAAAAAGGAAGAAGGGTGCGGAAGAATCAAGAATATGGGAGTCTGTGGGGGAGGTAGATAAATTAAAAGAGTTTAAACAAAAGATGGAAAAAGAGAAGGTTAGGTATGAAAAAGAGGAGGGAATAGACTCATTAATTGAAAGGTTGAAGGGGTCCATTGAAAAGGTGAAGGATGAGCTGGGTACTAATAAAGAAAGAGTAGGGGGAAAAAAAGTCTGGTCGGACGAGGAATGCTGGGAAAGAAAAGAGAGAATAAAAGAGTGTGTGAGAAACTGGAGAAGAGAGGAAATGGAGTGGGAGGAGTATAACAGGAGTAAAAAAGAACATGGGAAGATGCTGGAAATAAAAAGGATAAGGGAAAAGGAAGAATATAAAGCAGAAGTAGAAAAAGCGAACAAAGAAGGTAGGGTGTGGGATATGATTAATGGGGATAGGGGGAAAAGAAAGGGAGTTAACGAAGAAATAGAAATGGAGGAATGGACGGATTATTTTGAGGGCCTATTAGGGGGAGAACAAAACATTATCAAAGGAGAAAAGAGTAGGATAGTCTAAGGAGAAATGGAGGCAGGGAACGAGATAACAAGAGAAGAAGTGGATGAGGCAATAAATAGGTTAGAAAGAAACAAGGCGACAGGAGAAGATGAAATGGAGAATGAAGCGATGAAGTTTGGAGGAGAAGGGATTAGGGATGGGATGTGGAAGATCTGCAAAAAGGTCTGGAAAGGGTAAGGTTGGCCGAAACAGTGGACGACGAGACTGGTGGTACCGCTTGTCAAGAAAGGGGAAGGAAAGAAGGTAGTGGAATACAGAGGGATCACTCTCATATCAGTCGGCTACAAAATATGTGCAGAAATCTTAAGAAAAAGGTTGAAGAGTCAGGTAGAACAAAAAGAAAGTATCCCACATAATCAGACGGGATTTAGAAAAGGGATGGGAACTATAGACAACATATACGTACTTAACTATTTAGTTAACAGAAAGTTGGGTAGAAAGAGAGGCAAACTAATCGCTTTGTTCGTAGATTTCAAAGCAGCGTTTGAATCAGTGAACAGAAAAGTGCTATGTCAGCCAATGAAAGAGAGGGGTGTAGAGGAAAAGTTAATGAAGAGGATGAAAGAAATTTTTACTGAAACCAGGATTAGGGTGAAACTAGGAAAGAAAAAAGGGCAGGTTTTCTGGTCAGGCCGAGGTCTAAGGCAAGGGTGCCCGTTGAGTCCGTTACTAATTAGTATCCTACTGGCAGACTTAGAGAAGAAGCTGAAGGAGAAAGGGAAAGGAGGAACGGTTTTGGGTAATAACAAATTATACTTTCTAGCATACGCAGACGATGTAGTTCTATTAGCAGATGATGAGAAGGGGATGAACCTAATGATGAGAAT
This sequence comes from Belonocnema kinseyi, assembly GCF_010883055.1. Taxonomy (NCBI): domain Eukaryota; kingdom Metazoa; phylum Arthropoda; class Insecta; order Hymenoptera; family Cynipidae; genus Belonocnema; species Belonocnema kinseyi. Next base: position 97,551,539 of record NC_046665.1, on the reverse strand, counting down.
CTTCGAAGAGTATGTGGGAACAAAATAGTTGACGGTGAACGTAGATAAGACAAAGGTGATGGGTTTCAGAAATAGAAAGAGCAAAATAAATTACGTTTGGAAGATGAACGGACAAAAAGTGGAAATTGTGGAGGAGTTCTGTTACCTAGGTTTTTGGTTTGAGGCAGAAGGAGGAAACGAGTTGCAGGTGTGGAAAAGAATTGAATGTGCTAGTAAAGTAATGGGCCAAGTATGGGTTATATGAAAGAGAAGGTTCAGAAACGATTGGAGAATGAGGGTCTGGTTGTCTGATGCGTTGTTGTGGGCGGTGTTGTGTTATGGTGAGGAGATCTGGGGATGAAAGGAAGTTAGAAAAGTAGAGAGCATGCATAAGTGATTTCTGAGGTGGGTGATGGGGGTTAGCTGGAGTTGCCCAGGATATATGTTAAAAGAAGAGTTAGGAAGAGAAAATATGGTTACTAGACAAATTAAGAGAGCCTGGAGGTTTGAAGAGAAGCTAAAAAGGGGAGAGGAAAGTAGAATTGTACCAGCATGTTTCGGCGAAATTCAGAACAATGAAGCGAGAAGTAATATGGGAAATTCAAAATGGGAAGAAGAAAGGAGAAAAATGAGATGGGTGTGTAATATTCGAGAATATTAAACAAGGAGAAGAGAGATGGACAAAGATTATAGATTCGAGGTACAATAGATGGTATATGATGATCAAGGGGTTGACGGAACCGGAATATCTGCAAAAAATAAAAAAGGAAGAAAAATGGAGTAGGGTTGTACGGTTCAGAATGGGAGAAGGAGTGAGAGCATGCAGATATTGGATAGATGAAGAGGAGAATTTATACAGAGTATGTGGATACGAAATGGAGTCATGGGCACATGTATTAGAGAGGTGTACAGGAGAGGAAGAGGGACAGTTGAGTGTGGATGAGTGTGTAAGATGGATCTTGGATGGTAGTGGACAGGGAGTGATGTTGATGAAGAAATTGGAAGAAGTAAGGGAAAGCAAGGATGTAGGGCAGAGCCAAATGCGTGATCCTGAAAAGGGACAGTAAAAAGCGAAAATTGTTTTCAATATCGTGGAAAATGCATTTTTTATGGTAACAGGAAATGGAAGCCCTGGAAACTCGATCATTTTAGGAATTAATGTCACTACTGTTACTATTGTTTATCTTACGTAATGCGAAATAGTAGAATATAAGTAGTAGTTAAGTTAGATTAAGGATGGAATTGTAAATATGTGTACAGGAAGCGAAGGCCCTCAAACCCGTAAAAGGGAGAGATTAAATACATACATATTTTCATAAACAAATGGTGGATGAGCGTACAAAGCTTTTGGATATACTCGTATATAGTGATTTTCATTTTCAATCAAATTCAAAGTAATACACGAACATTAAAAAAATGTCTTATTGTTGTAAATAAATGTTATCAACTAATTTTCTGTTCGAACAATTTAAAAAATCCACTAAAGTTTTTTTTGCAAACACAACTGTTAGTACAAACTTATTTACTTATAAAAAACAATGAAGTTATGCTTCGCAAATTTTTATTTATTGAGTATACACTGATTTTAATTATTTTCAACTAATTACAGTCTGTCAAGTTAAAGCGTGGGTGGCTTTACTCGCAGTCGGTAAGGTGTATCGACATGATTTTAGTGTCAAAATATTAAGAAGAGCTCCCTCTTTC
>NC_046665.1:97547026-97549756 GCF_010883055.1 Belonocnema kinseyi | reverse complement strand
AGGGAGCTCTTCTTAATATTTTGACACCAAAATCATGTCGATACACCTTACCGACTGCGAGTAAAGCCACCCACGCTTTAACTTGACAGACTGTACTTGATATTCGAGCAACAATATCCTACATTGTACCATTTTCTTCACCTTTATGTCGGAAATTTGATTATTTTATTAAAAATGCAGCTATTTTCTAACAGAATTATTTATTTTCTTTAAAATTCGTTACATTATTGATTGAAAACTAACTTTTGAAACAAAACAAGTTAATCTTCTTATTTCAGTTGAAAATTAAACTTTTTCTTAAATTCAAATATTTGTTTGAAAATTATTTTTTTCTGAATGAAAATTTAACTATTTGGTTGAAAAAATCTTTATTTTAGCTGAAAATTGATCTTTTTAAATAAAAATTCAACGATTTGATTTTTCTTCACCTTCCTTAGCAGAAAATTCGAGTTTTTTATTGAAAATTTGTATTGTGTGATGGAAGATCAATCTTTTTGATTGAAAATGTAACTCTTTAGAAAAAAAGTAATTTTTTTCGATTGAAAATTTAACTATTAGTTAAAACTTTATCATTTTTAATTGAAAATTAAACTATTTTTTTGAATATTAAAATCTTTGGTGAAAAAAAGCTAATAATTTTGAAATGAAAATTTAACTATTTGGATGAAAATGCTTCAGCTTCAGTTAAAAATTTATCTTTTTTAAAGATTTTAAAAATTTTTAATTCAAAATCCAACGATTTGGTCTATCCTTATCTTTTTATTAGAGAAAAATTTTTTTTCTGGAAAAATAATTGATATTTTTTAAAATTCATGTTTTTGGTGAAAAGTTAAACTATTTTTCTAATTAAAAAAATGTTTAGAAAATTAATCTTTTTAATGAAAATTAAGCATTTTGGTTACAAATTCTTCGTCTTTAGTTGAAAATTTCTTTTCAGTTAAAAATTCAACGATTTTATCTTTCTTTACCTTTTTAGCAGAAAATTGATGTTTTTTGTTAAAAATGCATAATGTTAAAAATGCATAATGTTAAAAATGCATAATTTGGTAAGAATTTATTTTTTAAAATGAAAAGTAAACTATTTCGTTAAAAATTCTTCATGTTTAGTAGGAAATTCCTTCTTAGTTATAAATTCCACTATTTGTACTGTCTTCACTTGTTTTACTAGAAAATTCGTATTCTGTGGTAGAAAATTCATCTTTCGGTGGAAAATTTAACATTTTGGTAAAGAATGGATTTTTTTTTATTGAAAAGTTAACTATTTGAGATAAAGTTCCGAATAGGTGAACGTGACGATTTCCTTCACGCCGGCTACCCGTCTTATACGCGTAATTGAACACGTTTCCTAAGTTTTTTCTCGTTCCAGTCACAGGGATGCCTTCCCGCCCCCCCATGACACGTAGGAAAAGGGGCATAGATGTGATCTTACATTATTTCTGTGACCAGTAACAGAGGTGCCTTCCTGTCCCCACGACGCGTGGGAAAAGGGGCATGGGTATGACCTTACATTAATTCTGTGACTAGTCACAAGGGTACCTTCCAACCCCCACGACGCGTGGGGAAAGGGGCAGGGGTGTGACCTGACTTTTTTTATTTCCAGTCACAGGGGTGCCTTCCCACCCCCATGGCACGTTGGAAAGGGGGTCGTGTCTGAACTAAGTACTTTTGTGACCAATCATTGGGATGCCGGGGTTTTTTGCGTTTATCTCAGCCAATACATAAATTTTCGCAAAATCTTTCTATAAAAGTTGTAGATCTTATCGAAATACACATTTCTTATATGATACATTTTTTTCTACGAGTAATAGTTTCCGAGAAAATCACAAATATATCTGATAAAATGTAACAAATTTCAATGCAATTAGCGACAGGTCTTTCTCCACCATCCGCGCTCATAGTACCTATGGGCTTGTGTTTCTTGCGTGCAATATTATTTTTAAAATTTTCCTGTCTTGAGTCCTCGTCAAGATGGATGAAACATATAATATTTTTAATTTATCTAAGATTCTCCAAGAAAGGGAAACAACTCTTCAGTGGTTGTGTCAAATCGAATTAATTCCGTCTGAACGAGTTAGCTCAAAACATAAGAAGAAGATGACTCTTCTGGAGTCTGAACATGTTTGCGAATTCTTCCTTTGTTATAAAATACACAAATATCGTTACAGTATTACCGTTGCAGAAAACACGTGGTTTGAGAGGTGCCGCATTTCTGCAACGGCCTGTATGCTCATTACGTATTGTTTTGAGTTAAATTTTAATTTTGAACAAACGATCCGGGAAAGCAGCATTATTAACAATCAATCGATTTCTCGAGAAACAGTTTCAGACCGCTTCACATTTTTTAGAGAGGTCTGCATGCTTGCTCTTGACAGCAACTTCGAAGAGGATGGTCGCATCGGCGGTGTCGGTGAAGTTGTGGAAATCGATGAGTGCAAAATTGGCCGTCGAAAATACGAGCGAGGACGTGTAGTATAAGGATCATGGATTCTCGGAATGATCGACAGAGGACATTCCTACAACTATCGGTTGGAAATCTGTACCGATAATTAAGAGAGATCAGGCTACTTTAATTGCATTAATAAAAAAGCATGTAATGGAAGGGACAGAAATCCACACCGATTGTTGGAAGGGATACAGTCTGTCAAGTTAAAGCGTGGGTGGCTTTACTCGCAGTCGGTAAGGTGTATCGACATGATTTTGGTGTCAAAATATTAAGAAGAGCTCCCTCTT
>NC_046665.1:97450085-97546926 GCF_010883055.1 Belonocnema kinseyi | reverse complement strand
GAGGGAGCTCTTCTTAATATTTTGACACCAAAATCATGTCGATACACCTTACCGACTGCGAGTAAAGCCACCCACGCTTTAACTTGACAGACTGTACATTAATCTCGAAGATAATGGATTTGTCCACAAAACTGTGAATCATTCCGAACATTTTGTAGATCCCGATTCCGAAGGGCATACACAAAACATCGAGTCATCTTGGCGGTGGATGCGACGATTTCTCTCACGAGGAGGATTTAAAAATCATAAAAGTAAAAAAAAATTTTTTAATTAGAAAATACAAAAAAAATGCTTTTCAAAATACTCCAACCTTCCCGTAGTGAAAAGCGTGAGTAGGTACCCAACCGAAACCAATGGAGAATGCTCATTGTTTTTTTTCTCATAAAAATCGGGATATCACTAATTTTCTTGGAAACTATCACTCGTAGAATAAAATGTGTTACACAAAAGTGTGTATTTTTGTACGATCTACAACTTTTATTAGAAACATTTTGGGAGATTTTGCATATTGGCTGAGATAAACGCAAAAAAACATATTTTTATGGTTTTTTTGCAATTTCACCATGAAAATCGCCGAGTCGCCAATTTTTACTATCATTTTCGTAATCAGCGCGTCAAAATACATAAGTACCTATACGCAGTGTAAAGGAAATCGTCACGTTCACCTATTCGGAACTGCACCAAAAAACAAATCTTTTTTCTTAAGAAAATAATATTTCTTGATTTAAATTTAACTTTCTTGTTAAGAAATTCACCTTCTCCTATTTCAAATTTAACCTTTTTTCTAAAACTTTTTACATTTTAACTGCAAATTCAAGTTTTTGGGAAGAAAATTAATTTTCTTAGTTCAAAATTCATCTATATTGTTTAATGTCTAACAATTTCGTTTAAAATTGATCATTTTTCATTAAATATAATTAGTTGAAAATATGTTGTTTTTTTTCTGAATATTAATTTTTAGGAAAAAAATGTTTAGTTGAAAATTTACGAATTTTTTTATATGTCTTTGGATAAGAAATGAATGATCTTGGTTAAATATTCATCTTTGTAGGTTACAAATTTAGTTCATTATATTATTTTGTTAGAATTATCTCTTTTAATAGAAAATTCCGTTTGAATTGAAAATTCATCTCTTTTATTAAAAAAATTAACAATTTTTTTTAACATGCAACTTTGTAGGTAACAAATTGAACTATTTGATAAATATTAAATTAACTTTTTTGTTTAAAATTAAACTTTTCGGACTGAAATTTCAACTGCCACCTATAAAATTGTTCTTTTTAGCTTGAAATTTCAACAATTTTGATTAAAAGGTTTCCGGTTAGATTTAAATGTGTTTTGTTTGAAAATTCGACCATTAGTCTGAAAATGCAATTTTGTGAGTTGAAAATCAAACTGTATTTAACAAAAGACTTACTATTTTGTTATTGGTTTTTTTTTCTCGAAAATTCTTCATATTTGTTCAAAAAAATTTTTTGCTTCAATATTCATGCAACTGTTTAGTTGAAAATTACTTGTATCTAACATTTATCGTTTTGATTTTAAAATAATTTAAAATAATTTCATACTAAGTTCAATATTTAAAATATGACATTTCGATATTTTCAAATAAAACCCTCTATAAACAGTAATTTTAACGAATTCGCAATAGTATTCATTTTGCTTTTCGCAATAAAAAACTCATTATTGAAGTGATTTTTTTTCGAAGCGGAAGTGAATTTCGGAAATGAAATTTCTTTTGGGATAAAAGTGAATTTAAAAAACGCACGACCACGCAAGCGTACGACCGCTCGACCACGCAAGCGTACGACCGCACGACCACATGTACGACCGATCAGGATCTGAATCAAGAAATCCCCCTGCCCCCCTGATCATCTCTCTTGTTATGCTATTAAAGGCTACAATACCGTGGCCTAAAATTTTTTTTCTGAACAAAAGAAAGAAATTGATTTTTTTGTCACAAAATAGAACAAGTTTAGGGTGTACGTGGTCCAGATAAAGAAGACTGACGTTTTTAGGTCAGCCTACTACACACACGCATCCCCCTTTCAATTCAAAACGAGCCACTGGTTCCAGAGGTAAACGGCGCCGTCGCTCATTCTTTCTTTGTTATTTTGAAGCCAGTAAAAAAATAAAAATCGCATCTTCCGTAATTACCGGCTTGAAACCACGTTAGCAACCTCGTTTACGGTTCTTTGTGAAATAAAGCGAACACGCGAGAGCGAAAAATCTATTATTCCCTCCCTATATACTTCACGAAGTACTAATCAATATTGCACATTGTCGACAAAAAATTTAATAACCACAGGAAATTTTTAAAGTTAATTACCTCTAATTTACCAATTTCTTATTAATAGAGAATTTTTAAATTAAAATTTCACAAACACTTTAACTTTTCACGAAAAAATAATGTAGGAAAATGAGTTAGAAAGAAATAGTATTAAGATATTGAAAAAATAATTGACAGAAATTAGGCAAGGAATTTTTAACCAAAATAATCGAATTTTCAATCAAAAATATAAATTTTTGAGCAAACAGATTCATTTTGTATTAAAAACATATAGACAAATTTCAGCAATATATATGACTTTTAAACCAGAGATTTAGATAATAAGCTGAAGAATTTTTTTATTAAAAATAAAAAAGTTAAGTTTTCATTTTGAAAAATTCTGTTTCAATAAAAAAACGATATTTTGATAAAAGAGTTTCAACTAAAGAGATGACTTTTGAACTGCAATTATAAATCTTTAAAGAAAAAAGTAATTTTCAACATAGTAATTTAAATAACGTGATTGAGTTTGAACCAAAGAAGATAAATTCTTAACAAAAAATATAATAGTTAAAATTTCGACAAAAAAGATTTAAATTTTAAATAAAAAATAGCTGAGTTCATAACAAATACGACTTATACAGAAAATAGTTTAAACCTCAACTAAAACAGAATACTTTGATAAAACAGTTGCACCTTTAATGAAAAATAATTAAATTTATAACAAAGCTGATGAATTGTAAACCAAAAAAGACGAACTTTTAAAAAAGGTAAATGATTAACGAAAAAAATGCATTTTCGACTGAAATGATGAATCTTTAACAACAACGAAAATAACAATAAATAATAAAAGAAAAAATGTAATTCTAAACGATTAATGTAATAGCTGATATTTTAAACAAAAATGTTTTCATTTCAAATAAAAACAGTTATCCTTTGAACTAGAAATAATTAATTTTGTAACAAAAATTTAGGAATTTTTAAAATAAAAGATTCTTTTTAACAAACTGGTTAACCCTTAACTATTCTTTTAAATTTACATACAGAAATGATACGTTTCTAACAAACATTTTCTTTTTAAGTCTCTTGATTTTAAGGTCTATATCAATATAATTTTCCTAGAATAAAAAAAATGGAAAAGATTTTTAAATATTTTAGATCTGTCGAAAAAGTATCTCGAAAATTTTGAATTTTTTATTTTATTCAAGAGGACTTAACAAAATTTTGCAAGAAATTCGAGCCAGTTAAAGAAGATTTCAGACTTGAAATTAAAAATTATTTTTTTTCCCCTCTAAATTTATCAATTCCATTTTTTTTGCAAACTTTTTTTTTAGATGAAAACTCAACTAATTGAGAAAAATTGAACTATAAGGTTGAATATTCTATTAGTTTGTCGAAAATTTAACTAATTTATTAGTCATCTTTTTTTATAAAAAATTCAACTATTTTGTTAAAAAATTCACGCTTTTGGAATAAAAATTGATCTCTCATGACTAAAAATGAATTTTATTTTATTATTCTTGAAACTGATTAAAATTTCATTGTCATATATGTAAATTTAACCATTTCGCTTTTGGTTCAAAATATATATTGATAAGTTGAAAATTTAACTATTGGGTAGAAAATCGATGTATTTTGCTAAAAATTTGTTTATTTGTAACAATTAGTTAAAAATTCTCCTTTTTAGTCAAATTCAACAGATGGAACATTCCTTTTTCTTGTTTAAAAGTAAACCGTTTAAAAACAAAATTGTAGAAAACTAATCATCTTTGTTGAAAATACAACCAGTTAGTTGAGAATTTAACTGTTTTATCAAAAAATTTCTTTTAATTCAACTCTTTGATAAAGTTTTTTTATGTTGATAATTAGTTTTGTAAACTGATGATTTAACATTTTTATTTTGGTTACAGATGTTGTTTAGTGGAAAATTTAACTACTTTTTCGAAAATTCAGGTCTTTTCCTAAAAATTATTTTTTTGGTAGAAAATTAATCTCCTTGGTTAAAAGTTCAGCTATTTGATGAAAAATCAACTATTTGTTGGAGTGTTCAATTATTTTGTTGAAAATTTAAAATATTTTGTTAATGTCATCTTTTTTTATCGAAAATTCAACTTTTTCTGTTATTTTGTATCCTCTTAGAGTGAAAATTTATCTCATTTGACTAAAAATGAAGTTTGTTTTTGAAAATTTAACTTTTCGGATAAAAATTCAATTATTTTCAAAAAAATTGTTTTTATGGTTTGAAAATTTTATTAGCTTAAGTAATAAGGTCGAAACTTAATTTTATTGGTTGAAAATGCATCTAGTTGGTTGAGGATTGAACTCTTTTGTAAAAGATAAATTTTTTTTCTTTACATTCAACTAGTGGATTATTCTTTTTTTGTTTCGTTGTTACAAATTAATAGTTTAACTGCAAATTTTATTATTCTATTTCTTCTTGAAAGCTTATTTTTTTACCTAAGTATTTAACTATTTGTTCGGAAATTCATGTATTTTGTTAGAAAATTATTTTTTCGGGCGGGGGGTGGGGGGTGATTCAATTTATCCTTCATGACTAAAAATGACTTTCATTTTTGAAAATGTTAATTTTTGAGTTGAGAATTTGATCTCTTCCAAATAATTTGCCTTTCTGGGTTGAAAATCCACTTATCTGCTGGAGGATGCAACTGCTAATGTTTTTGTATTTGATAATATTTGTCTTTAACGTAACGACACGAATTTAAATTTCAGTTGTTTTATATAAAACTTATATATATTTACTATATTTTGTTAAAAATTCGCTTTTTATGCTGCATTTGACTAACAGATAATTTTTTTTTTGGCCTAGAAGTCAACTATTTTTTTTTTTAATCGACTGTTGTGCTTAAGTCTATTAAAATTTTGTTTAAAATGGTAAAAGATTCGTATTTATTAATTATTTTTAAAACTGCAAATGAAGCTTATCCATTTATTGTTTAAAACTTAGGTTTTTAACTTAAAATTGAACTGTTTGTTCTAAAATTTATTTACTGTGTTAAAAATTATTTTTCTGGTCGAAAATTAATCTCCTTGTTTAAAATTTAAGCTATTTTATAAGAAAATAAACTATTTAGTGAAGGGTTTAATTATTTGGTTAAAAATTCATCTCCCTTGAATAAAAATGAACTTTGTTTTCGAGAATTCAACTTCCTATTATTTATCTTTAATGAAACTAATTTCACTAATCCTTTTTTGGTTAAAAATGTATCTTTATAAGTTGAAAATTCAACTTTTGGGTAGAATATCGATGTATTTAAAATATTTTCTTCAACTGAGTAGAAAGGTAATCTTGGTCATTCGGTTAAAAGTTCTTCTTTCAAGTTGAATTCAACAGTCAGAAAATTTACCTTTCTTGTTTATGAGTTAACTTTTTTCTCGAATACTCAACTTTTTGTCTTGGTTTTATTAAAATTTATCTATTTGGGTAATCATTAAGTTTTTCGGGAAAAAGTATTTTTGCTTTATTTCAATTGGTTGTTAATTCTTTTTTTGTTAAAAATTATTTCTTTTTATCTTAAAATTTCACTATTTCGTTTTTTGTTGAATACTTATCTTTTTTAGTTAAAAATTCAACTATTTGTTCAAAAATATATGTCTTGCGTTAAAAATTCTTTTTTATTTTATAAAAATAAAATCCTCTTGGTTAAAAATGCAGCTATTTGAGAAAAATCCTACTATTTTGTTAAAGATTCTATTAGTTTGTTGAAAATTGAACTATTTTGTTAGTCATCTGTTTCATATTGAAAATTCAACTGTTCGGTTGAAAATTCATCCTTTTTTATTGAAAATTTATCTCTATTGACTAAAAATGAACTTTATTCTCGAAAATTAAACTTTTCGGGATAAAAATTCAATTATTTTCCGAAAAATTGTCCTTCTGGTTTGAAAATTCAACCATGCGCTAGAAAATCCTACGGATAATTTTTTTGTTTCGATAATATTTTTCTTTAATATATTTCGGTTGAGGATTCGAATATTCTGTTGAAAAACTCTCCTTTTAATTTGAATTCAACTGGTAAAAAATTCGTATTTTCGGCTCAAAAGTCAACTATTTAAAAAAAAATCGAATTTTCAGATCCAGTTTACTGAAATTTGATCGTAAATACATCGAATAGGGTAGAAAATCATCTTTGTTTAAAATTCATTATGAAAATTATGAAATTATGAAAACATGAAATTAAAATTAAATATAAAATTAAATAATATGAAAATATGAAATAATATATGAAATTATGAAAATGATTAGTCTTTTTTTAAAATTCATTGATAATAATTTTTGTTAAGTAGATCGTTTCTTTACTGGAAATTTAGCAATTCCACTTTTTATCGAAACCTTTTTTTTAGATGAAATTTCAACTATTTGGAAAAAATGCAATAATTTGGTTAGAGGTTCTATTAGTTTGTTGAAAATTTAACTATTTTTTTAGAGTAATCTTTTTTTATAAAAAATTCAAATATTTGATTGAAAATTAATCCTTTCGGATTAAAAATTTATCTCTCTTGACTGAAAAAGAATTTTGTTTTCGAAAAATCAACTAAGAGTATTTTGTTAAAAATTCATCCTTTATGATTGAAAATTCATCTATCTTGACTGAGAACGAATTTTGTTTTCAAGAATTGAACTTTTCGCATTGTATATTAAATTGTATTCTGAAAATTTGTCTTTTTGTATTAAGCATTTAATTGTCTGCTGGAAAATGTAATTACTACATTTTTTGTTTGTTTAAAAGATATTTGTCTTGAAGGATACAGCTTTATGTTTTAGTTTTCGATCAGACAAATATCACACCAAGTCGGATTTTTAATTTGTTATTTTTCAATTTGCAATCCATCTTATCAGTAATTACCAACTTCATTAATTAGAGGGAAGAAATTATCAGATCAGAATATGCTTGATGGGACCTAATGAAAACAGCTACGGTGAGAAATGCTTCCTCCTTTCTAAAATAGGTACATAAATAATTTCCAAAGGATAAGGAATGAATAGGACATGAGTGGAAATTAGCAATTAAGCGTCCTGGTTCGCTCATTAGAAGAACAGATAATGCTCTGTAGATACTATAAAGCAAATGTCTACTGCGTATTTAATTCGCAATTCGCTATCTCCACGGAAACAGGTCCGAGATGGTGAGCTAAGCTTGCTAGATTATCCATCATCCCTAAAGACTGATATACGCCTGCCGCACAAGCGTACCGCCATTATTAAGTAATTATTAGAAGCAGCATTCACACACTTAACCGATGAGGGCTCTTAGACTCAAGTATAATCGAGTCCACCAATCAGAAACTTTCCTTAATAAAGCCCTTCTAAAATTATCAATAACCCGTAACATCGGAAAGATTATCATCTTTCAGATATTACGGAATTTTCCTTTCAGAAAACGTATCTTAATTACGTTAGAACGAAATTTGAAATGCGAGAAATTCCCCACTATTTGAAGGATTCGTAAGATTTTTTCGACCCCCACCCCTCTTCTTAAGTAAGATTTTTTATATTTTACAATCCGTATAGCAAATTAATGTGCAGAATTCCTGAAAATAAAAGCCAGAATCTACACAGGGAGGAATTTTCGAGATATTAATATTATTAATTTTTGCAGCAAAGTTAGAATAAGATCAAGGAGCAGTTCCGTGAAATAATCTCTTATAATTTTTCTTCGTGCGACGACCAAATTTAGACATCTAACATAAAATGTTCCTATTCCAGTCTGAAAAAAACGAAAAAATAAAAAAAAACTTCCTTTTTCCCCTAAAAGAACAAAAAAACTTTTTCCTTTGGACCAAAATGAAAAAAATGAGAAGGTAACCAACGAAATACCCTTGCTTCTCTTTTTTTATCTCCTTGGTCCTTTCATTTCTAATATTATCGAATCCCAATCAACGAAATTTTATAAAAAATAATCACTAATGTTTTGCCCAACGTTCTGTTTAATTTGATATCAATAGAAATACAAAGAAGGAAAGAAATAAAAAAGAAAAAAAAGGGGATTTGCTTAGTTGCCTTTTTATTTTTCATTCCTCTCTTTTATTTTTGTACAAAGAAAAAAGTTTTTGCTTTTTATTTTGCCAGACTGCAATAGGAACATTTCAATGCGGTTTTCTAAATTACAAAATTTACAACTTATATCCATTGTAAACGAGACGTTATAAGATTGCACGGAATTTTAAAAGACTTCTAGTGATTTGAAAGGATTTTAAAAGGCTTCCAGTGATTTGAAAGGATTTTAGCAGATTTCAAAAGGTATTATGGCATTCCATAAAACTACAAAGCAGGTCAAAGAACTACTACAGTTTAAGATAATTTAACAAGATTTCAAAGCTTTTCATGTATCTTATGAGATTCGAAGGGATTTCGGAAGGCTTTTAGGAATTTGAAAGGACTTTAACAAATTTTAAGGGTTTTAAAGGTATTGCTAAAGAATAAAAAATAAGAAATAATTTTAAAGGATTTCAACAGATTTCATGGTATTTCTGGAATTTAAAGGACTAAAAATTAAATCATATAATTAAAATATTTTTACAGGATTAGGGAATTAAAATTCTTTTAAGGATTTCATGAGAAATCAGCGGAATTCGAACCACTTCGAGTGATTTGAAAGGTTTTCAAAAGATTTCAAAGTATTTAAAGGTATTTTTAAGGACTAACAAGCATTTCAAAGAATGACAACATATTTTTAGAAATCTAAACAAATCTTAAAATTTTTTAGGGATTTCAAGTGATTTTAAGAGATTTCGGTAGGCTTTCTGTAATTTGAAAGAATTTTAACAGGGATTTCGAAAGATTTTCAGTGATTTTAAAGCATTTCAACATGTTTTAAGGTATTTTAAAGCACTACAAATTCTGTCACAAACTTACAATGTTTTTAGGGGATTTTAAGAATTGAAATTCTTTTAGGGATTTCATGGCATATCAACGGGATTCGAAATATTTCCAGTAATTTAAGAGGATCTCAGCATATTTAAAGGTATCTTAAGGTATTTTAAAGGACTACATATTATCTCACAAAGTTACAATATTTTTAGGGTATTAAGGTAATTTATCACTTTTTTAGGGATTTAATGAGATTTCAAGAGATTTTCTTCTAGTGATTTTAAAAGATTTCGACAGATTTCAAGGAAATTAAGCTATTTCAAAGAATTAAAAAGAATTTCAATGCATGGCAATATTTTTAGGGGATTTAAGGAATTAAAATTCTCTTAAGGATTTTATGACACATCAACTAAATTAGAAAGACTTTCAGTAATTTGAAAAGTTTTCAATCGATTTTAAAGTATTCAATGGCATTTCAAAGAGAACTCATTAAGTCACAGAGTTACAATATTTTTAGGGGATTTAAGGAATTAAAATTCTCTCAGGGATTTCATGAGTGATTTTAAAGAATTTTAAGAGATTTCAAGGTTTTAACGGTATTTTGAAGGACTACAAATTATGTCACAGAATTACAATATTTTTAGGGGATTTGAAGAACTAAAATTCTCTTCAGTATTTCATGACATATCAACAAACTTCAAAAGAATTCCAGTGATTTGAAAGATTTTCAACAGATTTCAAAATTTTTAAGGGTTTTTCGAAGGACTAGCAAGCAGTTCAAAGAATGACAAAATACATTTTTCAGAATTGAAAGAAATCTTTGATATTTTAAGGGATTTCAAAAGACTTTTCTTGATTTTAAAAGATTTTCAGAGATTGTAAGAGATTGGGAGTTGGTTCAAATAGCTACAAAGTATACAAACAAATTACACCACTTTCAGTGGATGTATGGAAACTTTAAAGAGATTTATGGATTTCATGAGATTTTAAGGGATTTTGAAAGACTTCATGTGATTTAAGTGGATTTATTTTTATGGGATTTATTATTTTTAGGGGATTTAAGGAATGAAAATTGTCTTAGGGATTTCATGACATATCAGCAAAATTCAAAAGACTTCCAGTGAGTTAAAAGTTTTTCAAAAGATTTTAAGGTATGTCAAAAAAAGCATTTTCCGTGAATTTCTAAAAAAATTTTAATTTCTTGAACAAATGTAAATTATTCAAACAATTATTTATTCCAATAAAATGTAAAAAATAATCGTATTTTTTATTGAAACGCAATATTTTGTCATTGTTTGGAAAATTAAATTTTTCTGTAAATATTATGTAATTATTTAACAATTATTGATTGTTAATTTTCCAAAAAAATTTAATTAAGCCAGAGATGTTCACTTTCTTCAAATTGATATCCTATGCTATTTTTTGTTGTAAATTAAATAATTTCAATACATTTCTTCTAATGTTTAACAAATTTCTATTTGATCAAACAATTTTTATTTGTCTAGATAGTTATTTTTTGATAACTAACAAAATAAAATAAAATAGATCACATAAGTCAATAACGATTTTAAAAGTGGTTTTGAAAGTCACTGTTCACACAAATTATATTTGTTTAAACAATTAAAAAGTGGTTAATATATTCTTTCTATACACTATCCTCGAATTTATATTTCATGTACTGTATAATAGTGCAGAGTGAAAATGATCAAATTAGTCGAATCATTTGGGTTCAGCAGAAACAAATTTGTGGGGTGACATCCAAAAAAATTAAAATTTTAAAAAACGGTTGATATCTTCTGTTCCCTTTTTTGATTTGAAAATTCGAAATTCTAAAAATTCCAAAGAATTTCTCTTTTACTTCAAAATTTATGGCGAATTTTTCCTATGTACAATTTTTTCTGCGGAATAATAATAAAAAAATGTTTACAATTTTTTGAAAATGGCCAAAAAACATGTTTTCGTTTGGTTGAGTCCTATGCACACATTTTGAAAAAAGTTGAATATGTCGAACTTGAAATTTCTTCAACTTGAATCAAAGAAAAATGCTATTTTGCGATAAAAAAATGCAGTGGTGTTTCAAGCGTTCAAATATTGTCAATTTTACTTCTTTTTTTAGCGGTTTTGACGGCTAAACTAAAACTAAGCTTTTAGGCCCAAAAAATGATGGTATTTTTTATTTTTATTTGTTTTTTTACCTATTTTGCATGTCCACCCATAACTTTTTTTTTGCTCAGCTCAAACGATTCGACGAATTTGATTATTTTCAGCCCACTCTATTGTATAATAAGAAATATTAAATAATAAAAAAGAAATAAAAATTTAGAATTTTGCTTTGATTTTAAATATTTGTTGTAAAGAAAATTAAAGATTTTTATAATCACGTGTACCATCCTAATTAAAATACCCTGATTTAAAAAAAAGAAAAAAACATCTTCGTGAAAAAATACCCTAAATTACACAAACATCCACTTTTGGAAATTTTGTTTGACCATAAATAATTTGCTTAAACTTTAATTTAGACTGAAGCTTGTGCTAAATTAACAATTCGGATAAAGTTTTACGTAAACTCTCCCGTGGTGCCCCGTTGCGGTTTAAGTGTGCTGAGTTTGGAAAGCAACTTAATTGATGCTGAGCAGATTTGCAACTAATTCAATCCGTCTATACTCATAACTAAATTATGAGCAACTGCTTACGCAAACTTTCTCGAAATTTTGTTGATCCATAGAATAATTGATTTAGAACATATTATAGTTTCGCCTTCAACTGAAATTAAATTATTATAAACAAAAAAGTGCACTTTAAAAGGATAAACAAAACTTGAGTTTAAATTCAGACAAGAAAGCTTTTTGGTAATGTTAGTTTTTTTATTGAAGAGATGAGTATTCATTCGCATTTGTTTAACTTTTCCGAGAGATAAAAATAATTAATAAAAAAATTGGAAACAGCGAGCGGTATAACCACACTTTTCAGCTTTAAAAAATTTTAATTCTACATAATAGTTAAATATTGTTTTTTTAATTTGAGGCAGTAGAATTGATGGTTCTCCAAATAAAAATTTACAGTAGTAATTAAATTTATAAACCTCAAAAATACGTTTCAAAAATAGCTTAAAACATATATTAAGTTTCGTCAATAAACTGCGTCACAAATTTGAGGGATTCAGGGATTATTTTTTTTTGGTTCGTAATATGAATATTTTGTTAAAAATTCATGTCTTTTTTTAAAGATAATGAATTTGTTTAAACTAAATATTTAACCATTGCATTTCTTGTTAAAACTCTATCTTTTTTAATTAAAATTTCATGGATTTTGTTGAAAATTCGTGTTTGTTGGTATAAACATTCATCTTGTTTGCTGCGGCTTCAACTATTTTTAAAAAAATCGTCTTTTTGTTTTAAATTAACATGAAAAGATTTTTTGTCTAAATTAATTTCTTTTACTATAATGTTAATTATTCCGTTTTCGGTTAAAAACTTTTTTTATAGTTAAAATTCAACTTTTTTGGTAGACTGTTTTGGTAAACAATTCAACTATTTCGTTAAAAATTGAACTGTTTGGTTACAAATATAACTGGAGATTTAAAAAATTAGCTAATTGATATAAAATTAACTTTTTGATTAAAAATTGTTAGTATCGTGCAGAAAATTTTAATGTTCTGTGAAAATTAACGTATATTATTGAAAAATTTGTTTTATTGATTAGGAAACTAATCTTCTTTTTTGAAAATTAATCTTTTTAGCAGGTCAAAAATTCTCGTTTTTATTATACTTAACTGGTGAAGAATAAGGTTTTTTGTTGTTAAAACTTAATTTTCTGGACTGCAAATGTAACCATTTCTTTGTTGTTTGAAAATGAACTTTTTCTCCAACTGTAAATCTATTATTTTTCTAGTTAGAATTTTATCTTATCGAGTTGAAAATTTAACTATTTTATTAAGAACTTATTTTTTTACTTGAAAATTCGTGTATTTTATCGCTAAGTCATATTTTTTACATGAGCTTAATTCTTGTTGATAAAAATTCATTATTTTCGTCTGAAATTCATCTACTTGGTTCGAAATTTAATTCTTAATTGAAAATTCGTATTTCATTAATATTGCATTCACCTGTTTCTTTTTAAATTAAAAACTTCTTCTGTATAAATTTTATCAATTGATCTTCTTGACGAGAGTTTATTTATACATTTTTTTATGAACATTTGGTTAAAAATTTGATGTTACTCTTTTAAAATTGAACTAGATAGTTGAAAATGTACTTATTTTTATCCAGATTTAACTATTTTGCTCAAAATTTATTTTCTTGGTTTAAAAATTCATTTTCTTTGTAGAAAATTCAACTTCTTGTCTTGAAAATTCAATAATGTGGCACAAAATTAAACAATATACTTAAAAAAATACCTATCTTATTAAAGAGCCTCATTTTCGGATTAGCAATTCAATTTATTTTGTAGCAAATTTGTTTCTTTTTTTTCTTTACAAATTCATCTCTTCGTAATAAATGCAACTGTTGGTTTGAAAACTCAACGATTTTGTTACAAAATTGAACTGGATAGTTGAAAATTAAACTACGTATTTAAAAAATTAACTGTCAGGTGGAAATTTTGTGTGTTTTAAAATTCATAGTTTCAATTCGAAAATTCAATATATTTTGTTAAAAATTCTTTTTCTTTTTTGGATCGGAAATTCTTCTTTTTTTATATTCACCCTTCTACCTCTTATTTTATTAAAAAATCGTCCTTTTTGGTTACATTTAACTGGCAGAAATTTGTTTGCTTGTTCAAAATTCATTTTTCGATCTAAAAATGTTGAAATTTAACTATTATGGTCGAAAATTTAATTACTTGGTTGAAAATCTAACCATTATTAACAAAAATCACCGCATTAGTAGAAAATTAACTTATTTGCTAAAAATGTAGTGTGAAGTAGAAAATTAGTTTTTTCTGGTTGAAAATTCACGTATTTTGTTAAAACTTTGTCAATTTTAGTACAAAGTCATTCTGCTTTTTAGAAATTTATATTTTTAGCAGCTCAGAATTCGTCTTTTTTTATAATTTCACTAATAGAAAATTCCTTCTTTTTTCAATTGAATATTCATGTCCTAAACTAAAAAAGTAATTGATTCTTTTAGAATTGTCTACACGTACCCAAAATCTGATCATTTTTACCAATTATTTAAGTACAAGTAGCACCTTTTCTATCTAAAAACTAATATCATTTTTGGAAGATTCACAGATTTAATTAAAAATTCATAATTTTGAATTGACAATTCATATTTTTGGTCGTAAAACAATTGTTTCTTTTCAATTAAACTAATAGGAAACAAATTTTTTTCTGTGTTGTTAAATATAAATTTTTTTAACTAAAAATGTCAATGTTTTATTTAAAATTTTTCTACACTTACCGAAAGAACCTTTCATTTTTGGTCTAAAACTGATATCTTTAGTAGAAAATTTTATTGTTTGGCAGAAACTCCACATCTCTTGATTAAAAATTACTTTCTTGTTAAAAATTCAACTATTTTTTTGATTCATCTTTTTTAGTCGAAAATTGAACTGTTTCATTGAAAATTCATCCTTGATGGTAAAAAAGTAATCTTTCTTGTTTGAGATTTGACTCGCTACAGAAAAATTAATTATAAAAAACCGGGGGGGGGGGCAAATATATCCAATAACTGTTTATGTTAATTTTTAATAATTTTTTTTAGTTAACTCGTTCTGTGTGAAATATTCAAATAACTGAGTTACGCCATTGGTTGAATATTTGGGAGTGCAAGCAAAGCGAGCTGTGCTTTGTCGGTCCATAATTAACAACACTCTTAATGAATTTGTTCCGGCGAATTACGCAACCAGCTATACCGCAAATTCCATCTGGCTCTGAGTTACATCCAAAAAAAATCGCTTTTACACGTGAGGATATTTTAACAGATATAAAACTCCGACCCTGCAAAGCTAATTAAAACTAACTGCAATAATAAATTATAAAAAAAAATCCACCGAGAGACACTTACAATTTATTAGCAGGGATTTTTTTACTAAATTATAATTTATACTTTTCAGCTAGTTATAATATTTTTTTGTCAGCGTAAATTTTAACGTCAGGATTTTGAATTTAGAACATTTTTGGAATTTAATTTTAGTTCTTGTGAAAATTCAAAAAGATTTTTTAGAATTTAGATATATTTCAAATAAAAATTTCAACAAAAAAGATCAATTCTGCAAAAGAAATAGAATTCTACATAATTTATATTTCAATTAGGATAATTAAATTTTATGTTGTGAATAGTAAATATCCAAAAAAATTGATTTTTCAACAAAATATTTGACTCTCAAATTAAAAACGAATTTTCAACGAGTTAAATTTTTAACCAAAAAAGATTACATTTTTTCTAAAAAAAATTTCCAACAATAAGTGTAATAATTAATATTTTATTTAAAAAATATTATAAATTTTTATTAGAAACAGTCAAATTCCTTCAGATAAAATAAATTTTTATCAAAATAGTTAAACTTTCAACAAAAGAGATTAATTTTTGACTATTTTTTACGATAAAATTAATTTACTTTAGAAAAATCTAAATTTGCAACTAAGTGGTTAGATTTTTTAACAAAAAAAAATGAATTTTCAATCAAAATAATGAATCTTTGAACGATAGAGACGATTTTATAACAAAGCAGGTGAATCCGTAACCAAAACAGATTTATTTTGAACCAAACAGTTGCATTTTTTTTGTATCAAAAAAGTTAAAATTTGTATCCAAAGAGTTAAGTTCTAAACCTCAAAAAATGATTCTTTAACAAAATAATTGGATGTTAAATTGAAAGAATTCTTAAATTACGTAAGAAAAAATTATAATTTTAGGGTAAAAATAATTTTTAATTCGAAATAAAAATTCGCAATCAATATATATTTTTTGTTTTGTATCGTTTGAAGTCATATAAAAAAAATTCTAAAATTTCCCCGAGATACTTATTATTTTTTTTTCTTGAAGATTTCAGATATATTGAAAAAATAACGCGAAAATTTTAAAGAAAATATTTTCCTTTTACAGCGTTTAAGCAAAGTTTGGTAGAAATCCGAGTTAGTTTCGAAGATATTTTTTTTTTTTCATTCGAAACAAATTTCAAAATATTATATAGATTTTTAGAAATCGTTAAAATTTTTTAAATTTTGTTGAGATCGTCCAGATTTTTTTCATAATTTTTAGAAATCTGCATAATTAAAAAAATTCCTCTAGAATCTTTCTAAATGTACTGTTACTTTTTATAAATAAAAGATTATCAAACATTTTCACAGGATCCCAAAAACATTTTTTTCATTACTTTGAAACCTTTTAAAATCTTTAAAGAAGTGTAAAACTTTGTTTTTAAGTCTTCAAAAATCTGCAGTTTGTTTTGTTTTTTGAGATTTTTTCAGGCTAAAAATTTTTTTAAAACCATTTCAAAACTTCTAAGCATATATCAAACTTAAACGATTGTTTCTAAATTTTTCTAATCAAGAAAAATTGCAAATTTTCACCCTAAAATCTTGAAGGTTATTTTTTCGAAATTTTCAGAAATCCTTTGAAATTTTTCTAAAATTTTTTCGGATTTTTTATAATTTGTTCTTAAAATTAATTTTTCAAAATAAAATATCAGTTACAATTTTCGCAGAAGGTTTAAAATATATTTTTTATTTTATTCAACTTTTAAAAATTCTTAAAAAGCTTCTTTTTCTGAAATATTAAAAATTCCGAATTTTGTTTAAAATTTTTTGAAATCTTCTTAAGATTTAAAATAATTTCGAATCTTTCCAAAACCTCCGAAATTTTGAAATGTCTTTGAAAATAACTTCGAGTTTTCCTAAAATTATTTAAAATCCTACATAATAGAAAAAAATATCTTAAAATCTTCCTAAATATTTATCGAAATATTATAAAACCGTCAATTCTTACAATTATCGTGAACTGTAGTCCCAGTCAACATGACGGAAATTTTCTTACTGCTTATTTAGTTTAAATACAGCAAAAAGCCACTTCCTACTAAGAATGCTAAAAGTAAGTGTGGTTTATTATTAAATATTGCTTTCAATATATTTTGTAACAATCTACTTACGTTACCTTATGTGGACATTTTTATGTAAAAAATTGATTTAGGAAAAAAGGATAAACAAACTATTAAAAGATAAAAAAAACTAAAAACACCCCCTGAAAGGCTGATTTAAATTTTGTTTGATAATTTCCATAAAGTAAAAAATGTAAATCAAAAAAATTTTAAATAAGAAAAAATGCACTAAAATGTTCTCAACGTAGACAATTTTTCTAATTGTATTTAAACCTAATTTGATTTTATTGCATTCCCTTTTTTAATTGCAAACGTGCTTGTCAGGAAAATTAGAAAACATAATATTCATTTCAAAGGAGGGATGCAACAGCCAGGTGCTAGTTAAAAGGCCATTTTCATTTTAATTGGCGAACGTTTGTTTGGGTTAAGTTCCCCATGATAATTAATTTCCACGAAATTAATAGGAGAAGTTGTGGGAGCTGCTCACGCTTATTTGCAGCAAAGACAAAGACAAAATCGATATGAGTATGTAAGTATGAATTTGACTCACCCTGAAACTCCTTCCGGGCAGCACTAACGGATGTGACGATATTGGCCACGTGGCCAAGTACCGTTGCGAAAAGAAGCAGTCCAAATAGCAGCTGAGCTATCACGAATAAGTATTCTCCTTTGCTCCTTGGTCTAAAATTCAGAAACGTATGTCGGGATTTAAGCATGGTTCGAGAGCTTTTTACAGGAATTATAAAAAACTACTGAAAATCTAGGTCGGGGTGCTAAATTTTACTTATATTGACTTATATACTACTTCTGCTACTTGACATCCATTCCGCCTGCTATAAAATTTCGCACTCTAGTAAAAACCTTTCTAGAATACTTGAAATGACGTTCACCACTTGAATCAAAATTGTGCCGGACTTAAACTGACCTATACTACTTGACAACCCTTATGGCTTACTTCAAACTAATTCTACTGATTGAAAATCATTAGGGCTGACATAGCTATTCACACTACTTGAAAACCCTTCTGGATTATTTGAAATGACTTGTACCATTTGAATCCAATGATGTCTGACTTAAATGACACCTCGACCATTTGAAATTTGTTTGGCTGACTTCAAATAAGTTATAGACATTAAAAATCATTAGGACAGACAGAAAACATAAACTAATTAAAACCCGTTCTAGATTTCCTAAATTAAAGTATAAGATTTTAACAAAATAATTCCTTACTTAAACTGACTTATACTACTCGCCATTCTTGTAATTAACTCATAAGGTGGTATACACATTAAAAA
Organism: Belonocnema kinseyi; assembly: GCF_010883055.1. Lineage (NCBI taxonomy): Eukaryota > Metazoa > Arthropoda > Insecta > Hymenoptera > Cynipidae > Belonocnema > Belonocnema kinseyi. Next base: position 97,528,496 of record NC_046665.1, on the reverse strand, counting down.
TAATTAGGGCTGAAAACAATTTACACACTTAGAACCCCATCTTGATGACATAAAATGCCGTATAACATTTTATCCAATGATGGCTGACTTAAAGTAACCTATACTACTTGAAATTTATGTTACTAACTTCAAAGAAGTTAGTCATTGATCAGAGAAAACCTCTTCTCTTAGACGGTTTTGGGGTCGCTGAATCCGAATCCGGGGTCTTTTTGACCTCACCAAATCAGGGTCAAGGTTAGATGAAGGTCAAAATTAAGAAAACCATTAAATCGCAGTAAAACCTTACCTCTCAGGAGTTTCTGAGGCAACTGAATCAGAATCCGGTGTCATTCAGACCTCATTAGATCAGGATAAAGGTCAAAATGAGAAAAAAGCCATCATATTGACGTGAACCACTACTTTGAGAAGTTTTTGGGGTCGTTGAATCCGAATGTGGGGTCCTTTTTACGACATGGGGTCCAGATGCAGGTCATCTCAAGATGAAAAATGAGAAAAACATGGAAACAAACTTAAAAGATCAAACTAACCCTGTATTCAAATTCAGCGACCCCAAAAGCATCTTAAAGTAGTTGTTCACGTAGATTCAACAGTTTTTTCTCATTTTTAACTTCACTTGACCTTGATTCTGACCTGATAGGGTTAATCTGACCCCGGATTCGGATTTAGCGACATTAAAAACGTGTGGGTATTGTGGTTAAGCTCAGTTTGCAAAATATTTTTTGTGTGGGGCTAAGAAATCATTAGAGCTGTCAAAAACTTCAATTAATTAAAAATCGTTCTATATTAGGCATACCCTACCTAAACCCCAATCACCAATTACCTATCCTATTTTAAATCCGTTATGGCTGACTTAAAATGAATTATACTGATTAAAAATCATTAGGGCTGATAAAATAATTCACACTGCTTCAAACCCCTTTTGAATTACTCAGTGAAGCATACAATTTGAATCCAATGATGCCTGGCTTAAACTTATTGATTCTGCTTGGAATTCGTGTGACTGACTTAAAAGGAATTATACTTTCTAAAAATCCGTAGAGCTGAGAAAACAATTTGCACTGAAAACCCTTCTGGATTACTTAAAATCATGTATGTTATTTAAATTCAATTATGTCTGTCTTTAACATACCTATACTACTTGGAATTCATGTGGCTGGATTAGAAAGTACTACACTAATTAAAAATCCTTAAAGCCGACAAAAAAGGCACACTACTTGAAAACCCTTCCAAATCATTTGAAATTATGTATAGCATTTGAATCTAATAATATACTTATATTTAAAACTGATCTATACTACTGGAAATCTTTTATGGCTGACTTCGAACGAATTCTACTGATTGAAAATAATTAGGGCTAAAAAAGCAATTAACAGTACTTGAAAACCCGTCTGGATTACTTAAAATGACTTATATCATTTAACCTTAAAGATGCATCACTCAAACTCAACTATACCACTTGAAATTCATTTGGCTGACTTCAAATAATTTATAGACATTGAAAATCATTAGAGCTGACGAAAAGCGTAAAGTGCTCAAAAATCCTTCTGGATTATTTAAATTACGTAAACTATTTGAATCTAATAATATCTGACGTAAATTGACATATACAAATTGGAACCCGTATGGCTGACGTAAAAGAATTTTAACTTATTGAAAATCATTTCGGCTGAAAAAAGCATAATCTTCTGGATTATTTAAAACCACATTTAGCATTTTAATCAAATAATACCTGACTAAACCTGACCTATATTGCTTAAAATCTGTTATGGCTGACTTGAAAATAATTTTAGTGATTGAAAATCATCAGGGGTAAAAAAAGTTTAAAACGCTTAAAAATCGTTATTCATTATTGAAAATGGCGTATCTCACTTAAATCCAACAATATCTGACTTATACTGACCTATATGACCTATTTGACCTACTTGAAATCCGCATGGCTGACTTATAAAGGAATTTTGCTTATTGAAAATAATTAGGAATGTCAAAAATTGTAAAACACTTAAAAATCCTTCTGTAGTATTTAAAATTACGTATACCATATTAATTAAATAATATGTAGCTTTAACTGACTTATACACGGAGAAAACGATATCGCGATAATTACAATATATACCGTAATTCCTGCGCTATAAATCGTAATTGTCACATTATGATAGCGTAAAATCATTATATCGTAGATTGCAAGATTTTAATTATATTATTATTTTATTATATTATATATACGAGGGTTCTAGTAGTGTCCAAGCGATGTTAGTGCATTATAATATCCTACAGCTTTTTATAAAAAGCTCCGGAACCCTCTTGTACATTATCATATTGCGCTTTATTTCAATAAAGAGCTTTTGCGATATCATTTTTATACGATATCTTTTTCTCTGTGTACTATTTGAATCTAATAATATCTGACCTAAATTGACATATCCTACTTAAAACCCGTATGGCTGACGTGAAAGAATTTTTACTCATTGAAAATAATTTTGACTATGAAAAGCGTAAGCTACTCAAAAATCTTTCTGGATTATTTAAAACCACTTTTACCATCTGAATCAAATAATATCTTAATTAAACTGACCTACTCTGCTCGAAATCCGCCATGACTGACTTGAACAGAATTTTACTAATTGAAAAGCATTAGAGATTAACAATGGGGTTTAAGTAGGATCAACTCGTTTTTTTGAAAAAAATGAAAAATAATTGATTGTTATTAAGGTTTTGTAAAATGAAGTTTAGTCGCCTTTTGAAGAAATGTCCAAGGAATAATTTCCATGAACTTACTTTTTATTTCAACCCCACAATTTCATTTTATTGTTCCTAGAAAATATAAAAAAATACAAAATAGCTGTTATATGTAAAATTCATATTTAAAACGGTATTTTTTCGAATTTCTTCAACATGAATTATTTTTATTTGATAAAAAAACAGGTTTCTAAGTACATTGAAAATAATTTTAAGTTGTTTGAACAATTGCTTCACCTTGTGAATCATAAAAAGTTATTCTTTATTAGCATAAATGATCCAGTTGATAAATTTTAAAAGCCAAATTTTTTATAACATATTTCGTCATGATTTAAACAGTTTTTACTTTGTAAAAGAATTTCTTTTCCTCTAAATCGTGAAACGTTCTTAATAATACAATGAACTAATGTTGACCGTAATCTATTTTTTCAACGATATTCCGCAATTATTCGAACAATTTTTCTTTATCAAAAAAATATTTTTCGTTTCAAATCTTAAAAAGTTGCTACTTTTTAAAATATTAAAGCATTTATTGAATTCTCAGAGTTATATTTTTGGTCCAAGACAGTTTGCAATTATTCAAATAATATTCATTTGTTCAAAAAAACTTTTTTTTCATTAATGTCTATAGGAAAGGTGGTGAGATATCTAAGTTTTTTCAGTCTCTTACACTATGTCGATAATTATTCAATATTTCCATATCTCAGAAATCAAAGTGCATTTTTTTAAACAATAGTAATTTTTTAAATCATTTTCTTATTCGCGTTATGAAAACTTACTTTTTAGATAAATTTCCTTCTGATACGAAAATACTAAGACATTCGAAAAAACTAAAATTGCCTATATCTTTCCCGTGGAAAGGTGTAAGTGGTTTTATTGGTTTAAATAATTTCAAAATGTCTTGCATAAAAAATATTACTTATCATTCATTAAATACTACATTAATTTCAAAAAATAAAAATCATTCACAATTTACAGAAAAGAAAAGTTGCTTAAAAAATGAAAATTGTCTTTTGCAAATTTAACTTCTTGCAGGGTAAAAGTTTTCAATTTTTCGCTTCGTTTAATTTCAACTTTATTTTGTTTTTCTAACCTTGTATATTGTCTTTTTCTATTCTTATTAGTTGGGAAGGGTTTCTAATCTGAAGTGTTGTCAAAACATAAAATTAATTAACAGCATCATTTTGTATTATATAATATGTTTTCTTTTGTAAAACTTCAATTTAAATTTCTGTTATTTTACTTTACAAAAGGAATGCTATAATTTGAAATGTTAAATTAACTGATTAAAATTTGTTTAATGATTACAATTCTTCTGAAATAAAAGTTAATACCTAAAATTATTTAGTTTCACAAGGCGTAATTTTTTACTTATTGAGTTTAAAAATTTTAACATTCAAACAATTTTTCGAAATTATTGAATTTGTAGAGCTTTTACATTTGAATTATTTATCTTTGTTGTAATTTAATATTTAATACTCTAGGCTGTGATTGATTAAAATGAGTCACATTGAAATGAGTCACACTACTTCTTATAAATTACTGCTAATTTGAAATGACCCTGTATTATTTTCCACCAGTTACAGCTCACTTGAACTAAATCATACTACTTGAAGACAATTAAGGCCACCTTAAAATGGAATTAACTATCCATGGATGACTTAAACTACTTATGTCTCACTTAAATTGACCTGTACTACTTAAATGCCGTTATGGCTGATTTAATATGAGTTTTACTACTTGACGTAAATTACCCAATGAAATAATTCAGATAAAAAATTTTATTAATGGGTTTAATTGTCAATTACATTACCTTGGAAGATCACCAATTGTTGTGAGTGCTAGTGTGCACCAATAGTAACTCTGCAGGTACTGGTCGACTACGTCTGCCGATTTCGTCTCCTTATAAACCCAATTCTTGCTCCCAAAACCATTGTTTTTATAAATAATATGATAGAGGCACCCGTTCCAGTGAAAGATCACCAGTAAGTAATGGATCAATGATGTGGAGCGGAATAAATTTGGATAATTTGTGTGTCGCTCAGTTCTGTCCATGAACGCCCAGAACCTGTATTTTTAATAAACAAATACCAAAATTTTGTCAGATTGACTAATATTGCTTTTGAATAATATTACTTTTGTCTAATCTTAAGTGATTGTCTAATCTTAAGTGATTTCCCTCGTCTTTATTTCAATTTTATTTTATTTTATTTTTATCGTCAAATTATTTCCGGCCCTCAGGCTAGTTCCTTCGTTACACATCACATATGTCGCATTTGGAATTTCTTTAGTCTTAATTTAAGAAAGATGCATTTTTTTAATATAAAAAATTCCATTTTAAAGCAATTTCTACCCTTGTATTTTATTTTTGGGAAACAATCTCTTACTTTAGATACGGCAATATTTGTTTTCCTCGAGAGGAAAGTAACAATATCTTTCTTGATTTCGAACTGCAGAAATTTGACGTGTACAACCTTTTTCAAATTTGCAATTAACTAAATTTTTAAGAAAAAAAAAGTTTTTTGCACATTTCCCAGACATAACTGTCTTGAAAATTTTTGATTTTTTATGATTGCCCACCATAAAAATCAATGTGTACCAAAAATTCGGCACAATGTTTTGTTGCCATAGAGCAATCTTTCTGAATTCTTAAATTGAAACAACGAACAAAGGATTTTTTACTTTGTGTGAATTTTCGGTAAAAAAAAAACATTTATCAATGAAATGAACAAATATTCAACGAAATAGTTATATTTTCACCCAAAAACAAGAATTTTAAAATAAACTTATTAATTTTTAACAAAAAATTTGGTATTTTTAACCACAAAAATGGAATTTTCCATCAAAAGAGATATATTTTCAACTCAAAAAGATGAATTTCCAGTCCAAAAAGACAAATAGTCAAGTTTTTATTGATTTTGTACATTATTTTGTTCTTGTGTTGTACATAAGTATAATGACAAAAAAGTAGCCGGAAAATTTTGACGAAACTTTATTTTACAGGATCTTACAAAGGGCTAGAAAAAATTTGACTCAATTTAAAAAATATTTAGAACTCATTCCTAACATTTTTGAAAATCTGAAGTAATTAAAAATTTGCCTTCAAATTTTCTTAATTCTTTTGATATTTTTGGATGTCCTTTGTAATGTTTGGATGTCTTTTTAAATTCTCTTAAAAAGTTATTTTTTAAAAAAAATCATTCAATTTTTTTTTTAGAAATTTTAATTTTTAACAAAATTGAGCAATTTTCTATCGAAGATATGAGTTTTCAACTAGAATGTTAAATCTTTAATCAATCAAAAATATATGTTTTTCACAACAAAAAATATAAATTCTAAACGAAAAACTGTTTAATATTTTAAATTAAAAAAATACAGTTGAATTTTGAACAACAAAACTGTTTTCCAGCCCACAAAGAAGAATAATATTTCAATTCAATTGCAATTTAAAGGGGAAAATAATTGTAAGTACAAAATAAAATTTTGGATAACTATTTCTCAAGTTTATTAGTTCATTTGTTTTTAAGATTATATAAATTTATTTTTCTGAGGTAGTATAAAAAATCAAAAAGATTTTTACCGAAAAAATTAAAAATAATTTTCAAATGTCTAAGCCGTCTAAATATCTTTTTGAATGATTCAATTCCTTTTAATTTTTAAAATAAGACAAATTGCTTAAAAATTGTTTAAAGTTAAAAAAAAATCTTTTTAAATGTTCTCTGACTGTTAATTTTTCTAAATGAAAAAAACTATGTTTAAAATTATTTTTTAATATTTTCAAAACTTCTGAATATCTCCTAAAATTACTCCAATTTATTCTTGAATTTTCTAATCTTACAAATTAAACGTAAAAAATCAAGTTTATTTTCAAATGGTTAATTGCACATTTTTTAATAAAATTGGCATATGCAGAACCAATAATTTCTTGTGTTAAATTTAAGAAACATGGATTTTTTATTATAAAACGAATGCACTTATTAAAGCATTTCCAAATCCTAAATTTCATCTTTTTTTAAACGACTTATTAGCTTTAAAAATTACGAAAATTTTTATTTACTTCACAAACAAATAATTACATGTTTCTTTATTCTCAAATTGAGAAATTCATGTACATTTTTTTTCTTAATTTTCAATTAACTGTATTTAAAAAAAAACTTTAATTTGAATTTTTGATTAGATTTGATTTTAAGTTTATTTTTTTTTAATTGTACATCACAAAAAAACCTTACAAAAAAGTGGCGCGTTACATTGCGATAATTTCGAAATTATGGATTTCGCATAATTTAGTGGTCCTTATTCATTCTATATCTAATTTTCTAATAAAAAAATACTTACCGGTAAATTTTAACGAGCCTAAAACTTCGGAGAATACTGTTAAATCCTATAGATAAGTATAAACAGTCGAGAGGCAACAGGCACAGGCAGTCTATGTAAAACGTAGTACTGTTCATATAATGGGTTCTCAATTTTGTGGCGTCTGTTTGTAGAACACCATCCTCGAGATAACCCGTACGAAAGTGAAAGACTATGTCCACCAAATACAGAAAATCCGACAAGTAATCGAGGCAGAACCACACTAATAAAGTTTCACCTGAAAAAAACGGAAAAAAATTATGAAACATCGAATTTTCATTCTTTATTCTATTATTTCTACTCAAAATAAACTGTTTTGATATTTTAACTTTTTTTCTTGTACGATTTTATCTTTCTCGCATTTAAAACTCCATAAAACTGCAAAATATAATATTTAAATTTGAATTTCGCGCCACAATTGTGTCAGATTTAAAGGTTATGTTTGGAACTCGTATACGAATTTCTGGCGTGAAATTTAAACTTAAATAGGATAGTTATCCTTTTTAATAAATATCTATATTCGAATGTTCTTGGATTTATTCTTATTTTTTAAAAGTACTTTTTCTTAATTAAATTTAAAATCTAAAGATCTAAAAATGATTTAAGACATTGGGGGGGGGGGGGTAATCAAGTCTTACTCTTTTTGAGGGGAAAGGGGGATCGGAAAATATTACATTAGAGAAAGTTTTACTAGCGAAAAGAAGCGAAAAGAATTAATAAATTTAAAATATATAAATTTATAAAAGCACAATTTTCAACTAGAAACACAATTTTTTAAGGAAAAATGGAATAGTTAAATTAATGCTATTAAATTTACAACCCAAAAGATGATTTTTCATCAAAAGAAGAATACTTTCTTTTAAAAAATAATTATTTTCAACAAATTAAATAAATTTGTAACAACCAAACTTGTTTTTAAATAAAATAGTTTAATTTTTATTATACAAAAATTAATATATAACTAAAATGATACATCTTCAATGAAAAAAAAATTTTAACGAAGCAGTTAAATTTAAAAAAAAAAGAATTTCCAACAAGAAGGAATTGGTTTAAAATAAAAAGTTAATTTTATACAAAAAACACGAATTTTTACCAAAATAAATGCATTTTCAAACATCAAACTTAATACTTGGATTTTAAGATGAAGATTTTAATTTTGAAAAATCAGTAAACGAACTTTTAAAAAATTGTTGAATTCGCCAACAAAGAAATTAAATTTCAAACAAAAAGACAAAATTTCAACACAATAAACGGATTTTCTTTATCAAAATTTGAATTTTTAACTAAAGAAAATGTTAGCTCAAATGCAATAGGAAAACTCAAAGTTTCAAAAATAATAAATTTCAACAAGATAGTTAAATTTTCAATCAAAGGTGCATTTGCGACCAAGAAAATCAATTTTCTGCTAACCATTTTTAGCTAAACTTTAACCATAGAAATTACTTTCCAGCTAAATAAATTTAACATCAGATAAAAAAATGTATTCTTAATCAAATATGTAAATTTTCAGCTAAACAACTAAACATTTAAAAAAAGAATATTTGAATAAACACTTAAGATAATTAATTTTTAGCTGGAATAATTCAGTTTAAATATGAATTCTTTACAAAACGGTAGAAAATTGATCACCAAGTATAAAAAAGATGACACTGACAAAATAGTTGAATTTTTATGAGAAAAATTAAATCTTCAATAAAATAGTTTAAAGTTTTACTAAATGATTTAATTTTTAACCGGACAGTATAATTTTATATTACATAGATAGATTTTTCAACAAAAAGATTGATTTTCTCATAAAAAAATTTTATTGAACAAAATACAAGAATTTTCTACGAAATAGTTAAATTGTCGCAAGTCGCAAAAGTAATTAATTTGTTTGCCAAATAATAAAATTTTTAACCAAAAAAGACAAATTCTCAATCAAAAATATAATAGTAGACTAAAAAATAATAGTTCATATAAAGAATAAAGTCCATTTTCAACACTTTAAAAATATTAGGTTTGAGAACTGGAAATTTTGATTGAAAAGTAGGGTAAATCTTCAGCTACAAATTTTTGGATTTCGAACTAATCTGTAAATTCGGAACTAATTTCATTTTAGACTCCGGTAATTTTTAGATGACTTCTATCCTAACTAAAAATAACTTCACCATCAAAATAAATTATTTAAAATTATATACAGGTTTCCTTTGAACAAAAGAAACATTTCTGTAAACCGAAATAATTTCCTTGAATTAAAAAATTTTCTTTCAATCAAAAAAACTTTTCCTTGACTGAGAGCAATTGAAAAACTAATTTTCAGGCCATTATTTTTATAGCACATCTCAAGTTACTAAATATGACAGCGTAATTTATTATTTCAATTACTTTTTAATTTATATCAAATTATTTAAGTATCCAAATCTAAAGAATTTATAATTCTCTCTTAACACTATCACACAGTGAAAATGAAACTCCTGGTTTAATTATATATTTAATTTATAAATAGAGACCTGCAGAGTGTACTGACAAGTTACTCTGCATCTATTTTCATAAAATATTGCTTCATACAGGAAATTTGAATCCAACAAACGGAGAGTTTATAATAAAAAAATTATTATTTTCTTATAGTAGAAAATGCTTTTCCCATTTTTATGGAATTTTCTTCATGTTTGTATGCTCTTTGTAAGCTTTAAAAGCTAAACACATTTTAAAAGCCATCTCTGGCAAAAATCTCATTGCGAGCTATTCATGACTGAAGATAATTTTAACAAAAAAGGCTTTGTGATAGAATTAATAAGTTCGAATCCTACTTTTGTGTTTATAAATTCTGCTATAATTACCGTAACATTTTAAGGCTCGGTTAATTTCCCATTTTTTTCTCGTTCGTAGAATTTTATCACGGTCATTAACTTTGGAAAACTTGAACGTATAAAACTTAAAATTTGTTCCATTGAAATATCAAAAATAAACTGCAAATTGAAGCATTTAAACTAAAAACCTTTTTAATTTTATACTTTTAAAATATAAGCTGAAATTATTTTTAATTTAATAAACTTTAATTCGAAGGACCTATAATTTACAAATATAAAATCTAATGCCTAAAATAATAAATCATAAAAACAAATTGGCTTCCTCCAATTAAGGAAAGAAAAAAATTTTCTAATTAATTGTGATTTAAAATAATAATTTTTTCTATGTAATTACCATTCAAAATTGTAGAATTCAAAAAGCTTTGAATTTTAAAAATTCAATTCAGTTTTAAATTTAAAATTTTCTTATTTTCAATCAGTTCAAACTGCGAATTAATTTTAGTTCAAAAGTTTTGAATTACAAACTAATCAATTTTAATCACTTTAATTGAAAATAACTTAATTTAAAATACTTTGGATTGTAAATGACTTAATTTTTAAAATTCTAATTTAGAATATTAAATTTTTTATGGGAAATGATACAATTTTATATCCGTGCTAATGAATTTATATATAATCAAAAATTTTCAAATCAAATTTATGCACACGAAATATTCTATAGTAGAAAACCCCGGAAAAAAATTTTTTGAGATACAAAATACCAAAAGTTTACGATTTTACTGAATTTGAAGATTCTAGATAATAGAAAATTCTTAAAATAAAGTTCCGCAATCATTAAATATCTAAAAAGTTTCTTGTATTTTTAAAATGATCAATCACTTTTCGAAGAGAGCACTGATTTTTAGTACCACTCGGCCAGCCGTTTTTTTTAATTTCGCTAGTGGTATTTTCTCTTCAGAGAGACAAATATGTATCGTAGGGGTCATTCAACGCGGATTTTTTGAAAGCTTTGAACGCATTTTGGAAATATTTTCTCCCTTTTCTCTCCAAACCATTAATCTTGTTTCAGAGCTAGCAGAGATTTTTTGTAGCGCTGGGCCAGCTTTTTTGTTTTAAACTTCTCACATGGTAAATTCTCTTCAAAAAGTCAAAAATATCTCTATTTAGTGTCATTTAACACGGAATTTTATAACCTTTTCAAATTAAAAAAAAAATTTTTTGTTAGTTTTTTACAATTAATCACGTCTGAAATAGAACGTTGATTTTTAGTGCTGCTCGGCGAGACATTTTTTTAAGCTTCGCACACGATATTTTATCGTCCAAAATATATCTATTTAAGGTCATTCAACGCAGAACTTTGGAAGCTTTTTAAATTAAGAAAAAAAATATTTGTTATGTTTATACAATGAATAACGTTTAAAATAGAACATTGTTTTTTCTTACCGCTCGGCCAGTCATTTTTTTAACTTCTCACAAGGTACATTCTCATCAAAAACTCAAAAATATCTTTATTTGGTGTTATTCGACACTGAATTTTACAAGCGTTTCAAAAGCTTTTTAAAAAAAGCTTCTTGCTTTTTTTTAACGAATAATCACGTTTAAGATAAAGCCGTTATTTTTAGTACCTTTCGGCCTGCCATTTTTGATAACTTCTCACAACGTACATATATTCTTATCAAAAAGTAAATCTATCCCTATTTCGGGTCATTCGACACGAAATTTCATAAGCTTTCTAAAAGTTTTTTAAACAAAGTTTCTTCCTCAGTTTTTAAAGATTAATCAAATTTCACAAGGTATATTTTTATCAAAAAATATAATTATCTCTTTTTGGGGCCATTCGACGCGGAATTTCACAAGCTTTGTGAAAGTTTTTCATAGAAAGTTTCTTTCTCATTTTTGCACGATTAATCAGATTTAAAATAAAGAAGCGATTTTTAGTACTGCTCGGAAAGCTACTTTGTTAAAACCATTTCACGTGGTATATATTCTCTTCCACTTATAAAAAAAATCTTTGTCAGGGGTCATTTGACGCGGAGTTTCATAGATTTTCTAAAAGTTTCTCAACAAATTAATTTGCTTGTATTGTTATTTATAACAAGTTTTGGAAAAGAGCTCAAGGCAAATTTTTAAATAAATACTTCACAATGTCCATTGTTTGTGTAACAATATTTTTTGGGTTTAATTTTATTCCCTCTCACTTTAGGTAAAAGTTGCAAATATTACTTAATTTTAATTATGTAGGGCTTATTTTATTCCTTAAAAGATCATATGCAAATCTCTTTGATACGTTTTTATTAAAAACATTTTATTTAGGAATTATAAAATCGTTCTTTTTGTAAATAAAATTTTAAAATAAAAACGTACCAATAAGATTCGCATAGAATCTTTTAAAGAATGAAATAAGGAATATCCTGAAGCGAAAAAGAAACCATTAAACTCTAAATAGTTGCTCTCAAATGAAGAAAACCCGAAATATTTTTTTCTAAAGCTCACCTCGAGTCCTTTTCCAAAATCAGTTATAATTAATATTAGCATATTGTCCTTAATTTTATAAATAATTTTTAACAAGTTTAATTTGTTGAACTTAAAATTAAAATGTCTGATGAAAAATCCAAAACTTGATGAATAAGAAAGCTGAAAAATTAGTATAAACTTAAACTCCACGATCCTAGAACTGATTTTTTAGTCTTGGAAGTACTTTTGATAGTCATTTTGTAAAATTGTTAGTTTATAAGGAAGAAAAAGACTTATTTAAGATATTTAATGAAATCTGTTGAAATATTAAATATTTTTATATTAGATACAAATTATTTAAAAAGAAAAGACTGGTAAACACATATTAAGATGGATAAGAAATTTTTATATAAAATTAATTATTTTCTTTTAAAATTTTTTAATTAATTTCTTGTCACGCCGACAGCATATGTATGCTTAATACTTAACTTTCACTAAAAAAGTATATGTGCATAACAAAAAGTTTCATTTTATAACTTAGGTATTATTTTATCAATTTTACCGAACCGTGTTTCTCAAAAGTTTATTAAGACACATAATTTTTTTTTTTAATATTTCAAAATCTTAAATGAATTTAAATAAATAAAATAAATATTATATTATATCATATATGTTATATAATACAATAAAAAATATTATAAAATTTAGACTATTTTATTTTCGTATACTTAAAAATTACACAAATAATTATGTTACATTGCGCATAAATAATAACTTGTTGTAATTATTAGGAATGGATTGGGATTTACATCGAAAAGCAGTAAAATTTAAGAATTTTCGCAGATTTTGTTAATTCAAAAGATTGAAAAATCTTGAAGATTATTATCTTTTACCCAGAACTATGAAAGAATTATTTTTTCAATAAATTTCAGAAAATTCATAATTTGTTGATGAATTTTATGATTTTTTCAAACAAATTTAATGAACAAATGCATTATTCGGGCATCGGTTGACGAAAAATTAGTTTTTTTTGTATGTCAGTCCTTTTAATTGAGAACTTCAATTTAATTTATAACATTCACAATTAGTTCATGAATTTATGATTTAAAAAAGTTTTAATCAATAAATGAATTATTTGGGCATTTATCGACGAAAAACTCGTTTTTGCCGATATCAGTCCTTTTAATTTGGAACTTTACGATAATTTCAGTAACATTCATAATTAGTTGAAAAAAAACGAATTTTTATGACGACTAATGCCTGAATAATGCATTTGTTTATTAAATTAGTTTATAATATTAAGAAGGATAGGTTTAAGAAAATTTTCGTCTTACTAAAATATTGTTTTCATTTAAATTTCTTACAATATAACTTAAAAAAAACGTTAAATTATTGAAAATTATAGAAAACATATTTTCAATAAATAATTTTGTTATAATAAATTTTTTTAATTAAATCATGATGAATATCATTATATAATATAAATATATGAAACTTCGGCGATTACAACAATTTTACTATTATTGACGAGCACCGGAAACGTGAAATAGAAAAAATGGCCATTTTTTTCGTTATATTTAGACATAAAAAAAATTGAGAAAATAAAAAAAATCAGTTTTGACGATTTTCTTTGAAATTTTTCGATATCGATACGGTGGCGTATCGATATGTATCGATACTTTTCCTATCCCTAGAGATCCTCTGAGTACAGTTCTGCCACAACTTCCCACTGTTTTGATTGGCTACGTTTAAACCGGAACCAGAAGTTATGAAAAGCGCGCAATTTTCAAACCAAATTTTACAAAAAATTTACAATTGTAAAGTATACAGTAAGGAAGAGGATAACATAAAATATAAACATATCAAAACTTGATGAAATATATAAGAATAGAAATATTTAGAAAATTCAGTTATTTAAATTAAAATTCGTCTGTTTTAGAAGAAAATTAATCTTGTTAGTTGAAAATTTAACTATTTTGTTAAAAGTTTTTTTTCAGGTTAAAATGATGTTTTCAATTTAAAATTTTCAAGAAACGTTGTTCTTCGTTTGATTAAAAACTAATGTTCTTGAATATAACTTTCATAATTCGACATTTGGTTAAAAAGTGATCTTTTTAGTTGTAAATTCAATTATTTGGTTAAAAATGAATGTATTTTGTCCAAAATACAAAAAAGCGTCTTTTATGGTGAAACATTAATATTCCTGATTAGAAATTCATATATTTCGTTGAAAATTCAACTATTTTGTTGAGAAATTTTGGTTTTATGGTCAAAAATAATCTCCATAACTAAAAATGAGCATGTTCCATTTTTGTTTAAAAGTGAATGCTTTTTAGTTAAAAATTCAACTATTTGGTTAAAAATGCATCTATTTTGTCAAAACATAATGTTTATGGTTGAAACTTGATCTTTTTGCTTGAAAATTCGTCTTTTTTGTTAGAAAATTAATCTTCTTAATCTATTTGTGTTTCGGTGTAAAAGTGATATTTTTTAGATAATAAGTTAACAATCTGATTGAAAATTAATGTATTTTCTCAAATGTTTATTTTTTTTTGTAGAAAATTAATGTTCGTTTTGAAAAATTTATCTTTTCACTTAAAACTTCAATATTATGGTTAAAAATTCATTTTTTTCGGTGAAGGATTAATCATTTTCGTTAAATATTTATTTTTTTGACTCAAAATTTGTTTACCTTCTTGAAATTTCGTTTTTTAGATAGAAAAATAATCTTCTTCATCGAAAATTCAACTATTTGGTTGAAAATTCAGATTTTGAGGTAAAGATTTATAATTTTCATTGCGAATGTCTTTAATTTTTTTTTGCAGGAAATTTATCTTTGTAGTTGAAAATTCATATATTTTGTTAGAGTTGTATCTTTTTTTGTAAAAAGTTTTTCTTTTTTGTTAGAAGTTCAGCCAATTTGTTACAAATTAATTTTTTTTGTAGACAAAATTCATAATTTTAGTTTAAATTCATCTTTTTTGTTGATAAATCATCTACATACTGAGTTAAAAATTCATCTTCTTTTCTTCAAGATTTAGTATATTTTTTTTCTAATTTATATTTTTAAGTTTAAAATTGAACTATTTCGTTTAAAATTCGTCATTATCGGTTAAAAATTAATTTTTTTACTAGAGAAATGTACTGTTTCACCTTTGGTTTAAAATACAAAATTTACCTTATTTTTAGATGAATATTTGACTTTCTTGGTAGAAAATTAATATTTTTGGTTGAAGATTTATCAATTTAATAGAAAATTATTTTTTTAATTGAAAATTAATTTTCTGAAATAAAAATACAAATATTTCATTTTTAGTTGAAAACGTATTTTTTTCTGTTAAAAAAATCATTATGTTTGGTTAGAAGTGATTTTTGATTAAAGATTCATCATTCACTATTCGATTTTTTGTTTGAAAGTTACCTTTTTTAGTTGAAAATTCAGGTATTTTTTTGATTACGTAATTTTTAGTCAAATAAGTTTTGTTCTGGACATGTTTTCTTCTTACTTCTGGTTCCGCGCGATGCGCAGTGACAATACTGTGTGAACCTGTGTGAGTTTGTGTCTCAACTCTACCTGGAGGATCTCTACCCATTCTTCCCTGTAAACACATTCTGTAACTGTTTCAGATCAAAAAAGGAGCTGTGTTCTATAACAGTTGTTACAAGATGGTGACATAAATGTTCTAGAACAAAAAGGTAACACTGTTTTAGAAGACTGTGACAAAATTTTGACTGAACTCTTCTAGAACAAAAAGGTAACAGTGTTCTAGAACCTTGTGACAAAATTTTGAGAGAACTGTTCTCGGACTATGTGATAGCACTGTTCTGTAACAGTTGCTATGAAATTGTTCTAGAACAAACTGATCACAAACGTTCTGCAATATTTGTTTCAAGTTTATTCTAGAACTGTTTTGTAATAGAGCTTTATTGAAGTTCTAGAACCCTGTTACAAGTGAGTCCTAGAACGAATTAGGAACAAAGATTAATAACTGTTCCAGAACACTTGATACGTAATTGTTCTTGAACAAACTGATCACAAACGTTCTATAATATTTGTTTCAAAATTGTTCTAGAACTTTGCCGTAAGTGTTATATCGAAGCTCTAGAACCCTGTTACAAGTGTGTTCTAGAAAGAATGAGGAACAAAGATTTATAACTGTTCCAGAACACTTGATACGTAATTGTTCTAAAACAAACTGATCACAGACGTTCTATACCCTTTCTTTCAAGTTAGTTCTAGAACAAATCGGTTTTCACAGCATTCAAGATCTGTTACAGATTGGTTATAGAAAATTTGTAACTGAGTTCTAGAACTGTTATAGAAATGTTACAGATCGGTTGTCACAGCGTTCTAGGTATGTTACAGGTTTGTTCTACACCTTTGTAATTGAGTTCTAGAATTGTTATAGAAATGTTACAGATCGGTTGTCACAGCGTTCTAGGTATGTTACAGAATTGTTACAGAATTGTTACAGAATTGTTACAGAATTGTTACATAATACTGGTAACCGAGTTCTAGAGTTGTTCTAGAAATGTTACAGATCGTATGTCACAGCGTTCTAGAACTGTTACAGAATTGTTCTAGCGTATGAGGGATGATATAGTTACTCGCATGTTCGTAACCTGCTACTAACCTGTTCCAAAACAAGTCCTTTTGTGTTCTAGAACAGTTACAGATCAGATTCATCTGGTACAATCAACAGCAATACTTTCTTGAAAAATTGTTTTGCATTTAAAATACTGGACCGAATGCTTATTACATACTTAAAATATGTTTTCAATATTAAAAAATCGTTCCAAGTTAACGAAAAATGCAGTTTTCTATTATTCAAAATAAATTCTGATAAATTCTCAGAGAATTAATTTTTCGGTTTTATTCTCGGTAATATTCTCATTCTTATTACCGTTCTCAAAGTAATATAACCGACCCAGAACTCTACGGGCTATGAGCTAGTTATTAATAAACAAGATAACATATTAGGAAGTAAATAAAACTCTGATCTTTGATCCGAATCATATTTAATTTCGAGGGACGCTTTTATGGTTTTCCGTAACTCGTAAAAGAAGAATTTATGGACTCTTTAGTCAGACTGGCATTGCTCGTGATTAAATCTACTCTAATTCGGTAATTTGAAGTGCAGTAGACAGACGTGCCATAATAATATTTCAGCATTTGAGGACTCCGATATTCACAGTACGCGCTCTGATCCCGAATTCCCGATTGTTCCCGATACGTGACAAAGATACGCAAGGGAGGTAGGGACTGACCGTTGATCTCCTGGAAGGCAAACCTATAGATGATGACCCAGAAATTGTAGAGAAAGGCAAGCGAGACCACCATCGACCAATAGTAGCACAGACGTCCCGCAGGATCAAAGACAAAGGACCAATTCGGGGCTCCAGTGCGGAAGCCTCTCGAGCCAGGTTGACCAGGAAATCCCCTGCTACCACGTTGCTGCTGTTGTTGATGAGCACTGTACCTGCTGAACATTTAAATGGTCACATTTATTTTTATCGTCGCGTTGTGTGTTAAGTTTGAACGTTCACTTCATCCTGATGGACACTCCTAGCTACAAAAATAAAACAGTATGAATTACGAGTATTTTTATTATTTTTCTTGAGAGTATAGCTGCAATAGAAGTCACTAAAGAAGTGGAATAGGTCAATATATCAGGCAAAGAAAATGTTTAAATTTTATTATTCACCATTATAACTGAACAATAAATTCTAATTTTAGTATCAGTTGGAGTTAACTTGGAATGGAATGGAAGCTTTTAATGTGTCCCCTAAGGGATAACATTTTTCTCGCACTTTCTTCTTTATTTCTTTGCACACCCCCCACACACTTACTTGGTGGTTAAAGGGGGACGCACAGTTTAAGGTGGGTTCCGAACCACCAAGAGCAACAGCTTTAAGTACTTAGAGAAAGATTTAACTTCAAACTACAAATAAATTGAAATTACTATTCATAAATTGGGGTAAGCTTTCAAAGTTATTGTTTGTTAACAATCATTCTTGTTACAAAAAATCAACAGCTCTTAAAGTATGTTTAATTAAACTCAAGATTAAACTGCTTACAACAACAAAAATGAAATAAATATTTCTAAATGAAAAAAAATCTTCTTCCGTGATGAATCTTCTTGAAATATTTCTTGAAAGCTATTGGGAATGGTGGTCTACCATTCGTCACCTGGTACCAAAAACTGGAACTAGAAAGAGTAGGTACAATTTTTAAGATGTATTTTAATTTTTGCATAAAAGCGTTTTCACGATTGTTTTGTGAAGTATAAAATAACTATTGAATACTCAAAACAAATCCTTATAAAAAAAATAGTTTTAGATAGAATTTTCATCTTACAGGGTGAAAAAAGGCACATTTTTATCAAGCAGGTTTAGAAAAAAAAACAACGATTTCACTATTTCATGTAAGTTACAATGAATTGTAAGTTCAAATTAACTTTAATGTATCTAGCGTAAAATTTTATCAATATTATGCAAAGAATACGATTAATAGACGATTGGAAAATACGAATTCTAACCTAACTTTTAGACCACATTTTTAAATAATAAATATTTTGTGTATAAATTATTAAAAAGTTACTTTGAGTCGATTTTTTCTTCAAAATAAGTCCATTTAAGTTTATAATCTTTTAAAAATCACGATAAACAGTACAATAATTTTTTTTCTTAGAAAAAATTTGTTAGTCAAAAAATCTATTTTTCACTGTACAATATGTAAATCCCATCCAGAAACCTTTGTTTCCGATAAGTACTTATTTTTGATATTCAATAAATAATTTAAACTCCACAAAAAAATCGTTAAAACACTTTTATGCACAGACTAAAATACATTTTTAAAATCGTACCTATTCTTTTTAATTCAGTTTTTTGCCACTAGTTGGCGTTTCGCAGTTTAACCATTCCCAATAGTTAATATTATTTTTTGATCAAGATATTACGTGACCAAAAATACAAAATTATATTAACATTGCTAATTTCTTGTATCGTTCATTTGTTCAAAAATGGTTAAAAACATGAAGCAACAATCCAATAAAGATTTTCAATGGCAAAGCAAATGTTGAAAAATGTATTGCATTCGTGATGAACAAATTACCAATTTTTATTTTTAACAACAATTGTTCAAAGGCATTGTTATTACTTCATGTATTTATTATTAAAACTAGTTTTGCCTGAAATCCATAGCCACTTATTTGAAAATTGCCTTCTTATTACTAATCGTCAACATTTAATAATTGTTTAAACAAACCTTATTAAAAAATGCATCATTCAATTATTTTTAAGATTTTTAACTTTGTTCTTTCACCGTAATGAACTATTAATGTCAATTTTTTCATACTTTTTTTGAGATAATTCAATAACGATCTGCTACTGCTATTATTATCCATCATTTAAATAATTTTTTCGTACACAGTATATATTGTAGAACTTCAACAAGCAATTACATTTCTTTAACAAATCCTCAGTTGTTATAAAATTTATTCAAGTAATTATTTTTGAGTCTGTTTTAATATATTATGAATCAAAAGACGAAATTTTTAGTTTACAAATACATTAGAAAGGAATAATTATAATAATATAATAACTACCAATAATTATAATAACAATAAAAATAGTGAATCGTTATTGAAGTTTCTAAAAATGTTAAAAAATGGGTTATTAACTGTTAATTACATTTATAAAACAAAGTTTAAATGCAAAAAGATAGGAAAATAACCAATTTGTTCATTAAGATTATTTAAAAAATTATAAATTGTTATCTATTGATAGTAAGAAGTCATTGCTAATCTATTGGTTGTTATAGTAATAGTTATTTATAGTTTATTGTATCGAGAAAACCAAGTTTGTAAATCCAAAATAGTGAAATAGTGAATTTGTTGATTAGAATTTTTTAAACAATTCTTAATTTTAATTAGATAAACAAATATGGTACTAAGGTTACATTACTAAGTAATATATGATGAATTCGTACCAAAAATGAATTATTCTATCCAAAATACCTGTCACGTACAATTTGTTATACACTTTTTAATAAAATAACCAATTATTTATGAACTTTTATTAATCCTACTAAGAACTTATATTTTTTCTAGAATTTCTGGAATTTAGAGCGAATTAAATAACAAATCGCGGAAATCCCTACGAAATAATTTGCATTAACCTATTTGTTTATAACAAATCCAAAGCATTTGTAAACTTTTGCGTTCCCATTGAAGATTTTTTCGGAAAGTAGCTTCATGTTTTTTTTTTGTTAATTTGAAATTAATCCCAGTGTTTTTCTAAACATTACACAGCCAAAGTCAAAACATGTTATCTTGTTTTTGTTATTAAATAAAAAATAATTTTTTAATGGACCATGATTGTTTGATGCGAATGTTTTTTTATACAGCGTCAAATTGTTCATCAACTTAGAACTGTTTTATCTGCAACAGTTTTGCTTAAAAGAGAATATTGTTTAAACAATATTTTGATACAAATTATTTCGAAGCAGCGCTAAATAATTATAAATTAAGAAAAAAAATAAAGCAATGTTTTTCCCACGATTGAAGAAAGTTTTGCTTGTTTTTTTAGCTTCTGATTGTTAAAATTCAATTTTTGTATTTATATCTTGATAAGTACCATTAGCTTATGCAATATTGTTAATAAACATCTTTACTAATCATTTTTGTAGCTGAGATTTTTTTTGTGCAAGATCAGAAAAAACGATTCCAAATTGTTTTCCGTAGATATGAATGAAAAAAATATTGTTTATAAAAATTTCATATCCACATTTTTTTTCTTCTTTGAAATCCCATAAACATATAATTATAAATAATTTTGAGAATTACATTTTTTCTGAAAAAATATCCTCTGTTCCGCTGGTAATCAAACCACAGAACTTCAGATTTCCGGCCGTGTGCTTTCCCATTAAGCTATTAGAGAGATCGAAAGAAGATTGTTTTCCAGAAATATACGCTATATATCAATCCAGGTGTTACAGACAATACATAACGTCATTTTCAGACACGATAGAAAATAATTCTGTTTTTTTAAATTTAAAATTAAACTTTTTCGGAAAAATCTTGTCTGAAAATGATGTTAAGCATTTTCTGTTATTTAAAGAGTTAACTTCAACGATAGGTTGATTTTTATTTTCACGGCGGTGAAAAAGGTATCTACGCTGATTAATGGTAACTATCTCTGATGATAATATAGATTCCTTTAAATTACTTGTATGATAAATGTAAAACCTTATTTGAGATAGCGTTTATTTCTGAAAAAAGATTCTTCTTTTGATCTCTCTGATAGCTTAACGGAAAAGCACCTGACCTGCTTTTAATTTTTTATAAATAAACAAATATGCCAAAAAGGCCATTTTTTCGATTTGACGTTCCCGGTACTCACCAATAACATGAAAATTGTTAAAATCACCTACGTTATACATAATACATTAGTTAAAAATGTTTTTATATTACGGGATAATCAAAAAAAATTTTTTTAATTATTTGTTGAATGAACCATTTTAACGATTTTCCCTAATTTTACGTTTTACGAAGTTTAAATAAAAAAAATAAAATGATGAAGAAATTTCTTCTTGAGATGATTATTGTTAATATCATAAACATGTTTATTTTAAAAATGTATTAATTAGGCATTTTTTTGACAGAAATCTTTGTTTTTTTCAATACAATTTTTAAAAATTAGGAACATTATTTAATAAGCAAATGCATATATAAGGCATTTATTCAACAACAACAAAAAATTTTCAATGAACACTTTTTTCATTAGCAACTTCATGATAATTTCACAAGACATTCATAAGTTATTGCTCAATTTTATGATTTTTTTAAACAATTTTAATAAACAGTTGCGTTATTGGGCCTTCTGTCGACGGAAAAATTCTTCTTTTGTTTGATCTCAGACTTTTATTTGGGATCTTCATTATACATTTAGCATTATTCATTATAAATTTGTTTTTCCGATATCATTCTTTTAATTGGGAACTTCATGATAATTTTAGCAAAATTATAATTTCTTAAAAAATGTTATGATTTTTTTATACGAATTTAACAAACAAATACATTATGGTGGTCTGGCATCTGTGGACAGAAAAATTAATTTTTTATGTCAGTCTTTTTAATTGGAAAATTAATAATAATTTTATCAACGATCATAATTAGCTGAAGAATTCTATGATATTTTAACAAATTTAATAAGCATTATTTCGGCATTTTTCGACGCAAAACTTTTTTTTTACTCAGTCCTTTCAGTTTAAGTTTCTTATTACTTTCATTCTTTTAATAAGGCTGCAGCTTAAAGATAATTCATTTGTTTATTAATTATTTTTTAAATCACCAACTAATTATGATTTTTTCTGAAATTATCACAAGGTTCTCAATTAAAGTCTGATATAAAAAAAAAGAAGTCTGTGATTAAAAAAAATTTCTATAAAATAAAAAATTTCTATAAAATTTAACGTAAAATTATGGAAAATCTTGAAAAACATTCTTTCCACCAATCATTTGTCTATACAAGGTTTAAATAATGTAACTCTATGGAACTTAAGCGATGTCAAGAATTTTCATGTTATTGACGAGCACGGAGAACGCCAAATAGAAAAAATAGCCATTCTTTCATCATATTTGTTTATTTATAAAAAATTCAAAGCCTAATTTAATAATCAGACTCTAAAATCTTCTTAAAAATCGTATAAGCTTCTTTGTTTAAATCTTTTTCCAAATCGGTCAATATTTGTGGGCTGTAATAGCTACACTGATTGATGGTTACCATCTCTGATGATAACACAGATTCCTTTAAATTTTATTATAAGTGCCGCGAGGTCATTCTTTTTTTTTAGAATTTGATTCACGTCATTGTGTCATTGTGTGGACTTAATAACGTTATGAATCACTTCAACATGTTGTGAAATTTCAAAAGAGAATTCCTGTCCAGACCTTTAAGTGATTTAGAAGTTGATTAATGTTATAATTTAATAAAAATATATTTGTTAAATACAAAAACGTACGTTTCCGTGCCATTGCAACTGGTGTTGCTGTTGAGGTGGTTGACGGAGGCTGGCGTATGGAGATGTGACGTGTCTCGTGACGAAGCTAGTGTGACGGCATTCGCGAGTTTGAATCTCCCTCTCAGGTGGTCCTTCCGTCTCGTTTTTCCCCTCAGATCCAGCTCACTCGCCCCTCGGTTCACATAAGCCCCTTGAAGTGAATCGCGGGACGAGCTGAAGAATCGCTGCGACACAGAGTATACCTGCACAAGCCCGGTCTATTTTTTTAGCGAGGCGCACTTGCTCATGCCAATTAGCTCATCATATTCCCATAACACCTCTTCTCTCTAACCATATCTCAAGTGCGCATTTGAATTTTCAAGTACCTGGTTTCAAAAACGTAATGGTGCACGAACGTCGTCATAAACGCCCCAAGCAAAAACGATATCGATCATTAGAGACATCGTCTTTATACGAACTATAAACTTTTATTCTTTTTAGAATAATGATATGAGAAAAGGACCCAACAAGTGTTTGGGAATTATAATGAAGAATCAGTCAAATTAGGTGCCATGCTTATGTAAACAGGATTTTGTAGATGTTCAACAAGTTTTTGAAATCTTTTTCTTCGTCCTATCACTCCCCACTTTCTGCACCTCTTCTATCCCTGCCCTATCCCATCTGATCATATCTTAACATATCCTTGCTTCCTTAACTCCTCTTCACTTAATCTCTATATCTTCAATTCTTCTCACCTAGCCTGCTTCGACTCCTTATTTTGAACATTCTGCTCCTCCTAATTTCTCTTTCTTCACTTACTTATTCTCCCTTCCCCTACTTCCTTCTACTTCCCCTACATCTCTTTCCTATTTTCCTTTCCTCCCATTTCTACCTTCCGTATCCTACTAATCTCCAATAGGTCCCTTTCTATTACATAATTCTTCTCTACTCTTATCACTTTCTTACCCTTCAGTTACTTCTTCTCCCCGAGCCTGCTTCGATTCCTTATTTTGAACCTTCTCCTATAACTAATTTTTCTCTCTTCAATAGCTTCCACTCCCTTCTACTACTTCCCTCTACTTCCCGTACCCCTCTTTCCTATTTTCTATTACTCTCATCCCTACCTTCTGTGTTCTACTATTCTATAATACTGCCCCTTCAACTACTTAATTCTTCTCCACTGTTAATACTTTTTAATACACTATTAATACTTAATTCTTCTTCACTAACCTACTTCTATTACTTATTTTTAACATTCTTCTCCCACTTCTTACTCGCCCTACACTTACTTCTGCTCCCTTCCACCACCTTTCTCTCCTTTTCTTACTTCGCGTTCCTATTTTCCTTTCCTTCCAACCCTACCTTATCTGTTCTACTATTCTCCAATACTTGCCCTCCTATTACTTTGATCCTCTCCACTATTCTTACTATCTTACCCTTCACTCACTTCTTCACCATAACTCTGCTACCTACTACCTACTACCTGCTACCATACTGTTCCTTATTTTGAACATTCTCCTCCCCCTAATTTCTCTCCCTTCACTTACTTTTGTCTCCCTTCGCCTACTTCCCTTAACACGCTTTTCTATTTTCCTTTTTCTCCCATCACTACCTCCCTTCATCTAAAATTCACCAAAACTTCCACCTTCCATTATTTAATTATTCTCCACTGTTCCCACTTTCTTACCCTTCACTTACTTCTTCTCCTCTACCCAGCTTCTATTATTTTTTTTAAATATTATCCTCTTCCTGCTTTCACTCCCTTCACTTACTTCTTCTCCTTTGCTCTACTTTCCTCTACTTCCGCTACCCCGGTTTCCTACTTTTCTGCCTTTCATTTCTATCTTCCATCTTCTACTATTCTCCAACACTTCCCCCTTCCACTACTTAATTGCTCTACTCTTTCCTCACTTACCCTCGATTAACTTTTTTCTTTTCCCCTCCTTCTACCCCTTACTTTCCATCCCCCGCTAGCATCCTCGCTCTTTCCGTTCTTTATTCTTCTTCCCCTCCCTTAATGAATAGCAAAAAAAGTTTCTGTGGACAAATAAAATTTTAGCATACATTATTTATTCGATTTGGAAGTTTTTGTCAAATGAATTAATTTTTAATATAAAATTTGAGTGATTATTTATTTATTAACAAAGTTGGCATTTTTTTAATTTTTAGAAGTAGCATTTTTTAAATATTTTCGGATTGATTTTTTAAAAAATTAATTTTGTTGAAAATCTGCTTTCAATTTTTAATTTAAATCTTTTTTGGTTAATCTTATACTTCAAGTTTCTAACTATTTGTTGAATTTTAAAATTAAAAAAGAGTAATTTTTCACCAAAAAAGATGAATAGTTATCAAGAAATATAAAAGTTTATATTTCAAGCAAAAAATGTTTTAATTATAAATTAAAAACAGTTCAGTTCATTAAAAAAAAGAATTTTAAACTAAATAGTTCGACTTGTAAACAACAAAGATAAAATTCCTGCCAAAAGAGATCACTTTTTAATCAATCAAGATTTTTCATTCAAAAACGAAAAAATATTTCAACCTAATTGTTGAATTTTGTACTAAGCAGTACAAATTTAAACCGAGTAGTGGAATTTTTAACCAAAAAAAGGATAATTCTTATCAAAAAATAAATAGTTAATATTTGAATCAAAAAAGGTTCAAACAAATAATAAACTTTTTTCTAAAAATAATTGTAATTATTTGAAAACTTTTTCGAATTTATTTAATTTGGAAGTAAATCATTAATTATCTATTAGTTTATTTATAATCGAATTCCAGGTTTGAATGTTTTTCAAAGTATACAAATTCCTTTAAATGTTCTGAAAATCCTTGTAATCTTCAATATCTTTTAAACATTGTAAAATCTTACACACTCATTTAAAATTCTTTGAAAATATTTAAATCTGCTCGAAATTTCGATGATCCCATGAAATTGATTTCTTGTAATCTCTTAAGATCTCTTGAATTCCAAATATTTTTTTTCAAATCTGTCGGAATCTTTTAAAATACTTCAGAAACTTTGAAAAACTTAAGAAAATCCTATTTCAATCTTTTACATGTTTTTAATAATGTTTTAATCTTCAAATTTCTGGATATCCCTTAAAACTCTTGAGAAATGTTAAAATACCTTAAAATCTTGCAAATTCTTTGTGATTTTTTGAAACATTTTAAATCTTCAAAATCTTTGGAGATCCTATAAAATAGCGTAGCTTTAGTAAAATGCCTAAAAAATCCGTGAAATATTTTAAAATCCCGTAAATTATTTTGAAATTCGTCATATCTCTTAAAATTAAAAAAAAAAAATTTTAACTTTCAACGAGATGAAATTAGATGACACTTCTTGAAATGTCTTAAATTCTGTTGAAATTTTTTTAATTCTCTTCAGTCTCTACCAATTCATTCAAATAGTATGTAATCCTAGAAACCTTATAAAAATCTTTGTAAATGTGTTAAAAATTCTAAATATCTTCAAAAGCTAGGAAATTGATTGCAAAGTCTATTTTCGTTGTTCATATTCCTTTGAAATTTTCAAAACCTCTTAAATATTTTGAAATCACGAATAAAATATGATCTTGAAATCTGAAATTTTTTTAATTCCTTAAAAAAATTTTCACCTTTGAAATTTTGGAAGTCACTGAAATTTCTGAGAATCCTGTAAAATATCGTAAAATTTAAAAAAATTCGATATCCTCTAACATTAAGCTAGTCGAATAAAATATCTATAAATTTCTTAAAGCGCTTTGAAATAATGTTATTTATTTAGAAATTTTTAATATTTCTTCAAATCTCTTCACTGATTTTGAAATCATTTTAAACTTTTTGGAATCACTCAAAATCCCTTGAAATCTTTAAAATTCTCAATAATCCCTTGAAATTGTTTAAAATACTTTATAAGCCTTAAAAGTCTAGAAAAATCCCTATAAATGAGGAAGACAGAATTAGTTAATTTTTTTCATTGGAGAATCAATTTAGTTTGATCCTTAAATATCAATCAATAATGATTAATGTGTAATATGCGAAGGATATAACGAATTAATTAATTTACCAAATTTCCCGACGACGTTCGTGCATATTCATTCTCTAACTATTTTGTCTAAAAAGCAAGTGCGTCTCTATTCTAATTAACAATACCTACGGCTATAATTAATTCTAATAAATATCTAATAATTACGAATAAAGTTACGGTCTTATTAAATTATATTTAATTTTTGCAACCACCAAACAACATTTTTTATTGTATTTAATGACCCAACGAACCATTTCAGAGATAAAGCCAAATGGATTTTATTTATCCGCAATTGTGTCTCGTTACTTAAGGATCACGATCAAGCATTAAATAATTAATTCGAGATAAGTAGATTATCGAAGTCTTTGTTGGACGCGTCTAATCTAATTAACTACCGAAGCTCTCTCTTTGATTCCTTTCTTTTTTCTCGTTTTCCTCTTTTTCCTCTTTTTCCTCTTTTTTTATATTTCTTCTTCTCTTTTGAATCAGTATCTTTTATGGAAGAGTTCTTTATCTATACATCCATCCCACTTAACCAAATCGCAAAAACGTAGTGGATTAAAATCGCACCTCTGTCTCGTCTGACAAAGCTCAGTATTTTCTACTAAAATCTAAAATTTTCATTTTGTTACATTAACGTACTTGTTCTGCCAGAAATCATGTCTTTAGAACAAAATTTTTATAATATTAGGAATTTTAAGAAGCGGCATTAATTAATTGCATTATTCATGCAAGAATTTCTTTGGAAGAGGGAATCCGGAAAATCAATCCTTACTTGTGAGGGGGGCCAAACATTTTCTAAGTGCTTCCTTTTACTCAATATTTTTTTGATATATTTTAATTAAAACCAGTTTTTGCTGTTCAAATTCTTGGAAATTTTATAATCCATTGATATAGCGTGAATTCCGTAAAAAACATTTTCAAATGCCTTAACATTATTTAAATTATTTTTAAAATCCTATGTAGATCTCTTATGATCCTTCAAAAGCCATGGTATTCCCTTGAAATCTTTAAAAGTTTCTCAAAACACTTGAAACTATATAAAGTATTTTGTAATATTAAGAGATCCCTTGAAACCTGTGACATCCTTGAGATTCTTCAAAAGCTATTAAAATTCCTCAAAATCCCTAAAAAATCCTTTAAAAATATTCTAAAATCCTTTAGGGTAGTTGTCGTGCCAAAAGTCAGATTTCTGAAAAAAATAGTTCTTCTATGATTTTAAGAATAAAAATATTATAACTGATGTTCCAGATAAAAAACATTTTTGCTCATAAAAAATTGTAAAATACAAAAGAAAATATTAATTTAACAATGTTCTTTGTAATTCAATTTTTTTCTGATCATCGTTTATTACCAATTTTTTTAAAAATTATTAAATTTTAATAAATAACGACTCTTTTCCGAGAAAACATTCTCTACAACTCTACTGTTTCCAGTTTTTAAACTACATTCTTTTAAATTGGAAACAGTAGAGTTATAGAGAATGTTTCTTCGGAAAAATAAACCGTTATTCATTTAAATGCGATCATTTTTTAGAAATTATGTATTAAGAAGCAAGGGCTAGTAAAAATTCAATTTAAACAAAAAAAAGTTAGAATTAATGTTTTTTGTTGTGAATTTTAATACTTTTCATCAAACATAATGTTTTTATTTAAAATGACATCGGTTATAATATTTTGATTTTTAAAATCATAGAAAAACTATTTTTTTAGATACCTGATTTTTGGCACGACAAGTACCTTAAAATCTTTTAATCCTTTTGAAATTTGATGAAATCTCTTGAAATTTTTTAGAATCTATTGAAATTCCCTTAATTGTTTTGAAATATTTCAATTTCTCTTAAAATCCTTGAAAATCCCTAAAAATCCCTTACAATCCAACGAACTAAAACAAAAAATATTTTAAATCTCTTACAAATGTTTAACACGTGAAATCCTTTGGGCTTTATAAAGGTCTCGTTTACGAATTCTTCAAATAACTTTAAAACGTTCTGTTAAATCTTTATCAATCTTTGAATTTGCTTTAAATGTGTAAAAACCTGAAAAAATCCATTATAATACTCTTAAAAGCCTTTCAAACAAATGAAAATATTTAAAAATCTTGCAATATATAGTTAACAGTCAAAATAATTAATGCGTTAAATTTTAATAATCCATAGCTTATTTTTTCGGCGAAAACATTTTCAACAACTCTATCATTTTCAATTTTTGGAAAAAAGTAAATTATCTTTAAGTATCATTTTTTTTCAAATTTTTATCTTATAAAAAAATGATTTGAGTGATTTCAGCCGCAGAAAAAATCATAGAAAAAATTTTTTTTTATAGATCTGATTTTTTGCACAACAAATACCTTAAAGGTCTTCCCTTATTTGCTTAACTAGTGGTAATACAAAACTGGTAACCAACATTAAAATTAAAAATGGGTATATGACATTCGAAATTTTTAATATTTTTTGTTATTTTTATTATTTAATAATTAATTCTCTGATGAAAAAACGAATTTTGAGCCACATAGTCAAATTTACCATTCAAAAAGATTAATTTTCAGTGTGGCTGCTACTGTGAAAAAAAATTTCAGGTTTTTCTTGACTTACGAAAAAACTGTCACGGTCACTAAAATGAAAAAAAAATTCAAATTCTTAGAGCCACAAATGTTTTTACTTAAGGTAATCAAATAAAAACTGAAATAAGAATTAAAGCACACAAAGTGGTTTAATTTTGAATCTTAAATTTTTTAAACTGAAACTTAGACATTTTTACTCAAACTTTGGAAAAACTTCATTCAAAACTTTGCAATTTCAATTTCGATTTCAATTTTCGACCAAAGAATTAATTTGCGACCAGAAAAGACGAATTTTCAACAAAATAAATGAGATCTTAATCGAATGCTTGAATTTTTAACGAAAGAATATAAGCTTTCAACCAAAGATAAAAAAGTTCAATTTTCAGTTTAAAAAATGAATTTAAGAAAAGGCTATTAAAAAAAAATAGTTAAATTTTCAAAAGAAAAAAACTTTCCACCAAATAAGACAAAATTAAAACAAAACACATCAGTTCAAACTTGAAAAACTGTTGTAATAAAGTTTGAACGTAGTAATAATACATTTTTGCAATCATTTACCATTCATTTTTTTGAAAAATAATAATATTTTTAATTTTCTCTTAGCAGAATAATTTTGTTGGATCGAAAATTCTTTATTCTCCTTAAGCATTCCCTTATCTCGCAAACAAGTTTTTATTCTCGTAATAAATTGAGAATTCTATTTTTAATCCTCATCCAAAGTTAATTCTAAAAACCCATGAAATTTTAATTTTAAAATCCTCGTTATACTTTCTCGGGATCAGCTATAATTTTTTGACATCAAACATTCTTTATCTGCATTCATAAACTTAATATCTCGAGAGAATGTTAACTTCCACATTTATTTTCTTGAACCTGAATAACTTCTTCCAATAAATTTTGTTAATATCACTGTTTTTCGGCTCATTAAAAAATTCCATTTTGTTTGTTATCTAGTTCTGTACTGCCATCCTTTGATTAAAATTAAAGCCAGATTCTTTTTTGTCTAACAAATAATTCTTAGTTTATATATTAAACATTGTGACAGTAATTCTAGAAATTAAAGGGAAATTACGAGCACATTAGATTTCGAATTCGAGAAAAAAATACAAGTTTACATACTTCCTACGTTTACGGCTTTGAGATTAAACAAACCAATTTTAATTTATACTACAGGCCTTTCAATTTATCTTGATTTTTTCCCTGTATCTTAAAAAAAGTAATTTCCTCTTGGCCCTTTAGGGCTTTTTTGGTCACGTAACTGAAGTCCTTAGCTTTTTTAAACGAAAAAAAAACAACATTTTTTTCAATCAGACATATCAATTTTTTTAACGAGAAAAAAATAAATACAACGTTTTGACTGATTTTAAGTCTATTATAATATCATAATTCATCATTTAATGAAGATAAATAATCCCCAGAAAAAGTTTCAGCTCAATTTCCTTATCGGTCAAAACGGGTCAAAAAACGGGCGTTTAAATAAATATTTTCCTAGATATGGCTAGTAAAATTATACAGGTTTTCCGAGAACTTTATTTCCAAAATTTCCTGATTCCTTCTTGACTAATTTTTCATTTTCCTTAATTAATTAATTTCAAATGCTTATATTTTAATTTTGCAATACATTAAACATAAAATCATTTCGAGACAAAATGAAACAGTATTTTAGATGCAAGTTTAAAATTTCAAAATTCATTAACTTATTCTAAACAAATAAATGCATGTTCTACTATGAAAGATGTCTTTTTAATACTTGAATTTTCAACAAAATCAATTTTTAACATAATAGTTTAATTTTCAAACTAAAAAGATAAATTCCCAACAAAAAAGTGCCATAGTTTATATTTAAATAAAAAAAATGAAACTTATGCAAAAAGAATTTTAAAACAAAAAAGACGAATGTTCAATTAATGAAGATTTTTCACCCAAGAAATTGAATTCTTTTCTTTAAAAAAATAATTATTTTTTGAAAATCAAATAGTTTTGATAAAAATTCCTCACGTTCAGTAAAAATTTAACTTTTTTGTAGAAAATTCATCTTTTCGTTTCGGAAATTTATCTTTTCAATCACAAATTTCATCTTTCTTCATCAAAAATGCAACCCTGTGATTGAAAATTAATCTATTTCGGTTAAGGCTTCTACAGTTTTATTGAAAACTTATTTTTTTAAATTAATTTCACTGCTATCAATTTCTAATAAAAATTTTTTTTGGTCGAAATATCAAATATTATATTTTTTAATAAGAATTCATTTTTTGGTTAACCTAATGCTTAAATTTTCTAACAAATTTTTGAATTTTAAAAAGAAAAACACTAACTTTATACCAATAAAGATAAATTCTTATCAAAAAACATAACAGTTAATATTTCTACCAAAAATGTTTTAATTATAAATTAAAAACAGATTAATTCATTAAAAAACGAATATGCATCCAAACAGTTCGACTCATAACCAAAAAAGATAAAATTTCTACTAAAAGAGACGAATTTTTGACTAAGTAGGATTTTTCATTAAAAAAAAGAAAATTTAATATCATATTAAAACATTAAATATTATAAATATTAATATAATTAATATTATCGCTTTACTTGAAAATTGAACTTTTTGGTTAAAAATTCATTCTTCTTGGTTGAAAAGTCTATTATCATATTTTTGATTAAGAATTCATTTTAGTAAAATAATCACGTAAATTGGAATAAGTTTTCAAACAATTTTAATTATTTTTGGATACAAAGTATTATTATTTGGTTGAAAATTAAATTATTTTCTTACAAAAATTAACAGTCATACTTTTTGTTTAAAAATTCTACCGTTATGTTAAAAATTAAACTATTTCAAAGAAAACCTACTACTTTTTGTTTAAATTTATATTTTGGTGTTGAAAATGAACTGAAATCTTTTATGATAAAAAGTTCAACATTGAAAAAAATGTGTTTTTTAATTAAAATTAATCTGTTTTGGACCAATTTCATCCTTCTCGTATAAAAATGCGACTATTTGATAGAAAATTAAAATAATTTTTTAAACATACATCTTTTTTATTCAAAAAATTGGTCTTTTTGGACTGGAAAAATCAATTCTTTTCCGTAACAACTTTTTTTCTTACAAAATTCATATTTGGATTCATTTTTCACAAATTTCGTCTTTCTTGGATAAAAATGCAACTATATGGTAGATAATTCAACAATTTGGTATAAAAAGACCTATTTTGGTTAAAAAATTCTCCTGTTTAGACTGAAAATATCAAATTTTTTTTGTAAAGACTTATTTTTTGTCACAAAATTCATATTTTTATCTTGTAAAGTCAACTGGAATCTTTTTTAATAGAAAATTCAACTATTTTTTTTTTAATGTAACTTTTTGTTTGAATATTCTTCTTCTTTGCTTTAGTGGAAAATACTTTTTGTTTAAAATTGATTTTTTAAAGTAAAATTATTTTTTTGCTTAAAAGTCACTTTTAGGTCAAAATCTCCACTATTATGTTAGGAATTCAATTACTTTCTTGAAAA
Organism: Belonocnema kinseyi; assembly: GCF_010883055.1. Classification (NCBI taxonomy): domain Eukaryota; kingdom Metazoa; phylum Arthropoda; class Insecta; order Hymenoptera; family Cynipidae; genus Belonocnema; species Belonocnema kinseyi. Next base: position 97,495,081 of record NC_046665.1, on the reverse strand, counting down.
ATCAAATAATTTTGTTAAAAGGCCATTTTATATAGTAGAAAAGACATTTTTTGTTTCAAATCAAATAATAAATTTCAAAATTTCAAATTTTTATCTAAAATACTGTTTTATTCCGTTTATAAAAATTTTATATTAAAAACATTACAAGATTATAACGCTAGTATTTGAATGAAATTGATTAAGGAAAATGAAAAATGAATCAAGGAAAAATCAGGGAATTTTGAAAATAAAGTTCTCGGACAAACTGTCTAATTCTCCTAGCACAATCTTGAAAAAAAATTTCTAGAAACTACAAATTACGAACATTAAGAGAGGCAGGGGGGGGGTAAAATATTTCGTTACGGTTCTTTACAGGGGGGAGTAATGGTCGGTTTACCTTAAACCTTATAAAAAATACTAAAAAATTTTTTCTTTACAGCCCAGTCATTTTTTCCCATTATTCAGTATGTTCTGGTATCCGCCTGGTACTGATTCCCCTAATAAAGCTTTAATTTGAATTGATGAGAATGATGATGGATGAATAATCCTCCAGAAAAATTCCTTCTTCCTTTATGAGAGAAAAGTCTGATGAAGGCTTCATTCACTGAGGCATTCGCCTGAGCAGTGGAAAAAGATAAAATAAAAAATGAAATAAAAAAAAAAATTAGAACGAACCTGCTGTTGTTGATGGTGATAGTAGTGGTGGGTCGGGGTGTGTCGGCCCATGAACTTACTACTGACGAGATCGAGGAGACTTTGTCTTGAGGGTAAAACGCCTCGAGACACGTTCTCCACACTCTTCGTGTCGTCATCCCTATCTCTGCTGGTACCTCTTCCGTTTCCTGCCCTGGAACCTCTCTCTCGAAGTTTCTCAACCGTGCAGCCCAATGTTGCTGCAGAACCCACACTCAGACGGTCGGCCGCCCCACCAACACCCGCCGACGTGACGATTGCTAAAAAAAAGAGAAAAAGAAATCCATCCGTCAGTAATTTAAATAAAAACTACTTAATTCCAAGGATATGACTTCAAATGTTCCTGTTAAGAAAAACATCAGATGTTGAAGAAAACGGGTAAGGGATCAAACTTAAATTATGTAACAGCTTTGATGAAAACTTGGATGCAAACTATTTTTTATTTATTTATTTTTTTTTTTTTAAATTTATCTTTTTGATTTGAAGTTCGTCTTTTTAGTAGAAATATTTCACCTTTCATGGATGAAACTGTAACTATTTTGTTGAAACTTGAACTATTTACTAGAAAATTTACTTTTTGTTTATAATTCGTCTTTTTGTGTTGATAAGTCGTTTGAAATCTCTTCGGATGGAAATTCAATTCTTATTTTTAATTTTCTTTTAATTAAAAAATTCAGCTGTTTTAGTAGAATTTTATGAACATTGTTTTTATTTTGTATAATTCATCTGCAATGAAAAAATTGGTTAGTTGAGCCAGCTATTTAGTTATTAAGATATGGTACTGCTACTTTATTAGTGTGAACAACAAATCAATTAGTTGAAGTGACTATTCAGTTAGTACCAGCAACTAAGTAGATGGTTGTTTCAACTAATAAAATATCAGTACTCTTGTTTAAAAGTTTGTCGTTTTAATTTTTGAATTAAGCTGTTTTAGCAGAAATTACATTTTTCTTGGATAGAAAATAAACCGTTTTTGAGAATTCAACAATTTTGTTTAAAATTCCTACTTTTTTCGTTGAAAATTTCTTTTTTTTAAAAACTTTTTTTATTCATTAAAATTCATCTGTTTTAAGAGGAATTTCATCTTTCTTGTACAAAAATGAAACTCTTTGGTTGAAAATTAAACTATTTTGTTAAAGTCATACTTTTTGGATGAAAGTTCTACTTTTTTTTAAATTAAATTATTTTGTAGAAAATTTACTTTTTGTTTAATATTTATACTTTGGTGTCGAAAAAGAAACTGAAATCTTTTATGAATGAAAGATCAACTTTAAAAGAAATGCTGTTTGTTATTGAAAATCCTTTTTTAGTACAAATTTAATATTTCTGTGATGAGAATACAACCATTTGGTAGAGAATTTGTATTAAAAAGTTCACTTGTTGTAGTAGAATTTCTTTTAAATTTCTTTATTTCGTGTAATTCATCTGTTTTAGAAGAAACTTTGTCTTTCTCAAATAAAATGCAACTGCTCGTTTAAAAATTCAACTCGTATTTGCAAATTTGTCGTTCTCATTTTAAAATTAAACAGTTTTAGCAGAAATTACATTTTTGGATAAAAAACGAACCGTTTGTTTGAAAATTCCACAATTTTCTTTAAAAGTCATACTTTTTTGGTTGAAAATTTTCTTTTTCTTTCAACTTTTTCTTATTTATTAAAATTCATCTATTTTAAAAGGAATTTCATCTTTCATGGATAAGAATTCAACTCTTTGCTTGAAAATTAAACTATTTTGTTGAAGTTATTTCTTTAAGTTTGAAAGTTCTACTTTATACTTAAAAAATTGAATTATTTCTTAAAAAATTTACTTTTCGTTTAAGATTTATATTTTGGTGTCGAAAAAGGAACTGGAATCTTTTATGAATGAAAGATTAACTTTAAAAAATATATGCTTTTTATTAAAAATCCTTTTTTCGTACAAATTTAACATTTCTTGAATAAAACTGCAACTATTTAGTAGGAAATTCAATAATTTTGTTGAAAAGTCATCTTTTTTTGGTTAAAAATTCATCTTTTTGGACTTAAAATTCTATTTTTTCCGTATAAAATTATTTAATGGTTTATATTTTTAGTTGAAAATTCCTCTCTTTGGTTGAAAGTTCAATTATTTTTTCAAAAAGTATTTTTTTAAATTGATAATTCAACTAATTGGGTAAAAGTGAAACTATATTGATTAAAATGTATTTTTTTGATTGAAGGCTTATGTCTGGTTGGAAATCTTAATCCTTTATGGAAAAGCCTTTTTTATGTAAAACTAATTCTTGAACTGAAAATGTAACTTTTCCTTTTTTCAAGATTAATCCTTTTTAGTGAAAATACATCAGTTTCGAAGAAAATTAATTTTTTGCTGAAGACATATTTTTTGCTTGCAAATTTAATTTTCGTAGAGAAAAGTCTTCTTTTCGCTTGCAGGCTCCACAATTTAGATAAACTTTTATTTCTGTCTTAAGTGGAAAACTTTTATTAGTTGAAAATTCGTCTTTTTCGTTTTACAATTCTTTTTCACATTCTTATCCTAATGCGAAGATATTGGTTTTATGTAAAATTTCACTTCGTCGGTTTTCATCAAATGTCCACGTTTTGAGACCCCCTGAGCCAGAGGAAACGATTTTTATATAGTTTTCAATCAAAAAAACAAATTTTCAAACAAAATTGTTAATTTTCTACATTAAAAAATACAACAAAACTTGAACATAATAGTTGAATTTTTAAATTAAAGAGACAAATTTTGACTAGAAAATTTTTCAATTTTAAACTGACCAGTTTCACATAAAATTAAAACTATTCAAGCACAAGACTGAATTTTATAACAAAGAAGTTTCACTTTATCCAACTAGTTGAATTTTCAAAAAAAAAAAAAAATTATGAACGAAAAATGGAACAGTTAGATTTAGTTACAAAAATAAATTTTCAACAAGAAAACGAATTTTTAACAATACAATGCCATTTTCAACCCAAGAAATTAATTTTATACCAAAATAGTTGCATTTTCTTTAAGGTAGATGATTTTAAGTAATTCTATTTTTTTGTTTGTTGATGATTTCTAATTTCAAATGAAAATTCAACTATTTGGTCCTGGATTAACTTTTTTGTCGAAAATGTAAATCTTTAGTTTAAAAATTAAGCACTGATGTAGAAAAATAATTTGTTTTGTAAAAAATGAACTATTTGGTTGAAGATAAACTTCTTTGTAGAATATTCGCATTTTTGTTCAAATTTTGAATACATTGGTAGAAAATTCAACTCAAGAAAAAACTATTTATTGGGAAATTTAACCATTTTGTTGAAAATTCGTTTTTTCTTTTTAAAAATTAATTTTTCAAATCTTAAAATCAGCTAAATTTATCTCCTTAAAAATACTTTTTTTATTAGGAATTAAAATCATTAACTTAAAACTTAACTCTCCGTTTACAGTCGTCTTTTCCCCAACTTACTTATAAAGACAGGGACTTTTAACTCGGAAAATTCTGGGTTACATTATAAAACATCTATTCGTCTGTTTCCGTTCAGTTCCAACTAGCGGATTATTTGTCGCTTTTTTAAAATTATTTTTTTCTCAGAATTAGGCTATTCCATTTTTGGTTGTAAAGATATCTTTTATAGTTAGTTGGTAAAAAATTCAGCTATTTTGTTGAAAGTTTCATTATTTTTTGAAAATTCAACTATGTTATTATATTCATCTTTTTTTACTGAAAATGAAATTCATGATCCAGGTGTTGTTTGTGTTAATTGTTAAAAACAATTTAAATAAAAATATTTTCCCATAGACGAGATATTCCAGTTTGAAAAATCGTTTTGCCTTGAAAGCCTCTGTCTCTAGATAAAGATTTACCAAATTCTATTTTTAAAAAATTAATTAATTCAAATTAAATTAAAATCCAAATTATAAATTGCAGTGAAAGTCCAATAAACGACTGCAATCTGAAATTTTTTTTAAAAACTAAATTTTTGACAAAAATAAAAAAGAGGATAGAAAAATGAGAAAGCAGCCAACAACATCTCCCTTCTTCTCCTTTTTTTCTTTCATCTTTTTTATTTTTATTATCATCAAATTACAATAAAATAACATTCAAAATAAAATAAAAAAATTAAAAAATTGCATTACCAATGTTTCGGTTCTCGTACAGTACCCTTATCAAGGCCAGAAAAATTTAATAGGTAGAAATCGACAACACCCACGAACAGGTGCACTATCTTTGATACCTCAAAATCGAATGAGGGTCAGTGGGCCAATCTGTTGTAAACACAATACAAATATCTGTCACAATTACATCAAAAATAGAGAAAGTGAAAGAAAAATAAAAATCATGAAACATTCTCGTTAAATGCAATTAATTATATTAGCATAACTTTTGTTCAACTTATCCAAATCGGTTTTTAAATCAATAGATAACTTTTTTTGTTTTTTAATATAAAGCATTTCCATAAGTTCTTTCTTTCTCTCATTACTTTCACTATGCAAAATTTAAACATTATTCCAGTCAAACTTTTGTGTTCCTTTATCCTAGGATTAAAAAGTCTGCCAGTCTGTCTCACGTAATTCATCTTACAGTTCCTGCAAGTGATCTTATAGACAACACCACCCTTTTCAAAATTATCCAAAGGATCTTTGCAGAAATTTATCACTGAATCCATTTCAAATGGTATACGGAAAATATTATGAATTAAAAATTTTGTACATAAGTTCAATAGTTTTATAAATTTGATCAAAAAATAGAAGAACGAAAGTATTAAACGAACTATATTCCTTTAACTCTTTCTGATTGTCTGCAAGAAAATTATTACTCTGTTTTGGATTTATTGAACTCTAATTGCAACATGTTTCTCAATTAACTTTTGTGGATAAAGATTCAGAAAAAGGATATTCCTAACAATATTAAAATTTGTTGTGTCAAAAGAAAAATGGGACAAACCTAGAGCTCTGTCAACTAAGTTTTTGATTACTGCAGTTTTGTTTTGGAAAGGATGAGCAGAACGGAAATTTAAAATTCGACCTTAATATGTACTCTTTCAATACCAATTGGTAATAATATTACCATGCCAACCCTTAATTACTTCTAAGTACAAAAAAAACTGATTATATTATTCTGTTCCATTTCAAAAGTAAACTGAAGTTTTGAATAAAAAATAAATAATGTATATGAAAATAAATAAATAAATAAAAATAAAAAGGCCAAACAAAATTTAATTTCTCAAAAGCAAAAACCTCCAAATCTTCCATCACTATTTCTGCTCAAATCGGAGAAATGACTGAACCTATAAGAGTACCAGACCTTTGTTTATAAAAAGATCCATCAAATTTAAAATAAGTTGAGTCCATAACAAAAACTATTCCTTCGATAAAATCTATATCAGGGTTGTCTCTAAGAAACTCTTTAGTCATCATGAAACCTTTAGAAATTTTACGATCAATATTACTGATATGCAAACCATTTTTATCAACAAAGCTAATATTGATCGTAAAATTTCTAAAGGTTGCATGATGAGGAAAGAGTTTCTTATAAACAACCCTGATATAGTTAGCACGAATTCTGATAAAGGCAGTATTACTGTTTGTATGAAAAATCGGATTATGTTGGGGATATGAAGAATTTGCTTTCTGATTATGATAATTTTGAATTATTACATGAAAATCCGCTGAAAAGTTAAAAAAAAACACTTTTAAGATGCTTGGCAATTGGAAAAAGAAAGGACTTTTGGAAAAAGATATAAGATGGACTGATATTAACACTAAAGTCACAGTTTTTGCAAGATGTTACGGTTTGAGAAAAACTCACAAAGATGGCTATCCCTTAAGAATAGTTATTTCAACCATTAATACTCCCACCAAATTTTTGGAACAAAATTTTAATTTGATTCTCAAGGACTCTATCACAACTTCTAAATATAATGTAAAAAATAGCTGAAAATTTCAAAAAAGTATTATGCAAGAAACAGTACCGGATGACCATGTAATGATTTCTTTCGGGGTTATTGCAATGTTTCCGAGTATACCCCTTGAATTAGGTGAACAGGCAATTTTAAATAGACAAAATAATATTAAAACTCGTACTCGATTATGTCAAAAGATTTTATCGAAAGGATAGTTTTTATTATGGCCTCAACTTATTTTAAATTTAATGGATCTTTTTATAGAGAAAGGTCTGGTACTCTTATAGATTCAGTCATTTTTTGGATTTGAGCAGAAATAGTGATGGAAGATTAGGAGGTTTTTGCTTTTGGGAAATTAGATTTTGTTTTGCCTTTTTATTTTAGGTCTGTCGAATATACCTTATTATGTGTTTCTCTAGCAAAGTTGCAGATGGTCATTGATAATTTTAACCGTTTTCATCCAAAACTATAATTTACTCATGAAATAGAACAGATTAATAGAATCAGGTTTTTGGACTTAGAAGTGATTAAGGGTTGGGATGGTAACATTCTTATCAATTGATATAGAAAAAGTACATGTTCAGGTAGAATTTTAAATTTCCTTTCTGCTCATCCTTTTTAAAACAAAACTGCAGTAGTCAAAAACTTGGTTGACAGAGCTCTAGGTTTGTCCCATTTTTCATTTCACACAAGAAATTCGAATATTGTTAGGAATATCCTTTCTCTGAATCATTATCCACAAAAGTTAATTGAGAAACATATTGTAATTAGAGTTCAACAAATCAAAAACAAACAGAGTAATAATTTGCTTGCCGATAATCAGAAAGAGTTAAAGGAATATAGTTCGTTTAATACTTTTGTTCTTCCATTTTTTGGTTAAATTTATAAAACTATTGAACTTATGTTAACAAAATTTTTAATTCATACTATTTTCCGTTTACTATTCAAAATGGATTCAGTGATAAATTTGTGAAAAGATTCTTCGGATAATTTTGAAAATGGTGGTGTTGTCTATAAGTTCACTTGCAGGATTTGTAAGATGAATTACGTGAGACAGACTGGCAGACTTCTTAATACTAGGATAAAAGAAACACAAAAGTGATGTTCGTTTGGGACGCTGTTATAAGACTGTTCTTGCCAGACATACAAAGGAATTTGTCGATGCTGACCATGAGTTTGACTGGGATAATGTTCAAATTTTTCATAGTGAATGTAATGAGAGAAAGAGGTAATTCATCGAAGTGCATGATATTAAAAAACAAAAAAAGTTATCTGTTAATTTAAGAACCGATTTCAATAAGTTTGACAAAAGTTATGCTAATATGATTAATTACATTTAATGAGGCTGTTTCATGAATTTCGTTTTTCTTTTACTTTCTCTATTTCTGTTCAATTGTGACCTGTTCGTGGGAGTTCTCAATTTCTAACTAATAATTTTTCTTGCCTTGATAAGGGTACTGTACGAGTACCGAAAAGTTGGTAATGAAATTTTATTTATTAATTTCTTTCTTTTAAATGCTATTTTATTGTAATTTGATAATAATCAAAAGAAACAAAACGAAAGAAAGAAAAATAGAAGGAAGTGGATGTGGTTGGTTGATTTCTCATTTTTCTTTACTCTTTTTTATTTTTGTCCAAAAATTAATTTTTTTTTAATTTTTCAGATTACAATAGGTTTTTTCGTTTTTTTGTTCATTGTGTTCAACTTTTTTATTAAAAATTCATCTATTTGATTGAAAAGTGAACTATTTAGTTAAGGTTGTCTGTTTTGAACGAAAATACAATTATTTTGTGGAAAATCATCGCTTTGGATTGAAAAGTCATCTTTCATAATATCAGACTAGAAGTTGCTTCAAAATTCAAGGAGGAAGAACAAAAAAGGCAATGCAGTGACAGGAATGGTGATCGGAATAAGAAAGGCATGTGTAACAGGGAAGAAAAAAAGAAAAGAGATTGAAAAAGAAAAAAAAGGATTAATAGTAAAAGAGGTACAGATAGGAGAAGAGAGGTAGAAGATAGTTGGGCTGTGTGTGAACGGTGGTATGCTAGCAGAAATTAAAGGAGACGAAAGAACTATTGACGAGCAAGGAAGAAAATAACAAGACAAGATACTGAATAACAAAGGAAGGTTATTGCTAAAGTGTTTGGAGGTGATGGGTTAGTTCTTATTAAAAGAAAGAAAGAAGGTCAAAAATGGAAGCGTAGATACAGCGGATGAAAAGATAAAAAGGAAGCATAGTTAAAAAGAGCAGAAAGCGGAAATTTACCAGTGGAAGGAAAAGAACAGTTCAAGGAAGAAGTGAGAAGTAGGAAGAAGAAAGAATTCAAGAAGTAATTCAGAAAATGAACAAAAGATAAAAGTAGTGAAGAAGAATATAGGAAAAAAAATGTTTTTAAGAAGAGGCGGAGAAAGCTAGGATGGAAGAACAGGTTTAGAAGGTAATAAATAGAGAGAGGAAAAGAAGTGAAGGAGGAAGCTAGGATATTTACATTATAGTAGAAAGAAAAAAAAAATATTATGTATTTGCTAGAAAGAGTAAAATGGATAGTTAGGAACGGACAATAATATGGTAGGGAAGGAGAAGACGAAGTGGGACACAACTCCTTGGACCGAGTCTAGGTAGAAAAAGTAAGGGTGAAAAAGGGGATACGAGAGAGTAGGAGTCAGGATGGAAGAAGAAGGGTATAGTGACGGAGTAAAGTTAGAAAAAGTAAAGAAGTTTAAATATTTCGAATATTCTTGCCAACAAAGGCAAATCATAAAACTCATGTATAAGATAAAGGATCAAAGATGCTGCAGGGGTAATAAAAGAGATATGATTGATTGCGAGCTTACAGAAAAGGCGTGGCAATTTAAAATAAAGCTAATAGAGGGGAAAAAAAGGAAGTTAGCTAAGAAGTGTTTAAAGCAGGTAGAATCAAGGAAAGGAAGTACAATAGAACTAACAAAATATGTAGAATTAAGAAGAAAGTTTTCTAGGGCTAAAGATATAGGAGAGAGAAATGAATTAAGTTATGAAAAATTAAAGACAAGGGGCAAAGAAAGGCAATTAATAGGCAGATGGAAGATGATTGAGAAATCAAAACATAATAAATGTTATAAGATAATAAGAAGGAAGGAGTACCAAAATGTTTAGACAAGGGATGAGCAGAGAGAAGATCGAGAAGAGTAGAAAAGTTTAGACTGGGAAAAGTGGTAAGGGAAGAAATACGAGGAAATCGTATATCAGGAAAAGAGAAAAACAGAAAGTACAAATTATTTAATTGGAAGAAGAAAATATGAATTCATGTATGAGAAGAATATAAGAGAGAAATCGAAGATAAAGGAAGCTAGAAAGAGAATGTCGTAAAGATCCTAAGAAAGGATGGAATGGGTGAAGTGTGTATGAAGAAGTTGGAGGTGGCTAGAAGGCCAAATGATAAAGAATAAAAGAATGAATGTGGAAAAATTGCGTTAGAAGAGAAGTTAAAGTGGAAGAAAAAGAAAATGGAAGTCGCTTAGATCAGAAGTCTGAAGATCTATAAGAAATAGTTATATAAATATTCGTAAATAGTAAGGTTGAGACAATATAAAATATGTAGGTTCTTTTATAAGAAACGAAGGTCATGAAAACCCTTAGGGGACACATTATGAATAAAGAAGTAGAAGTGTCACGTGTTACAAAACCTTTGCGACTCCCCTCTTACGTGACACTTTGAGACGTTTGGATAGAAACCCCCCCCCCCACCCACTCCCTTTAAGAGTATCATTGTTGATGCTCACAAATCAGGAAGGAGGAGAAAAATAATAAAAGTAAAAAAGTTAAAAAGTTAGTGAGTTATTCGGTCGTTTCATCGATTTCTCTAAATATAGTGTTCCACTCGTTGTAAGTATGAGAGAGAACTCTCGAGCGATTTCGTGTAAAAGTGGCGAGGAGTCGGTCCAGCATTTTCTGGCAACACTTTATCCCCGATAGATAAAAACAAGATGAAAACTAGGTTATTCCTTAGCTGAAAAAAAGTTACATTTCTGGCAATGAGAATTTCTCGCCACTGGCTCGTTGTAATAGCGTCATTAAGATACAAAATGAAAGATAAAATTTTAGTCAACTTTTTTATATCGCACATAAATTTTAAACGTAGGAGTTGATGTTTTAACTTACAGAGATAAATTTTCCACCGAAGATTGAATAGTCAAGTTTTAATTCAAAAAATAGATTTGCGTTAAAAAAGGAACGAATTTTTAACAAATAGTTGAATTTTCAACTAAAATAATGAATGCTTTACCATAATAGTTAAATTTTTAGTTGAAAAATAAATTTTACCAAAAGATCAATTTAAAAAAATAATATCGTTCAACTTCAAACCAAAGAGATGAATTGCCTACAATAATGATGAATTCTGAAGATTAGTTAATATTTAAAAAATATATTTTATTTTAAATCAAATACTGGTGAATTCCACCAAAAAATACGATTTTTCTACAAAATAGTGAAATTATTGACCAAAGTAATCAAATTTAGGGCCAAAAAAATTACTTTTTCTTCGAATTTTTCATTTTTTCACCAAATAATTCAATTTTGAACGAAAAATATAACATTTGAATCTATACAATGAATGTTTTGTCGAGAAAGTAGTATTTTTGAACAAAATAGTGAAATATTTAATTTAAAAAATTAATATTTAACAAATAAAGTAAATATTTAAGCAAAATGCACGAATTTCAATCAAACAGTTAAACTTTTAATCAAGTAGTTGAATATTTAATCCAAACGATGGATTTTTAACAATGCAGTTGGGTTTTCGACATAGAAAGATGATTTTTTACAAAAGAAAATTCATTTTTAATACAAATAAACGCATTTTCAACGACAACAAAATATAATTTTTGACAAAAAAAGATTCTTTTTCACCAAAATAGTTGAATTTTCAACAATATAATTGAACTATTAACAAAATAGATGAATTAACTTCGAATTGTTGTATTTTCAATTAAAAATTAAAAATGTTTAAACTAACAGATTAATAATCTACCAAAAAAACTTGTAGAAAATGCATAAATTTTCATTTTAGAAACATTTTTAACAACTTCAGCCCAATAGTTAAATTTTCAAGTTACGAAATTAATATAAGCTAAAATATATTTCAATTTTAAATAAAAAAGGAGACTTTTTCACCAAGTAGTTCAATTTTTAATCCAGAAAGATGACTTTTTTTTCAGATGAAATTTATTCCTGGGGTTATTATTCTACCACAATAGTTGGATTTTCTTATTAGATTTGATTAATTCTGTTCGAATTTTAACAAAAAATTCGGCCTTTTATGATAAACAATTGAAAATTGCAGCACTCGATTTTTTTTAAATTATTTTAGTATAAGTATACAGGGTATTTAAAAAGTAACGAAACGTCCAAATAGTTTTCCAGGTAAAATATTTTTTCAAAAAGTTCAAGATCATTCTTGGGATAACTTTCAACTAATTCGACCTTGAGCTTGACCTTCAAGGTTATTTCAACTTTAACTTTATTTTTTTTAATGGGAACCCCTATTTTTGACAACGGCAATCAAAAGAGTGGGAAATTTTCACGTCCTAACATATACTCAGGTCATGGGTCAAGGATGACCTTGATCTTCAGGTGAAGTTCAAGCTCTTTCGATTGCAGTTTTGTTAAAAATAGGGATTCCTATTTTTTAAAAAAGATAAATTCAAAATAACCTTGAAGGTCAATCTCAAGGCCAAATTCAAGATCGCGAATGGATTCCTCGTTAAAAGTTACTCCAAGAATGACCCTTTTTAAAAAATATTTTGCCTGGAAAATTATTTAGGGCATACGTTACTTTTTGGACACCCTGTATATAACTCCTGGATTTTCTAGATTGAACTAATTAAATCAAATTCAATTTCGGTCGATAATTGAGAAATGGGATGGGAGACAGTGGATGGAACTGAAAATAGTTGGTGGTGATTGAGTTCTGGAAACACTATTTTGAATAGATCGTGGTTCATTGAACCATAATTCCGAGGAATGTGGATGTTGCCTCAACTTGTGTCTATTATCTTCCTGCGGAATCAAGTGATTGCGGTATGCGCACGAAGTGTATTGTACCCTGTTACACAAATTGTGCAAATACTAGTTCCTTCAAACTAACACAATCTTTGTATAAGAAGACCTTCAAATTCTACTCTAGTCATTTACTAATGAAAAACAAATACAAATAGAACTGATTTCCAATCAAGGCTAGAATATTTACAATAATAGGATTATTAATTAACTAATTAATTGAATTCTTGATGGCGTAGTTTAATAACTTGCGTTGATTCTTTTTGAGTTGACAAATTAAAAAGCTCAATATTTAAGATTTTTTTTGTGGAATTCAACAAATAGGGCGATGCGATGAAATAAAAAAAAACGAGTATAAAAATAACTTGTACCTGGCAATTCCTAACCGATTTGGAATTTTTTTTTAAAGAAAAATTCAGCATTTAATTTTGAAAAGATTTATGCGGCCTGATTTTTAATTTTTTTTGTTTAAACCTTTAATTTATGCAAAGAGTGAAGAAAAAGTAGATTTTTTCGTTTTATTTTGTTTATCTTTGTCACATTTTTTTCTACGATCAGCACTGCAAGACTTTATGCATGGGGGTAGTTGAAAGCAAAAAAAAATTGGTACGTTAATTCTTATAAAGAAATTGACTTAACAAATAGTCTACACTATGGATTCTTCGTTTGCAAAGTAAGTTTTTGGGTTAAAATTACTTACTTGAATCGAAGAAATAATACTCAATTATAAAAATTTGTCATCCGATATTTTTTATTAATTTTATAAGAAAAGTATACAACAAAATTTACGACTTGTGCATATAAAGGTCGAGAAAACTCATTTTTCTTCTAATTTTTCTCAAATTATTTCGCCAATGATGTTTATTCGTGATATTTTTTTATTTTGCAATTTTCATTCATTTTTAAAACAAACGAGATTTTTAATACATAGTTTTTGAGTAAATAATGGTTTTATGGATTTATTATGGATACGGGGGAGGGGGGGGGGAGTAGCTAAAATGGGGAAAATTAAGGGAAATGAAGGGAAACCGAGGAATGGGGAATAAGGTGAAGTGAGGAGACCTTGAAAAAGTGTGAATTTTTCCTAAAACTTTTAATAAATCCTGCAAAATTAAAAGAAGTTGAATGAAAAAAAATTCTTTTTTCAAACTCAAATCTTAAAATCTATTTATTTATTTAATTAATCCTGTTTTTTTACATAAAAAACAAAAGGAAACGTTTTGTTTTTTGTTTCGCACACTTTTCCTAGCTAACTTCAAGTCATACGCCTTGTAAAGTTATGGTCAGCTGATTGTTTATTTTTGTTTATGAAATTAATAAAAATATTATATGATAATTTTTGATCACTAAACATCAATGGCGACATAATTTGAGGAACTTTAAGAGAAAAAGCGTGTTCTTTTGGACTTTCAATGTCCAATTTTTTATATACATTGTTTATAAAATTAATAACAAATTTCGAATGACCAATTATTATGATTAAGTACTATTTGTGTGATAAAAACAAATAAATTTACCACAATTTTACCGTACAATAAAATAATTTTTTTTCTTACTTTCAACTACGCCCATGAACAAAGTCTGGAAATGCTGATTATAGAGACAAATTTTTCACGAAGATAAACCAAAAAAAAAACGAAAAAATCTACATTTTTCACTCTTTGCAGTAACATAAAATTTTAAACAAAAAAATTTAAAAATTTGAACCTCGCATTTTTATTTCATCCCACTGTGGGGCGTAGCGTCAAGTACAAATTTGAAAAACCAAAGACGTGTCCCACCGTCAAATTTTTTCAAGGAGTGAGATTAAGGGGCAATAATGAGAGGGAAAGTAGTGGATGATAGAGGAAATTAGGAGAAAGTAATTGGAAAAATTGCGAAAAAGTAGGGAACTTAAGGTAAAATGGAGAGGGGAAGTAGGAGAAGTGAGAAAGGACGAGGGCAGTAGAGCTAGGTGAAGAAAGAGAGAGCGAGGGGAAGGGCTCTAGGGGAATTAATGATTAATAAGGGAAGGAGAAGTATATGAAGGGGAGAAGGAAAATCGAGAGGAAATGACTGACAGGGACGTAGAAGAAATAGAGGGTGTAAGGGAAAATGAGGTAAGATGAGGAGAAATTAAATAGGAGAAGTAGAGAAAATTAAGAAAGAGGAAATAGGGGACTTAGGGAAACTGTGGTAGCAGAAGTAGGGGAAAAGAGAGCCAATGAGGGGAAGGGTCAATAAGAGAAGAAAGTGGTAACGAGGCTAACAGTACTATGAGAACTTAGCCAAAACGAGGAAAAGATCACCAGGGGAAGTGATGGGTAACGAGGAGAAGGGAACTAGCGGAAGTGCGGTGTAATAAAGAAAGGGAAAGTAGGGGACGTGAAAAAGGAAAATTTTGGGAAATAAGAAACAGGGACGTAGAATAAGTAGGGGATGTAATAGTAAATAAGGAGAGATAGGAGGGGGAGGATAACTAAGGGAAGTAGGGAAGGATAGGAAAAGGAAAGTGGAAGACTTGTGGAAATTAAGATAGGAGAAGTAGGGTAAAATAGATGTGATGAGGGGAGGTTAAATAAGAGAAGAAAGTGGTAACAAGAGGAGTACTTGGAGCGGCGAAGGATATGAAGGGAAAGGGTAGTGATGGATGTTAAAAATGGATATTGAATCGAAATAAGGGACGGGGAAGTTGCTGAAGCAGGGGTTAGTAAAAATTAACCGGTAGTATGGGGAAACAAGGGACGGAGAATCAAATAAAGTGTGAAAATCTAAGAGAAGGGTAGTAGGGGATACTAAGTGAAACATTGGAAAAGAAAGTAGGCTCTAAATGGAAATTACTAGGGATAAATGAAGGGCAATTAGGGGATTTAGGGGAAATTATAAAACGGAAATCAAGGGACTTAAATGGAATTAGGAACGGGAAAGTAAAGGAATTGAAGAAGTTTAATTTTTAACCAAAAAATATAACTTTAACAAGATAAATAAATTTTTAACAAATTTTGTATTAAATGTAGGCTTATTTTACAAATTTATGAGTAAAACGAGTATTTTCCAATTTTACTTCAAGAACAATGCCATTTTTGTAATAATTGAGATATTAGGATTTCTTTATGTTTTAATTCATTTAGTTTTTTTTTAATTAAAAAAAAATTTGGTTTTCTAGGAAATTCTTTTTTTTTAACTAAAAAAGTACTTTCTGCAAAAGATTCGTCTATTTAACTTGAAAAAGCAAATATTTGATAAAAACTTGACCTTTTTTCTTTAAAATTGGTATCTTTTGTGCGAAAATTCATCTATTTAATTGTGAATGTATCTATTACCCAAAAATAATTTCGTTGTCAAAATAACAGATCTTTTTTAACATTCACCTTTTTCAGTTAAAAATAAAGTTTTCTTAAAAAATAATTTTTTTTTTTATTGTAAACTTTTATTTTTTCCTGAAACTTCGATTATCTAGCTTAATAATTCAACTTTGTTGTAAATGTATCACTTTGGGTTGAAATTCTATATCTTTTTATAAAAAAAAGATTATTTATGTATTATTAATTAGATTAATTAAGAAACTACTCCAAAATTATTCCCAATTTTCTGAAATTTATATTTCACGCCACGTCTTATTAAATAACATGGCTAGAAAATCTGAAAAGAAGATCTTATGCAAAATAATTTTATTGACTTGTGAAAGAGACAGGAGCAGGTGTCTACAGAATTTGGTGTCACAACCCGTCAATTTATCGAAAAGTATAGACCCTCCGGAATAAAATTTCCTCTCGATGAAAAGTTTCCCTGAAGTGTAGGGGAGAACGGTCTTCTAATCTGACACGTAAAATTATTATAGAGGGAATCCAGAAGTCTGTTAAGCTAGAACATCCACAGTCCTATTTGGGATTTTTCGTAGCTCAGAATTTTGGGCTTTTTTTAGCTTTATTTGGGAACCAATTACAGTTTTTGGCTTCCTTTTCTTTTTCAAAAATTCTATTTTCTTGTGGAAGTGCTTTAGGACTTTTGGAATTTTGTTGTGCTTTTGAAACCGCAAAACAAAATTCCCCACAACAACTTTTAAGTTCCATAATCAGCCCCCATCAACAAATTGAATTTTTTTATAAATCTGATCCTGGTGTATTTTTGGGCTATTAGGCTGCACCAGGTGCGGAATAAGGGAAGAGCTTCGGGGGGGGGGGGGATGATAATTACACTTTTCCCTCCACTCTCAAGGAAGAGGTTAATAATAATTTCAAAGTCATTTCCTCTTTTTTGAATTTTGATATAAATCACATAAATATATTAACCTGAAGTTCAAATTAAAACATTCAACGTGGAAAGATTATCAATTTTTTCCTTTTAAAACTAATATTCAAAAAATGTATTCGTTGAAATTCTCAACAAATGATATATCCAAAATGGAAGCTTTTAACATATTTTAATTGAACAATTTCAAATTAAATGTCGGTAATCTACACAATATATTTATTTTAACATTTTATAAATAAAAGTTTCAAAGATTCGAAAATTTATAAATTCACGTATTTGGTTAGCTAATGAATAGTTAGAAGTTAAATTATTTTAATTTTCAGTTGTTTCAAATAAATAATTGTTCATTTGTTATTGATAAATCAAAATTTGTTTTGAAACCTTTTAAAACCTTTTTACCCCCCCCCCCGCACCTGGGCTACTAGAAAATACCAAATCTGATTTTTTCACTCCAACTCTTAATGTTAAAAATCAACACCCTCGTACTACGTAGATATGAAAGCGTCAAAAAACAATATTTTTGAGAATGATATTATATGAATGGAATCTCTTGTTTGTGAAGAAGCATTTAAAATCACGAATAATTTTCTGCGACAAGAATGCGAAATCTGTCTTAGTTATCTCGACCACGACCTTGTCCACAGGGATCGTAATCAAACACAGAAAGAGGGTAAAAGTGAGATTTAGAAAGGTCCTTTTCGAGGTCGCTGGCAACAGGAGAGGGAGTGACAAATGTCAAAGAGGGTTAGACTAAAAGAGCCCAAAAACCAAGTATCCCAGAAATACATTTTTTTCTAAGGGGTACCATATTCCTAGAATTTCAGGTCGGAAATAAAAAAGATTGATTTTCTATCAAAGAGATTAATTTTATAATCTAAAAGACAAATTTTCAACACACAATATTTTTCTACGAAACTGTTGAGCAATAACTGATTCGGTTAATAATGGAATTCTCTTTAGATTTGAAATAAATAATATTTGACGACATTTTACATGTAAATTATTAATCTTTGATCGCTTTTAGATTGAGAGTTTTTGAAAATTATTACTTCATTTTTATCATAAATAATTCAATCGGCTTGAAAAAGAAAGAATTCAAAAGATAATAATACAGTTAAGGAAATACCGATATTCCTGTTAATTAAAAGCCAGAGATAAAATCAGAATTTTGAAAGATTATAAAATTTATCTCTTTTAGTAAAAATTCGTGTATTCTCTTAAATGTTCCTCTTTTTCGATGAAAATTTATCTTCATGGTTTGAAATTCAAATCATTGACTAAAATTTGAAGTTATTTGTTAAAACTTAATTGTTTGTTCAAAAATTTATCATTTTAGTAGAAGATACATATGTTCGGTTAAAAAGGTAATCATTTTGTTAATTTTGCTTTTCGTAAAACATTAATTTATAAACTGAAAATAAAATTATTTTATTTTTGGTACAAATTTCTACTGCTTAGTAGAAAATTCATGAACTTAATTGACTTTTTTTTGTTTTCAGCAGAAAATTTTTTTTTGGTTGAAAATCAATCTTTTTGTAATTTTTTTTAGTAGAATATGCAACTATTTCATTCAAAGTTAATTTATTTCGTTACAAATTCGGTTCTTTAATTTGTCACTTTTTGTAGAAAATTAATCTTATTAGTTGTAAATTAAACTTTTTCGTTGAAGCTTTAACTTTTTGTAAAAAAATGCACTATTTTTTTGTGCATGCATAATTTAGATTGGAAATTCATCTCTTTGCATGAAAAATTAACTATTTGCTTAAAAAATAGTTGTTTTAGATTGAAAATTTATTTTTCACCTTTAAATTTAGCCATTCTAGTTGAAGATTCATCATTTCAGTTGAAAATTCGTCATTTTGTTTTAAATTTCATTATTTTCTCAGCAAATTTTTTTATTTTCATAAATAATTATTTTTTAAATTGCAATTCAACAAATCCATTTTGAAAAAATGGATATTTTTTACTTGAAAATTCAACTATATAAATAAAAATCGACACTTCTTAGTTGAAATTTCATGTATTTTGTTAGAAATTCTTCTTTTTGGGTATAAAATCATCATCTCGCGTAAAAATGTATGTTTTTGTTTGAAATATCAACTATTACATTTTTCTGCAACATTTCATCATAATTGGGGAAAAATTATTCAACTTTGTAGAAAATTTAACAAATTTCTTAGAAACTAATTTGTTGGATTTTTTCTTCTTTATTTAAAAATGTAACCATATTGCATTAAAATGGGATTTTTAGCATAAGATTTATCAATAGTATAGACAATTTATCTCCTTAGGTTAAAATTAAACTATTTTGTTTATAAAAATCGTTTTTACCTGCTGGAAAGATTATTTTTAACTAATACAATTTTTGAGAGATTCTTGACAAGCGACTACTCAAAAATTATTTTAACTCTTTTTTATTTAACAACAAAGTTTTTTTTTGTAATTTTTATAACTGCCTAATTTTAAAGGTTTTCAAATTTAATAAAAGAAAGGCATTAAATCAGTGCAAGAATAGTGTTTCGACATTTATACCTGTAAAAATTTGACTTTCAGCTCTTGACGGTTGACATCACCTTCCCCCTTTCCAAATTTGTTTGTTTTAGGCGAAAAAATTCCCTAATTTCTTCAAATAGTTTAACATTAACTAATGCCCCCGAGCTTTTGAAATTATGATGGGCTTTTTAATAGAAAAATCTTGGTTTTCGGGAAAATGAAAGAAAATAAGTACATTTTATTAATTTTTTGTAATTTAAAGCTTAAGCGCCTCTTAGTAAATGTTCAAGGAATAATTCAAGCTCAATAAGTTTTAATTTTAAAGCCCCAATCCCATTGTATTGTGTCCGGAAATGCTCTACAAAATTCCTAATATTAGTTTTATGTAAATAATGTTGATTAATTTCAATAATAATAATATTTCTAACTTAAATTAAGACATTTCACGATTTACAGGATGAAAAATTGTTTAAATGAACGAAAATTGTTTAAAACAATTGAGAAATATCTTGAAAATATTATTTTTATAATTCGTTAGTTGTGTCCTTAACTTGAGAAAAACAAACAGTAATTGTTTAAAACATAATAATTAGTGAAAAAACAATTGTCAATTTAATACTTTTTGTGATTTATCGAAATAGTTTCCATTTGGTCAGAAAAATACAATTTAATATGGTAAAAGCTAAATAATAAACAAAGGTAATTTTTGGGGGATTTTCAAATGGCTATCCTAAGATGCTACAGGTGCAGAGTTTTTTCGTTTTCCTGAAAAATTTTGTAAATAAAGGTTAGCTCCTTATGGTTCCCGATCAATCAATTAATGTTGAATTAATTCTAATACAGAATGGATGTGATTTAACAATCTTTTAAGCAATTCCTGGACAATTTATAAAATTATGAATTGCTTGTCAAATCTTGAAGTTGAATATGTATTTGTATGAAAAAAGACGTTTTTTTTTAAATTTATTCAGAATCGTCAATATTAGCTGAATCGAGTTGAAACTTGAATGAACTATAACCTTAA
The DNA here is from genome assembly GCF_010883055.1 of Belonocnema kinseyi. Lineage (NCBI taxonomy): Eukaryota > Metazoa > Arthropoda > Insecta > Hymenoptera > Cynipidae > Belonocnema > Belonocnema kinseyi. Next base: position 97,474,748 of record NC_046665.1, on the reverse strand, counting down.
ACTACTTGAAAAGGAGACAAAATGTTTAATATTTAAGACAAAAGTCGCAACTTTCTGGCATTGTTTGAAGACAATATTATTTAAAATAATATTCAATTGCATAAACAATTATGTTTGTCTACTTGAATTTTTAGCACACACTAATTAAAAATTTGAAAATAAGTTGAAAACTTCGGAAAATCCGGATTTTAAAGGAAGTTTGAAGCACATTGTAAGCTGTTTTAAAAAAAAAAATTAAAATCAAAAGTGGATTTTTTTTTCTTAATTGAGTTCAAACATTTGGTTTTTGAAAAATACAAAAATGTATTAAAATGTTTGATTCAACATTTTTTACCTCCATCTTACTATGAATAATTGAAAGAAAATACATCTTTATATCTTTAAAATCACCAAAGTAAGGAAAGTCCAAAAAAAGGAAAAATTGCACTAAAATAATGGAAAATATTTATTATACACTTTGCCTGGTCTCTTCTAGGCATTATATATAATGCCTAGGCAATCTGTATAATGAAGAGCATTACATAATTTGCCTAGCCTCTGTTGGGCATTATATATAATGCCTAGGAATGATATATAATGCCGGATTATATACTTTGCCTGTAACACAAACAAAATTAATCTTCATAACGGTTGGAAGAGAAAAAAGAAAATCGACGAAAGTATACAAAAGCAGAGAAAAAAAAGAGAAAATGTGTTCAATCGAAAAACTGAGGAGATCGAAGATTCCGGATTGTCAGCTTCATCGAAGAAATTTCAAAATCACAGAACATTATGCCGAAAAATGGTTCAATAGTTTATCGAATTAAAAATTTTGTAATCTTTTTTTCGTTAATTTCACACCTTGTGATATGCGCAAAATGTGATGCATAAGTGAAATTTTTGAAATGAAATTTCCCCTATATAATTTTCAGAATAGGCATTTACAATAAGATGTTGTTTTGTTGAAAATAGAGCGAATTTAGAGAGTATTAAATAAATTACTCTATAATAATTAGGTGAATCTGGTAAAGCTAGGAAGGCAGGTTAAAAGGACGGTTTGTGATATTCAGTAGTACGGGTCAAGCATGTAGTCAGACCTAATCGACTAGTAAAGGTAGTCTCTGTAGCATCCAGCAAAATTCATAGACCGTATCATTTCCTCAAAGATGGTAGATAGGCGCTTTGAGCATATTCCTCTACGAGCAAAATGTCCATTTACCAACGCACACAAGAAGATGGCAATGGCACCGAAATTCAGTGCTTTCCATTCCAATTTTATATAAATTAACCACGCAGAAATTTTACAGAAATGCGAATGTTTTAGTAATAATTCACAGATGGATAACCAAAATTTATACCGAAAATGGGGTTTTTGTACAAAAAAATATTCAAAAAATAAATATAGGTTGTATTAAAACGATTTTATCGAAATCTCATTTTTATTATTGTAATGAAAAAATGTGTAAACAAAAACTTTTTTATTGTTTCAAAGTTCATCTAAAGAATGAATTAAACTTTTTAAAAAATAATAGAAATAATGATTTTAAGTCATATTTTTAGAAAGGCTATTCATTCAAGTTAAAGTTTTACAGGCTTCAAAGGTAATTTTTTTTTAATTCGATTACGGAAGAAATCAAATTTATTATTTAAAATGTATAACTAGAATTCTGAACGCATTTTTGTGATATTTAATTAATATAACAACATAAAATAACCGCACTCATGATTTTCGTTAGAAAAGTTAAATTTCGAAATGACAAAACTGATTGATTTCCAGGGAAAAGGTGTGTTCAAACCTCTAATCAAGCATTTAAAATGATCAGTTTATCCCTTTACTGAAAAATAAACAAATTTTCTTTAATTTTCATTGGAAATTAAATTTTATAGCCGAGAATTCCATTTCGTGCAAAACATCTAGTCTTTAGCCGAAAATTCGACTATTTGGTTAAAAATTTAATTATTTCGTTGTGAATTCGAATATTGTAAATCATTATGTTTTGGCAGATAATTATTCTTTTCAATTAAAAAATCATCTTTTTCAGTTGAAACCCTAATTATTTTATTGAAAATTTGGTTTCTGGTATCAAATTAAGCTTTTTGTTTTAAAATTCACATATAGACTTTAAAAGTCGATATACTTCATTTGAAATATAATTCTTTTGATTCGTCTTCTTGCATAGAAATTTGATCATTTTTCGTAGAAAACTAATGCTCTCGATAGGAAATTTAACTATTTGGTTGGTAATTGGACCATTTTACTTCAAATTAATTTTTTAGAATGGGCAATATGAGATGAATAGAGTTGAAACTCAACAAATCTCCTCATGTTTTGTTTAAATTTTAATTATGGTGAGGTAAGTGATTGATTAAAGTTGCTAAAATTAATTGTTAGAAAAACTTTATAATGTTTTAAATAATATTATCTTTGAATAATTCTAGAAAGTTTCAGTTTTGTCTGATATATTTAACTTTTGGTCCACTTTTCACCTAAAGTTTCACATAATTGTTCAAATAATTTATTATTATTAATTATCTTACCACTGATAATTGCTAAAAAGTTCCTCTTATTGTTTAATTTTTAATCTTATTGTCAACTTTCACCTAATGATTATTAATATGATAATAAATTGTGTAATCCATTATTTTTGTGAACCGGAATTAATTATTACTATATCCTTATTTAAAAATTGACAAAAAGTAAAAAAAGGACAAAACTGTAATTATCTAGTATTATATAGAAGAAGATAACTATGAACAATAATTATTTATTTATACTTATATTTTTGCTAATTTGAATTAAATATTAACTCAGTTTAAGTGAAAAGTAAGGAACAAGTTGAAAATTTCAGAAAAAAGCCATTTTTATAATTAATTAAAGAGAATATTATTATCAATAATAATTCATTTAAACAATTATGTTTGTTAAGATTAATTAACTATTAACTCACTTAAATTGAAAATCAGATTAGATGTGGAACCCTTTTGAAAAAACTGTGACTTTCTAACTCTATTTTAATAAAAAATTTCTAAAAACAATAATAAATTGTTTACGAAATTTATTCTAACATTTAATTACCTGTACAATGTAGTATTTTACGTATTATATACGATCTGCATTTAGAAAACGACAACACATAATTAGCGCCAAAAACTCGAAAAACCTATTTTTTCACTTATAATTTTTTGAAACCCCTATAAAACAGATTTATGAGGTGATATTGAAAACGTAATATTTTATTCAAAATCTATGGCTAATTCTGAAAAGAAATGTAGATTTTCAACTCAATTCAGACGATATTGACGATTCTAAATAAAATGTACAAAAACGTGTTTTTTTCTTATAGGAAACAAGTATTAAACTTCATGAGGCTTGAGCCCCCCCCCCCATAAATATCATTTTTTATGATAAAAAATTTAATTATTTTTCTGTGGATTCGAACAAATTTTCGGTCGATATGCATACAAATTCAACAAAAAAATTCTAGTGCATTTGCAAAACACCCTATTTGAACAAATTTTCAGGTGACACGTATAAAATCTTGACAAAAAAATCTAGACTATTTTTAGAGCATTTTATTAAGCATTCATCACTTTGATTGAAAATTGAACTATATTATTTAAAATTCTTTTTTTTCACTTAAAAATATATTTATTTAACTGTAAATTTCAATATTCCATTTCCAAGTTAAAAATTCTACTGTTTTGTAGAAAACTAATCCTTTCGGTATAAAAATTTAACTGTTTTATCGGAAATTCGCCTTTCTGGTTTGAAAATTTGACAATTTGGTTGACATTTTTTTCTCCCGGATGAAAATTGTTTCTTGTTGAAAAATCAATGGAATTCGGTTTATGATTCAACTATATTGTTAAAATTGTGTGCGTTTTTTGTTTAAATCCTTCTTTTTTTGGTTTAACATTAAAATCTTGTTTTCATTAAAATATTAACTATCACATTTTTTGTTCAGAATTTATTTTTCTTGATTGAAAGTTCAACTACTCGGTCAAAGGTTGACCTTCTTTGCTAAAAATTCATTTTTTGTTTGTTTATTGCTTATTTTAGTTAGAAACTAAACTATTTTGTTGCAATCTCATCTTTTCTGGTCGAAAATGTCAACATTTTATTGAAAATTCATCTTGTTTGAAAGATACTTTGCTCTTGTTGTTTAAAAATTTATCTTTTTCGGTAGAAAAGTTCTTTGTTAAAAGCTCAACGATTTTTTCGAAAATTCCTCCCGTGTGCTTGAAAGATCAACTATTTGGTTTTAAAAGCAAAGATTTCATCTAAAATTAATTTGAATAATGGATTAATATAATTAGTAATAATAATAATAATAACCTCAATTTTTTGCCAATTTCCTCTACAATAATTAAAGGCTCGGCAAGCAGAACCGAATGAGCGCTCGAGCAGTAGGTAGGAGCGGGGATGACGTACAGAAAACGCGACGAAAGACTGTTTCCTGTTTCCTCGCGTTTTCTCCGCGTCATTTCTACTCCTCCCTACTGCTAGAGTGCTCGTTCATTTCTGCCTTCCGAGCCTCCAATTTAGTTTTATTTAGAACGTTAGGCAAATCAAATCGAAAAAAAAATTTCAACCTAAAATAAGAGATTTTGTGACGTCATCCTTAGGGGATTCATGATTTGCGTCATAATCTGTAACGGAGAATGGAAGGGGTAGAAAAACTTTTCAAAATAAAGTGGCGACAAGACATTCGACTGATCCTATTTCAGATTTCATTCAAAAAAATTATAAATCCTTGCAATTGAAAAGCTTTTTGATTAAACCTCTTGGATTTGAAGAACCCTTAATTTCCATAGCTTGAAAAAAAAGAGACGCGCTTGAATCAAATGCATTTTATTGTACTGAACTAAATTGTATTCGAAATGAAAAAAATGTTAAGTTGAAGTTGAAATTTGGTATTCAAGAAATTTCATTGCTACTTCTGGTAATTCGAATTAAACCTAGCGACATTCAGTGTCTCTGTATTTCTAAGCGGAAGTTATGCGAATAGCGACGGAAGTGCATGCGAGTTTGTTGGCGAGAAGGGAAGAGAAAACGCGGGAATGGACGTTAATAGTGGCGTAACTGAAAGTCAGTATTATACATGTTACGTGCTCTCTATTTTAATTCATTTAACGACTCTGTGAAACTTTTGTGAAAATTTTTTTATGCTTCTCTACTCTTTTCCCGGGCTTTTAATCAAAAGGGAATATCGGTATTTCTTTATCTGTATCACGGATCACAGCGCAAAAGAGTTTAAAAATGAGGAAATAGGGTAATTTTTTAAAGAAAATGGAAAAAAATAGGAAAGAGAATAAACTATTATTTTTACATTCGAGAAAGAAGAAACAATCTTTTTGTAGGAAATTGTATAGTTTCTAGTAGGAACGATTTTTTTAAATGGATATAATTAGTTAATTGAAAATCGATTCATGGTATATAAAACAGTAGTAAAAGCAATCGATTAGGACGTTAAGTAAGTAGTTCAAGTGCTATCCTTTCATACTTTTCCTCTCCTTACTTCACCCTGCGTTACCCCATCTTCAACTTCTTCCTTCTCCACTTTCCCATCTTTTCCCTTCCCCAGTTTACACTTCCCTTTCCCTACTTTCCCTACTTTCCCTACTTTCCTCCCTTACTCATCCTCGTCTCTAATCATTTGTCCTACTTCCCTTCATTTCTCCTCACTTTCCCTACCTCTCCACCAATAATTTTCCCTCAATTAATCTGCTTCCTCTCCAAAAATTTCTCCTAATTTCCGCGTTATTTCACCTAGTCACCCAATAATGATTTACCTTACTTTGCATCTACTCACTTCCCATAGTGCCCCACCATTTACATCCACTATTACCCTTCCTTTTATTTATCATGACTTCCACAACACCGTCTCTCTCATTCCCCTTGACCTATACTACTTTCACAACCCTAATTTTATCTACCTCACCTAATTTCCCTTTAATCATTTGCCCTACTTTTCTCCTCGTCATTTTCCCTTCCACCCCTCACGTTCTCTACTTCCCTTCATTTCCGCCAATTCACCTACTTTCTCTACCTATATTTTTCCTCACTGCCTCTACCTCATCTCACCTTATTTCTTCTCATTTCCTCTATTTTTCGCCCCCACATTTCCATTATTTCGACTCCTTCTTCCCTGTTAGCCACTTATTTCCCATACTCCTCCATTACTGATTTCCCCTCACGTCCACAACCTCATTTTCTCTCACTACTCTAACTACTTCTTCGCTAGTTTCCCCTACTGCCTCTTCATAATTTTCCCCTAATTCCCCTCCTTGGACAAAGTTAAAATGAATTAAGGAATTTTTATACGTTTTAAATCGTCCTTATACAGGGTTAGTCCGGAATGTAATAGGACTGATTTTCTTCGCCGCGACTGTACTTCGGAGCGTGCGCGCACCCACTGGATTTGGTAGAGGGCGTTTCTAGCTAACGAATGAGCGGCTGGTCATTTATCTCCGAGCACTTGGAGAGTCAGGACAGGCATTTTGACGCGACGTGTTTCTGTGAGTGGTGCAAGCCGAAAATGCAGCGTTCGTTAGAGCAGAGGTACGCGATTAAATTCTGTGTGAAACTCGGTAAATCTGCGACAGAGACGTTTGATGTGATCAAGTAGGCTTATCCAGATGTTGCTTTAGCAAGAAGTGGTGTGTTTCGGTGGCACCAGGCCTTTTTGGAGGGCCGGGAAGAGGTCGCCGATGAAGACCGTGCTGGAAGACCTTCGACTTCAACAAACACCGACAATGTGACTCGTGTGCGCAAAGTTTTGAACTCAGGCCGTTGACTGAGTATTCGTTTAATTGCCCAGATGTTAAATTTATCAAAATCTGTGGTTAATGACATTGTGACGGAGCACAAGAAGACAACAAGACATCGCAGTCGACTGGAAGTTGCACCACGACAACGCCCCGGCTTACACCGCCTTTCTCATGAACAGCTACCTGACCAAGGCCGGCATCCCAACGCTTCCGCAGCCGTCCTACAGCCCAGACGTGGCCCCCAGACTTTTTTTTGTTTCCTCGCCTGAAAGAGCCAATGAAAGGCAAGCATTTTGAGACGACAGAGGGGATACAAGCAGCATGCACCGCGGTTCTCAAGGCTATTCCGGAGAATGGCTTCCGTAACGCCTTCAATGCTTGGAAATCGCGCTGGCAGCGCTGCATCGACGCAGAAGGCGCCTATTTTGAAAGTTTTTAAAGAATTGTAACGAATGGCTCAATAAATTTTTTTAAATCGACCCAGTCCTACTACTTTCCGAACAAACCCTGTAATTAAGAATACTGCCTCTTCTAAGAACATTTTCATTTATAACACAGCCACACGAAAAAAAAGTGTGCGGATCTAGTAACAAGACACACGTATTCCTATGTATTTTGGGGCGCTGAATTCAAATTCGGTATCAAAAATCATCCATCACGTCATGATTGAGCCATAACCTCAAAAAATGACGAAAAATCATGCACTGAGGCAAATAAATTTCAAAATAATGCCAGTGATGCAAATTTTCACTTCAAAAACATGTCAGCAACTGTGAAGGATCAACTCTTGCCTGATGTCAACTTATTTAACATAACTTTACCTAATAGAACCTGACCTCACCTAACCTGAATTAACACAAATTTATTGAACTACATGTAAAGCTCTGGAAGCATATTTTTCCAGTAGTAAATGTGTGCTACATCAAATGGGTCAACTCGAGCATAACCTAGAAATAAATCTAACCTAGCCTAACCTAACCTCACGAAACACAATTAAACTGATTGTGTTGTCCCGTTGTGTTTGCAGTACCGTTTCATTCAGCTTCGGCTTAACCTACATACAGGTTTAACCTATCCTAACCTAAAAAACCTGACCTAAACTAACCTAACTTAACTTCACGTAACACAATTAAACTCATTGTGTTGTCCCGTTGTGTTTGCGGTACCGTTTCATTCAGCTTCGGCCTAACCTACATAGAGGTTTAACCTATCGTAACCTAACAAAACCTGATCTAACCTAACCTAGCCAAATGAAATTCAACCACTCGTGTAGCTATGTAAGCGTACGGTTCTCAGTCTTAAATGTATGCTATATTTATTAGGTTAACTCGATCTTAACCTACACATGAATCTAACTTAACAGAACCTAAGGAAATTTTGCTTAACGCAACACAACTTAACTGTTCCCGTTGTAACACAATAAGATTGATTTCATTGTACTACAGGTGGTTAAAAATTTAGACGCACATTACTCATTTGAAGAAACTTAAAACTACAAGTAGAATTGACCCCATTTCAATTAACCAGACAATGTTTGTATCAATTAAAATGTGGAACTGTAACTTAAACATGCAAATAAATAAGAGTTTTATTCAAAATTTTTATCTCTGCTTTTCTTAGACTTAAGGGATATATTTATGCTATCTTTCGTACATTTTATCTTGCTTTTTATCGTAATTAAATTGATTTATAGACCTACTTCAGTCTATTTTCTGCCTGCTATAACGTGTTCTTTTTTCTTCGAAGGAACGATGCAAAGGGTTACGCTTAAGTTTAAGACCTACATTCGTTTCCCTTTTCAACATCCAGCAAAAATCAGTCATCATGACCTCGTCCCATCTACCCTTATATCATTGTTCCATCACTTTTATGTCTTGATGAAAACGTTCCCCTTGTTCTTCGCTGAAATCACCAACATTTTCTGGAAACTTATCCAGATGGGAATCTAGAAAGTGAAGTTTTAAATTCTTCAAGCAGCCTAACTTTTTGTAGTTTCTTATCATTTTCGCAACAATATTCTCGTAGTCTGGACTTTTTTTGTTACCGAGGAAATTTGCGTTTACTGCTTTAAAACTTTCCCAAGCGTCCATTTCGATTTTCATCATGTGTCTCACGAAATTAGTATCTCTTATCAATATTCGAATCTGTGGTCCATCAAAGACTCTTTCTTTCAATTTAGCGTCTGAAACATTAGGGAATTTAAGGGATATATACTTATAGCATTGTCCATCTTTGTCTAACGCCTTAACAAATTCCTTCATGAGCCCAAGGTTTATGTGGAGGGGTGGTAGGAAAATTTTTTCTGGATCAATGAGGCTTTGGTTGATTATATTATGAGAACAGGTTTGAATGAATCTCTTAAAGGCCAATGTTTTTTGCTGTAATGATTGGCTCGATCTCTGCTATTCCACAAGCATATAAAGCATGGCTCTCTCGTGAAAACCGATTGTTGGCCTAATATCATTGTTATGATTTTGAGATCACCACATATTTGCCATTTCTGATTCGTGTAATTAACGTTTTCAAGAAGCATTTTAACATTGTTTTATTCTTCTTTGATGACCGTTGTGTGAGCTATAGGGGTAGGAGCGTAAGTATTCGTATTATGCAGTAAAATAGCCTAAATGCTGCGTTTTGACGAATCAATGAAAAGTCGCCATTCTTCGTCTCTGTACACATTTTTCTTCAAGTGGTTCATTAGTCCGTTAACGTCAGTGCAATACACTAAAGACGTCTCTTCGTCTTTAACGAAAAACTTTCCGAATTCTTTGTCCCTGTCGCGATAGAATGAAACTTTTGTCTTTGGCTCCAGAAGTTTTCTTCTTTTTAGAAATAAAGCGGCAAATTCAGTGCCGTCTTTCTGTAATCCAAGATCTCTAATAAAATCATTCAGTTCTAGTGGCGACACTAATATTGGAACCTTCAATTTCATTTTATGCACCCCATATTCGTCATCTTTTTCGTCATTTTCATTGGAATCATCAGAACTATTTTCTGTTCGATCACTGGTTTCACTACCGTCTTCATGACGTTGACTTTCAACTTCCATTCTATCAGCATCTAAAGCGCTTAAATCAGTCTGGCGTGCATTTTTATTGATTTCAATTGCTTTTGTGACTGTGCACACATTAATGTACGAAATGTTATTTTTATTTTTGGCATTGAACCCTTTGACGGAATTCATGTAAAAGTAGCAGTCCTTCGCAATAACGGGTTTTTTCCATGTGGTGTGTGTAAAGTACTTGCGGTACTTTTCGTTGTTTGAATTTTTTAGACGATACAACATAAGTCTGCAGGAATTGGAAATGACGTGAGGAACCCATTTTGTTTCTTGGTGCAGCAATTTAGGGTCAAAACACTTTTCGTAAAGACTTTTTACTTCGTCGTCGATTGATTTTCGCAAACTGCTCACTTCATATTTACTGCAAATGTAACAGAATGAATCTGAGCTATTCTTGCAGACATGCGATTGAGAAATGCTCGCGGTTTTTTTCCTTGTAGCATGAGACTCTACACCAACCAAGTGATCCATTGATGAAGAGCTACGGTTGCATGATGACGACGTCGGAGAGCTCGCTTTCTCATCCTGACCAGACGCCGATACTGCGATTTTTCGCTGCATCCTAATACACTTTTTACCTGTGTCTGCCATGACGGCATGAACGCCGTTTACCCAGGGACTCAGCCAATGTGGATCCGTTGCCCACCGTCACCACGTGGAGGTGCCCTGGTTACAGACACAGGCGAATAATGCTAGCAACAAGCGGTTACGAAACTCCAGACATTTACTGCTGTTATTGTCAAAATATGAAAGTACGCAAGAACAGGATTGCCAGCGTAATCGGTTAGGTAAGGTCAGGTTTTGTTAGGTTAGGATAGGTTAAACCTCTATGTAGGTTAAGCCTGATTATAGTTAAGTTAATTGTGTTTCGTGAGGTTAGGTTAGGTTAGGCTAGGGTAGATTTATTTCTAGGTTAGGCTCGAGTTGACCCATTTGATGTAGCACACATTTGCTACTGGGAAAATATGCTTCCAGAGCTTTACATGTAGTTCAATAAATTTCTGTTAATTCAGGTTAGGTGAGGTCTGGTTCTGTTGGGTAAAGTTATGTTAAACAAGTTGATATCAGGCAAGAGTTGATCCTTCACAGTTGTCGAAATGTTTTGAAGCGAAAATTTGCATCACTGGCATTATTTTGAAATTTATTTGCCTCAGTGCATGATTTTTCGTCATTTTTTGAGGGTATGGCTCAACCATGTCGTGATGGGTGATTTTTGATACCGAATTTGAATTCAGCGCCCCAAAATCCATAGGAATACGTGTGTCTTGTTACCAGATCCGCAAACTTTTTTTTGTGTGGCTGTGTAATTGAATCGTGAATTTCATAAATATCAACAATAAAGTAAAGTTTCAAATTAGAAAGCATAACATTTCAATCTATAATGTTATCGATACATTTTCAAATAAAAAAATTAATTTCAACAAGAAGAAAACTAATTTGCATATAGTCGATTTAAAAAAAAACTAATAGTAAATAAACGTTAAATTTCATAACAAATGAACTTTCAGGGCCAAAAGATGAATTTTCTATAGAACAGCTACATTTAGAACTCGAAAATATTAGTTTTTAATAAAAAAGTTCATTTGCGATTAAATAGTTGGAATTTTGAACTAAGATTATAAATATTTAATTAACAGAGTAAGTTTTTCACCAAGTAGTATTATTTTAAAGCATGTAATTTTCTTATCAAAAAAAGTAACCAATTCTTATCGAAACATGTAATATTTAATATTTTAACAAGAGACGATTCTAGTTTTAAACCAAAAAAAGTTGAATTCAATACGAAAGATTAGATTTTCGACAAAATATCTGAATCCTTAACCAAAAAAGGTGAATTTTCTAGCAAAAAGACGAATTTTTTAGAAAATATGTGAATTTCCAGCCTGAAAAGATGAATTTTCAATATGAAATATTGTGTTTTAACCAAAAATGGTATAGTTATATTTTCAGTGAAGAAAATGCATTTTTAATTAAAAAAAATTAACTTGTCTTCAGAAAAAATGGGTAATATTTGAACTAAAGAGATTAATTTTCAACTGAAAAGATAAATCTTTAACAAGCAATATGAATTTTTAAGAAAAGAGTGTAACATTGAGTGAAAGAGTTAAATCTGTAACAAAAAAATGGATTTGATAACGAAGAAGATTAGTTTTCAATAAAAAATGTAATTAATAAATTCTCTGCTCAAAAATTTAATTTTTATACCAAACCGAAACGTATTTTTTACATAATAGTTGAATTTCGAACCAAGGAGATGAATCCTCCACAAAAAAATCAATGTATAAAAAACTGGTTCTTTCAAATAAGTAGTTGCATTTTCCATTGATGACAGAAATATAAGGGATGACAGTAAAAGATTTAGATGAATGTGTTTCTTTTTTATTACTAGAGTTATAAATATTATCAATCCTGATTTTTATTAATTTATTGATTGAGTTAAGTGGATATGAATTGTTGGTGAAAATTTGTCCTAATAATTCAATATTCTGTTTTTTAAATTGTGGAGAAGATAATTTAATGGCCCTATAAATATGTCCCAAAAACAATCCCTTTTTTTGAGAACAAGGAAGTTGAGATAAAAAATTTAAGTATCTGTCAGACCAATTTTCTTTAGGATACTAATTTGTTAGATACCTGTAGGTGTCATTATTAGTTCCAGTGACTCAAATGCCTGAAAAATTAAGTGTGTGTTTGACTTATTTTTTAAAAGTAAATTTAAGATTAGAATCATTACGATTGAAAAATTTTAAAACTTCGTGTAATTGACATTTACGAATGATCATAAAAATATCGTCGACGTATCTTTTATAAACAGGTATCTCGAAACTAAGTTAAGTTAAACCATGTAACTCAAGTGTTCCCATTAATATATCAGCAATTAACGGAGACAAAGAAGAAACAATAGCTATTCCATCAATTTGTTTGTACTTTTTATTGTTAAATTTAAAGAAAGTATATCTAAGGCACAATTCTATTGCATTTAAAAATGGATCTCTAAAAATAATAGTTCTGGAAGCTATCAAATCCCATTTATTTTTAATATTTTGTAAAGCTAAATTAAGAGGTATGCTAGGAAATAAATTAACAACATCTAAAGAAACCAGAATATGATGTTGAGGCATTAAAAAATTTTTTATAGAGTTAAAAAAATCTGAACTGTCTTTAACATGATATTGTGTTTTGCCAGTTAATAATCTTAAGTGTTCTCAAAGAAATTTAGCCAATTTAGCAGTGGGGCTATTAATGTCTGAAATTATTAACTTCAAAGGATTTCCTTCTTTGTTTATCTTTGGTAGTCAATATGCTTCAGGGATTACGGTTGAATTTGCTTTTAATTCTTTAGCTTTAGTAGAAGAAACATATATTTTTTTATCCCATCTATTGATAATAAAATGATCAGACTTTTCAATGGTGGATGTGTATTCAAATTGAATTTATTTAAATTTCGCTTTTTCATTTAATAATTCCAGCATTTGGATGTCATAATGTGATCTGTTGATTGCAACAGTAACATTACCTTGGTGTGGTTTAAGAAATATTATAATTAGATTATCTTTAACAAATTGTATTGAATTAAGAAGTTAAGTTTTAAGTTTGAGAGCATTGAACTCTGAGCTCATTTTGTATATCCAATCGAAAATTCCAAATTCCAAATTCAATTGAGGCAATAAAATCATGTGAAGGAAAATCTTTCTCATTAAAAGAATTTAAAAAAATCATGGCCTAAAGAATCAATTTTTATAACTTCTTCTGGAAGGTTGGTATCAGTAAGATTTTTAAACTAAGTGTTAAAGTTTAAACCTTTTATTTTCTGTTTAGAAATTTGTCTTTGTTTTAGAAATCCAACAATGCATGTTTATATGTATCCTTTTTTGGTAAGTACCATATAACTTTCATTTTGATCTATTTTCTTCTGGATAAAATAACCCCAAAAAATCTTAATTTCTTTGCTTTCCTTCCTAACTTTGAATTTTCAATTTTTACAGTTCATATTAATGTTGTTCATTACACTATAGCATAGAAAATTTAATTTACTTCATTTTAATCTAAGATGAAGAACAATTCTTTTGTTGGATGATAAGTTTGACTTCAAAATTGGAGAGTAAAATGTATTTTTAATTTCATCTTTCGGTTACCAAGAAACTCAATAAGACGTTTTCAGGTAATAATTTTACTTTAGGCTTTTGTATAGATACATTGCTCTATGTTAAGTCAGTCACTCACTATTTTTTCATTTTTTAAACTATTTTATTCATCGGTTTTTTTAAATGTTCAACTTTATTCAAGATTTGTTTCTTTTATTCAATGACATTAAATCCAAAAACTTATTTAATTAACTTATTATTAAATAGTTATAACTGATTATTCATTTTTCGGTTGATGGTTATATAAAAGTAGATTCAAATTTCGTATTTAAAAATAGGAGGCTACTTAGATTCTGTGTCACGAGATATTTTGAGACGAGGGGGGTAAATATTATTATTTAAATAATTATTAATATTTTTAACTTAAATAAATGCTTATCAAAATTAAATTTAAAAGAGTCGCAAGAGGAAGGATTAAGTAAAAAATCACTAATTTATTGAGTAAAATATGGAACAACAACCATGAACTAAATAACCCCTTTACATTTCCAAAAATTTTAAGAAAATTCCAACACATTTAGGATAATAAAGTAACTTAAATTTAGGAAATTGGGTTGCTGATAAAGAAATTGAGTAACTTTTATAGTAAATTTGCTACATTTTTATTAAAAATCAAAAACGGTAACCAAAAAATACAAATATTTTTCAAAAATTCCTACATTTTAACAAAATTTACTAAGCACTTAAAAAGTTTTTTTTATAATAACGAGACAGTGTACTTATTTTCTCAGATCTTAAATGATCTCAAGTCTGAAAAGCATTCGACATTTGCACGAGAAGAAGAAACTGAAAAAAGTGTTAAAATTGCGTGTAAACACAGAAAAAACTAGGGATAAAATTTTTTGCATGAAACTCAAACCGATTGTTGGGTAAAATTTATCCTGTAAAGTTAGTTTATTGTCTCAAATCATTTTTACCCCGGAATCAAGATAAATGTTAGTTTTCGTTTTTTTGTGAAGGCAGCACCTGGAGCCTCCATTGATTACTGAATTATCTTTTCAGTAAAATATTTAAAAGATCCTCCGATCATCTGCCTCATAAATGAACTTCTATAAAGGTACATTAGGAATCTTTTTGATATCGTTTGGGCACGCTGCACTGGCTCCAAGAAATGTTCTATTTGGTATTTTTCTGTATACGCTGTAATATGCACCAGATCTTCTTTATTTTTTATCTTTCTGGGTACGCTTTAACAGGTTCCAGACAATTATTTACAGGAAATTTTGTCTAGGCACAATGTTTTAGACTAAGGACTTGTTGCTTATTGTTTATTTATTCTGGGCACGCAATCACAGCCTCTAGACTTTTTTAATGTTGATTTTTCTAATGATGAATTTTGAATTCTAATCATTCTAATTATGAATCTAATTATGAATTTTAATTTGTTGTTTTCTCTGAAAAAATGATTATAACGAAGACTGTCCAATACTCGCAATTACCGTACTATCAGATTTTTAGGCTATGCTCTTGCAAATGTAAAATACTGAAGCTCAACTGTACCTCAACTGAACCTCTTCGAAATGTTAAGATACTGAGTTATTGTAAATTTTTAAATACTGCATTATTCAATTTATCTTCTTTTCCTGGGTCCAAAATAATTTTAGCGGGGCTTAGAGCTTTTTATGATAAAATATAGGAATAACGAACTCTTTCAATCTATTTGTCTTAACAATACACATTATAGAATAGCAATTGTAGTCAAATTGACCAAATAAGGCTAACTGTAAGATAATCGAAAAAAATGTACATCAACTTGGAGACATAGAAAATTCAATTACTTTCCACCTTATTCTTTCGTTTGTCCAACAGCGAAGTGCTTCCTCGCAAGAGATTGCACAACATCAAAAATCCGGACCCTAGCAGAGATCGAAAGTTAGGCCAAGCTGTCCACGTTCTTGAGGATGAAGTCAATCTGCATTAATCCGAACGCGAAGTGGTCTCAGGAGTTCAGTTACCTTCGAAATCAGGTCGATTTAACCCTGCCTTTCCTTGGTTGAATAGCCTCTGGCTCACGTGCGTTACTTGAAAAAAAAATAAAGAACAAAACGGGCAAAGAGTCTGCAATGTCGCAAGTCGCAACGGAAAAGACACTCTACGTAATCCCGTTTACGAGTTTAGCGTGTAGCGAGCACGACTTTCCTTTCCAATAAGAACAAGTAGATTTCCCATCCTGAAACGTGTCTCCAATAAGAGCAGGGGAATTTTTCATCGCCACGGCAAATGGATGAAGCACGTTTCTGGTCCATGCCGACACGACGACCAACGTTGAATCTTCTTCTTGAATGGAAAAAAGGAACAAACATTAACGAGATCGCAATCGGAGAAACAACTTTTCTCAGCTTTCTCAATTTCAATTTTAATATCGTTAATGGTCTCGTCTACTCGGGGTCGCTTTTAATTAATCCTTATCTTTAATTTCGATTTTTTATACGAATTTAATTAAATGATATCAAATATTATATTTTTTAAATCAGCTAAAGTAGGCGACTCGCGTCTACAAAAAAGGATATCGTATCTTATTAAGACATAAATAAATCATTCAAGCTTCCCCTCCTATACTTTCTCTCCCCTACTTTTCAAATTCCCCTACTTTCTCTCCCCACACTTTAACCTACACTTCCCCTCCTTTTTCCAACTTACTCCTCATCTACGTCCCCCTCTCCTCACTTCTCTAAGTTCCTAGAGCCGTGAGTTAGAATTTAGGTGTTAGGTGCTAGGATTTAGGAGTTAGAAGTTAGCAATTAGGAATAACGATTTCATATCTCTTCCCCTTCTTGAGAGAAAGTACCAGGGATGGAAACCCGTGTAAAACTATAAGGGTTTCAGCTGGAAGTTATGAAATCTTAAAAGGAAAACCTTAAACTTAGCTTCTTTGTTCTTGAATCATCTTTTTCTCCCAAACATTTTACACGCGACAGTCCTAATACGTATGATCAGTAGACTGCTCCAAAAATGCATACCATCGCAAAACTGTTGTTATGGCCCCTCCCCCAACCCACCCCTGCCCAATTGTAATGTGTCTAGGAAATGCCAAGTAAATCGTGAAAAATTATTATTTTTCGAGATATATGATACAGTTATGAATTCAAAGAAAACTATTTCTAAGTTAACAATTACTAACAGGACATGGAGAAGTGATAGGCTCTAGAAGCTATGATCGTGGTTTATTAAAGCAACCAATACCGACGCAACTTGGTAACCAAGAACGGCCAATTTATGCAAGATAATTCGCAAGCACTGTTCCTTAGAAGCAATTGATTATGAGAACCACAAGATGTACTTTGTAGCCCTGGCACGACTTGCTCAGTTCGAAAAAAGAGGCTGATATTTCGCCGTTTTTTCCACCTTTGCCGTGATATTGCCATAGGTTGGTGCAGAGAATTAAATCACGTAAATTATCTTGATCTTTAGATCTTGGAGGACAACATCCGGCTTTG
Source organism: Belonocnema kinseyi (assembly GCF_010883055.1). Classification (NCBI taxonomy): domain Eukaryota; kingdom Metazoa; phylum Arthropoda; class Insecta; order Hymenoptera; family Cynipidae; genus Belonocnema; species Belonocnema kinseyi. The sequence continues at coordinate 97,457,355 of NC_046665.1, read as the reverse complement.
TATCACTGATACGTTAAATGGTGGAAAACGAGAAATTCCAGTAGATTTTACACTGATCATTCTCTACAACGGACTTCACTTCCCCCTGTGCGTATGGCAAGACGGGCATTAGATCAACACGATAGAAATACCGAAGATAATAATATAACAATTTTAAAGCCGCATTGTGTCTCTCTTTGTATCCGAAGCGTTCATACCATGAGCATTCACTGAGAACATGTCCATTCGTTTCTGGCACTTGCTTGCTCGCTCGAGAGTTGGTATCGGCTACATGTTTATTCAGTATACGCTCATGGTAAACTAAGGTGTCTATAACGCCGTCTTGATAGGTAAAAAGGAAACCTCCGCCTCTGATCTTAATCCAGCAGATTTAAGAAACATGTTAACATGTTGCAGCGTTAACGACTTCATGTTGATGCACGAGTCGCATTACAGAGTTTGTGATTTTTAGAACTCAGCAGGCTGTAGCTAAAACCTTTCTTCGATGAAGGCACTCTAAGCTCAGAAAACTCCTATCCCCTTTATCTCGAGGGAGGTATATTCAAGGTACAGAAGATCTAGGATTATGGCTTCGATAAATTGTCATCATCTTGTGTGTGCTTCGATCAAGTTGATTCAACTCATCGACGTTTCATTGTACTGCACCAAACGTATAAAGCAGTTTAGGAACGGCCAAAGTGTTGGTCACCTAGATCTTATCCTTCCTAGATCATTCAAAAAACCACATTTTTCTGAGAATTTTGCAATACATTTTTTCAAGGGCCGTTTTTAAGACACGCACATCGTGGGTTTCCGCTTGCGGTACTCCAAGATATACGTAATACATATGTTTCTTTATTACCAAGATGTGTCATGGTATTTCCACCTATGAGTTGAAGATCCTGATCGTCACACGCTGATGTATTTTCTAGTTTTCCTTGGTATAGCTCGACGCAGGCACACTTGTCCAGTCCAAAGCTAATGCCAATGACTTTAGAGTACCTATGTACTGCCGCTACGAGGATTGGAAGGTTTACTTTTGAAGAAGCAAAGAGTTTAAGGTCATTCGTATATAAGAGGTGTTTGGCCTTAAATTCTCTTCTGTTTGGCTTGCCACATAAGTATCCAGAGCTTTTGTTGTGGAGCACAATAGATAGAGGCAAGAGAAAGATGCAGGAAAGTAGCGGACTTAAAGAGTCTCCTCGGAAGACTCCCCTCTTATATGTGACATAACTTGTAGACACTTGTCTTTTGTCGGATGTTATGACAAATCTTGTCCACCAAAAGAGCCTAAGCTCTTTCATACATCTCACTATTTGTGGATGTATCTCCAGGCACTCAAAGAGCTTAATAAGTAGCTCGTGGTTCGTATTATCGCCTGCCTTTCGGTAGTCAATCCAAGCAATGAACAGATTGCGCCAATACCGGATGGAATCCTAGGTAATACACCTGTCTGTTAGCAGGTTTTCTTTGCAACCAGCCAGTCCTCTCTTGAATCCGCGTTGTTCAACTATTGCCATGCATACTGCCTCGATAGATATTAATATCCTCTCTTTGAGGATGCGAGTGGATATTTGTAGCTGGTGTTTAAAGAAGCTATGGGCCGGTAGTTCTTTGGACTTGACAAATCTGCGGTCTCAGGGATCAGTACCGTGCGTCCGCTGCGGGATGAATTGTTCTCCGTTTGAGAAAGTAGTAAATATACGACTAGATGTTGGTACGCAGAAATCAACTTCTTCCACCAAAAGTTGTTGATTTTATCTGACCCTGGCGCTGAAAAGTTTTTAGTTCTAGCGATAAATTTCTTCACTTCAGCAGTAGTAATTATTTGACACACCTCTTCTGGACGTTGCAACATTTTCCTTTGTCAAAAGCTACGAAACAGTGAGATATCTAAAGCGTCTTCATTTAGCTTATGCGTATCTCCATATTTTTGTTCATAAAAGACTTGAATCTCTTCTCGACCAGGCGGATTTTCAACGACACATGACGTAATGTTGAAAAGCCGAGATGGTAGCGTAGAAAGGATGGAATTTTCCTGAATTCTCTTCACTCAGATTATAAGACGCTCTTTGGCTGGTGAAAGAGCTCTTATTTTTTGCGTCCAGTGCTGCTTGATGGTCAACAGTTTACATTTGTTAAGCGTGTGATTTGCTTTTCGTGCATTACGCTCACAAGTCTTTCTAAGGCGTACTAAAATAAACGGTTCAGATTCCAGAGATCAACATCTTCTGCGAGCAAATCAGAGAGAGCAATATTAGCTTTAACTAATTTTTCCATCCTGAGAAAAACTTTTTTGTGAACTTTTTATCCCCCTTTGCGTAAAAAGGGTACATGATCTATTAAATACTAGGGCATTTTATGAGCATATTCCGGGTGCATATTGACCCAAAGTTCATGCAGCCTTTGCATGTATACTTTTCCTGTCGATAAGCTTTCTTGCCAACAGGTAAGGGTGTCCCTTCTAAGTTGGTCCGACCATTTAAACCGATGTTTTTGCGTTTGTCTGGGGCCATTGCCTGGTCGTATCCTCGATTCCGTACCATTGCCCCTCCCAACTGAACCAGGGCCTCCATTCGAGAGAGTCTCATTGTGGGTGACACTGCGCGATGCTGGTGACGTAACCGCATAATTTGTTGCATTGAAGAGTTAGCCCACTGCAACGTGACTGACTGCAAGAGCCGGAGCTCTCAGGCAATGAAATCACCACTTCCCCACGCAATCGTGAAAAATTATTATTTTTCGGGATATATGATACAGTTAATGAATTTAAAGAATACTATTTCTAAGTTAACAATTATTAACGGTATACTATTATTAGTATTATTAACAATAATCATAAAATCAATTCTTATTTGTTCAAACAATGTCTTATCCTCTGAAATCGTAAAAATGAATTATTCTCTTTCAGTAACAGTGCAGTCAATGAATACTCAAAGTTATATTTGTTGTTAAGGAAAGTTTGCAAATATTTAAGAAATAATCATAACTTGCTCTTTTGCATAGGACAGACGAAAAAATTTGAGTTAACCAAAATTAATCTTATTTTAACAATTGAGGTATAAGTACTGAAATAAGAAAATACTGACCAAAAGCGACATAAAGTAAGAGATTAACAAAATATCACTATTGGCATTCATTAGCTGCGTTTATTATTTGCAGAAAGTAGTAACTTATCAAGATTTGTAGGAAAAAGTAGGTAATACACAGAAAAATTGTTTAAATAATTTCCAAGCATTGTTCAAAATATATATTCCTCTCAAGATTCGTTACTTAGCATCATTTTAATAAAATAATAACTTTTGACGATACACAGAAGGTAAATTGTGTAAAAAAATGAAAACTGATTTAGTAATTACCAAAAATTAAAAAAAGAAATATTATTTTTGAAATTCATCAACTTTGTGCTGTATATTTATTCTGCACCTACTACTCTATATTTATCCTGGTTAACAATAACTTTTTATGATTTGAAGGTAAAACAAATTGTTTAAACAATTCAGAGGAGCACTATAGGAAGTGTGGGGAAATGAGGATTGAAAAAGTAGTAGCAAACAGGAGAAATAATACGAGGAGAAGCAGGGAAGCGGAAGTGAGGGGATATACGGGGAGTGAAATTAGGGAAAATTAGAATTAATAGTGGGAGATGAGGTAGTGTGGGTAAAAGGAAGTTAGGGAAGACTAAGTACAGTAAGTGAAGAGAAATTAAAAACGGGAAAATAGGAAAATTGAGGGAACTTGACGGGATAAATTAAATAAAGGTAAATTAGAAGAGGGAAAATAGAGAAAGCGGGGGGACATAAGGAAAGATGAAGTAGTTGCTGTAAGTGAAATATGAAGAATTCATAGTAAGGGGAGTAGAGTAAGTAGGGAGTAATGAGAGGAAGGAAATAAGGGTGACGAGGGGACGGAAATGAAAATAATGATTGGGAATTATGGAACGGAGACTAAGGGAAGTGGGGCTAGTGGATGAAAATGAGGGCAGATTAGCAAGGGAAGAGAGGAGTGAAGATAAAAGGCGCATAAGAGAAAGTGAGATGGAAATAAGAAGTAGGAAGTACGACAAGTTAATGTCAATTAGGGTAAGTAGGGGATCCAATTAGAAATGAGGGTGTGTAGCGAAGAAGAAGTAAGTACTAGGGAAGAAAAGTATATGAGGGGAAGTTAGGAAAGGCAGGTGTGAAGGATAAAGTAAGTGGAAGGTGAGTAAAGGAAATAATTAAAGGAGGAGAAGGTGAAGTAAGGAGAAATAGGAAGAGGAAGTAGGACAAGCGAGAGAAAAGGTGGATAAATGAATTAGGGGAAATGAGGGGAAATGATGAGAGAAACTTTAGGGGCAACAAGTACAAAGTACAAAGGAGAAGTCGAAAGCAAAATTAAGAAAAGTTTTTAGAATTAGAGTTAATAGTGGACGGAAAGTATGACTTTTAAAATCTAATAATAATCAATATAAAAACATCTTATAAAATTAGTTGACTATAAAATCAATTTATACGCGAGAGCGAAATCCGAACCGAATTATAATATTTAATATCATTTCTCAAGATTTATCTCCTTTTCTCTCACTACACTGTCTTTAGCTTAACGAGCCAACCACTCAGAAGTTTCCAAGCACAAATTTCTCAAACTAGGAGGTGCTTCAACGATCAATGAAATACAGTATAGAAACCTCCTTTTGCTGGAAAAGTAATTTTCTGAAGGTAATGAATTCTATCATCGCTTCTTTATATCCAAGAATGAGTAATTTTTAGAAAATAAAAATTTTACAAAGCTTGAATTATCGACTGCTGAAGATATTTTGCGTTACCTGAACCACATATTGAATCAAAATTTAAGAAATTTAAATTAGACCAAAATCCAAATTAAAAGTCGCATTGGACGTCCAATATTTAAATTGCCGCAAAATCCTGTTAAATAAAACAAGAATCCAACGACAATTTTTTTCTTTCCTCTTTTTTATTTTTGTCCGAAAATTTTATTTGTTTTTTTTTTCAGATTAAAATAGGATTTTTTTTTGTTTGTTCGCTTTGGTCCAAATTTGGTCGCTGGATTCTTGTTTTATTGAACAGAATTTTGCATCAATTTGATTACTGGACGTTGAATGGGATTTTTAATTTGGATTTTGGTATAATTTAAATTTCTTAAATTTTAATTTAGCTAACTTGGACTGGCGGTCATTTCTATGATATTCTGTTGCAGACGCAGTTCTTGCAAGATGTTATGATTTGAGAAAAATTCACATAGATGGCTATCCTTTAAGAATAGTTTTTTCAAATATTAATACTCCCACCAAATTTTTGGAACAAAATTTTAATTTGATTCTCAAGGACTCTATCACAACTTCTAAATATAATGTCAAAAAGATTTTATTGAAGGGATAGTTTTATTATGGAGTCAACTTATTTTAAATTTAATGGATCTTTCTATAGACAGAAGTTTGGTACTTCCATAGGTTCAGTCATTTCTCCGATTTTGGAAGAACTAGTGATGGAAGATTTGAATGATTTCTCATGAAGTAGAACAGGATTATAAAATCAGGCTTTTGTTTTTGGGAAATTAGTTTTTGTTTTTCCTGCTTATTTTCGGTTTGTCGACGATACCTTATTATGTATTTCTCTAGAAAAGTTACAGATCTTCGTTCATACTTTTAACAGTTTTCATCCAAAACTTCAATTTACTCATGAAACAGAACAGGATTATAAAATCAGTTTTTTAGACATAGAAGTAATTAAGGGTTGGGATGGTAATATTATTATCAATTGGTATAGAAAAAGTACATATTCAGGTAGAATTTTAAATTTCCTTTCTGCTCATCCTTTTTGAAACAAAACTGCAGTAATCAAAAACTTGGTTGACAGAGCTCTAGGTTTGTCCAATTTTTCATTTCAGACAAGAAATTTGAATATTGTTAGGAATATCTTTTTTCTGAATCATTATCCACAAAAGTTAATTGAGAAACATATTGTAATTAGAGTTCAACAAATCAAAAACAAACAGAGTAATAATTTGCTTGCCGATAATTAGAAAGAGTTAAAGGAATATAGTATGTTTAATACATTTGTTCTTCCATTTTTTGGTTAAATTTATAAAACTATTGAACTTATGTTAAAAAAATTTGTAATTCATACTATTTTCCGTATAACATTCAAAATGGATTCAGTGATAAATTTCTGAAAAGATTCTTTGGATAATTTTAAAAATGGTGGTGTTGTCTATAAGCTCACTTGCAGGATTTGTAAGATGAATTACGTGAGACAAACTGGCAGACTTCTTAATACTAGGATAAAAGAAACACAAAAGTGATGTTCGTTTGGGACGCTGTTGTATGATTGTTCTTGCCAGACATACAAAGGAATTTGTAATGAGAGAAGGAGGGAATTCATGAAAATGCTTTATATTTAAAAAAAAATTATCTATTAATTTTAAAAACGATTTGGATAAGCTGAACAAAAGTTATGCTAATATGATTAATTACATTTAACGTAGCTGTTTCATGAATTCTGTTCTTCTTTTACTTTCTCTACTTCTGATGTAATTGTGACAAATATTTATATTGTGTTCACAACAGATTGGTCTACTGACATTTCATTTATTTTTTATGTTTTTTATTTTATTTGATTTGTAATTTGATGATAATAAAAATAAAAAACACGAAAGGAAGAAAAAGAGAAGGAAGGGGATGTGGTTGGCAACCTTCTCATTTTTCTTTCCTCTTTTGTATTTTTGTCCAAAAATTTTATTTGTTTTTTGTTTTTGTTTGTTCATTGTGGTACCAAATTTTGTCGTTGGATTCTTGTTTTATTTAACAGGATTTTGCACATATTGAATTCCCTTTATACTTAATTTCACTTTAGCAAGCTGGTAGTTGCGAACCTTCATTAAAATTATGCGCCGAAGTAGTTCAACTAATTGCTTATTAAATTGAACTTCGGTTACTGAAACTTATCGTTCAAAAACTACGATGACAATAACTTCTTATAATCAATATTCAGTTAATTTTCAATAATATAAAATTAAGGTAACAATTTATTATTAACTTAATTAATGTAACTATGTGTTATTGCAATTAATTTTTTAATTAAGTTTAAATTGAGTATTTTGGCACAACGCCATGGGAATGCATACGACTTTTTGAATAAAGATTTTTAACGTAAAAGCAAGTCATGAATGTACGAATAGTGATATTTGTCAGGTGTACAGTCTGTCAAGTTAAAGCGTGGGTGGCTTTACTCGCAGTCGGTAAGGTGTATCGACATGATTTTGGTGTCAAAATATTAAGAAGAGCTCCCTC
>NC_046665.1:97437853-97449985 GCF_010883055.1 Belonocnema kinseyi | reverse complement strand
GAGGGAGCTCTTCTTAATATTTTGACACCAAAATCATGTCGATACACCTTACCGACTGCGAGTAAAGCCACCCACGCTTTAACTTGACAGACTGTAACTTTTATTTTCTCAGTTGCGCTCCATACTTTCGTCGATTGATGACCTTTCAGTATCAGGAAATATAATAAAATATCCAAAAATTGAAAATAATGTATCAGATCGATTTTATGAGGAGCGGGGATTCTTACCTCAAATTTTGGATAGTGGATTGTATTTCGTGGAACTAAAGGGTTAAAGATATTTTCTCTCAAAGATTTATGCATTCTCAATGCAAACCTAATTGACATTTTTACCTATCCTAGCATGACCGTTCCGTCATGTTACAATACTCAATATTTCGCGAAATGTTTAAGTCATTTTTTGATTTAATTATATTTATTTTAGTTAGGAAATTGTAATAATTCAGGGCAGTGTTATATTTGGCACGTCGTACGTCAACAAAAACACTTGAAAAACACCCCAATGCATGATGCGCAAATAGAACGAGGCACACATACTTATAGCGCGCACATTGATACACGGACGGGGCAGTCAATGAACGTGGCTTGACAAGAGCTTCCCCACGACTCGCAATAGAGGAGGCGGCTCTCCAGCTTTAAAATCTCCAAATTTCTACGTCTTGGTGGCCTTTAAATAAGCAAGAGTTCACTGTATGTGTGTTTTATAATTTGTTTATATGGCAAGGACTAGAATAGAAATCTGACAATTTAAATATATCTAATCCCACTTTTAATACAAATCTTATTAATTAATATCCAATTTAAAAAAAAAAAAGAAACCTTATTTCCAATGCTTTATAAATTTAAGAATTTTCAATTGATATCCAACATTCATATAATCAATATTTGATTAATTTCTCATTAATATAAAAATAATATGTATCCTTAAATATTAAATAAATAAAATTACTTATAATCAGAGTATTTTTAAAGGTAAAATAAAAATATGTATTACTGTTACGATTTTCCTTTTCTTAAAAAGTCGTTTCAGTGGCTGTATTCATTTTTTGTCTATAAACAAAGATTACGAATTTTCTATACTATTAATTTAGTACCCTACAATTTATAAATAAGTCATTTTGTTTATTATTAAAATTTATTTTTGAATGTTTGAAGAAGGAAATTATGGGCAAAAACTTAACAAAATTTGATTTACGAATTAATTAAATTAGACATTACATTGTTGGTGAAAAAAAATTCGTACGGGGAACCAAAAAATTACCGAAACCGATAACAAGATTTCCGGTGAATCTTTTAATAAGTTAATTGTTATTTTTAAAAACTTATTTCAAGTTCTGATGATTCTAAAATATGGCAAGAAGAATCTAAAAGATTTTAAGAAAATTGTTTAATGTAGCAAAGAAATAGGAAAAATTTTCATTATTTTATAAGTTTTAAAAAGATAAAAAAATTATTTTAAGTTTAGGAATATTTAAAAACAAATGTTTGTAATGTAGATTTTTGAAGATTAAAAAAAATGTAAAGGTTTTTAAGACTTTTAAAAGTATTCGCGCAAATGAAAAAAATTTTTAAGGTTCATGGGAGGATTTTTAATGTAATTTAGGTTTTAATACACTTTAACGAAATTTTTCAAATATATCAAAACCTCTCAAATATTAATAAACGTATCGACAAAAACTTGGAATATTTTAGAGCAATTTTTAACACTTTGAAATCTATTTAACTTGAAATTTTATGCATGAATTTTTAAACTACAAAGCTGATTTTTCAACTAAGAAGGTTCTTTGTCTACCAAAAGATGAATTTGAAATAAAATGCATCAATTTATAACTGAAAAAATAAGTTTTTAGCCAAAAATGGAAGAGCTCACATTGCAGTTAAACCCATATTGCAGATGAATTTTGAAATAAATTATTTAATTTTTGAACAAGAAAGTTTTACTTTCGACCAAAATAGTTTCATTTTCAACCGAGAATATGAATTTCCAAGAAAATGTTCATTTTCTACCAAATTGTTCAATTTCCAAGACGAAGTACGAATTTTCTTTAAAATGATTGAACTTTCAACGAAACTGTCAAATCTAAAAAAAAATACAAAGTGGTTCAACTTTAAACCAAGTAGTATATTTTTTAATGAAGATAAAAACACAGATGAATTTAAAAAAAAACAGTTGAATCCTCAACTAAAACAGATCAATTTTCTGCCAACAAACCCAAATTTTCAACGAGATATATCAATTTCCGAACAAAAAAAAATTTAGCCAGAAATGGAACATTTACATTTTAAGTGAAAAAAAAATTATTCTCAGCCGAAAAAAAACGTTTAGCAGAATGTTTTAATTTGACATCAATGAGTTGAATTTCCAACCTAGAAGGACGAATTTTTAAGCAGAAAAGAACAATTTTCGACAAAAATTAAATATTTATATGTATGAAAGGAATATTCAAATCTAAACCAGAAAGTAAATCATTTCTAGTAAAATAGTTGAATGTTCTCTTAAGGAAGGCGAATCTCTAAGAAAATCATGAATTTTTAAACAAAAAGATCAGTTTTCAACCAAAAATAGAATATTTACCTTTTCAGTGACAAAAATCAAATATCACCGATAAGCAAGCATTTATAGCAAAGTATTTAAATTTTTAGGCAGAGTTAATATTTCGACCAAAAATAAAATTTTAGACTCTTCACCGAAAAAAAGAAACTTTTAAGCAAGAATAGGTAGATTTTCTTATTGAGTTCTATTAATTCAGTTCAAATTTAAGTGAAAAACTACTAAAAAGGGAAATTTAAAAAGGAGGATTCAAAAATAGAAGAGGGATCAACTTCGGTTTCACATGACATGTTAGGTGAGGGGGGCATTAAAATATCGCAAATTGTCGCAAGAGAAAGGGGTGAGTCAAGACTAAAGTGAACTAATATATTTGGTCGCTCCATATGATGTTAACTATTTTCAATTATTCCCTAAATATAAACTTCGAGATTAAGTGAAATAGAAAAAGTACTTTTTAAAAATGAACCAGTAAAGTCTCACTGATTGCCAGTGATATCTCACTGGTAGAAATAGCCAGAAGTGTTTAACTGACACTGATCAGTGAGATTTGACTGGTTCACGCAGTGGAACTCGGTCACTGCTTATGTCTTGTAGACAAGTTTCTATGTCTTGAAGATATAAATTCATCTCTTGAATCGAATTTTTATGACTCCAATGAGAGCAGCTTACAATTTCGAGTATATACCTGTCCTAACTGTTCTTACTGCCATAAAAGCTGTACCAAGGGTTTCTGCCAAATATAGTCACAAAAATGATTAGGCAGTCGGGCATAATTATCCAGGGGTGGTCCCGAAGTAAGTAACCTTTAAGCGGAGGTGTGAAAACCATGCTGAAAGCTGAATGGTACCTGGATGAGGTGTCTAGAACGATGACTCTGAGATACCGGGCGACCTCTTAGAGTACGCAGCCTTATCCTTGCATGCGGGACTCTACAAGGATGGACGAACCCCTTTCTGTAGCTTCTCGTGGCAACAACAATGGCAATAACAAACATAGTTGTTGTAAATGCGGTTCAAAACAACAGAACGCACAGGGCTCCCGACGATGGGTTAGCCAACAATGCCGACCACTCTATAGCTGGGGGAGCCAATGATGGATTCAATACGATGGATTGACGGAATCTCGAAACCCTTAGGTGGACAGAGCGACTAAATCGCGACTGGCTAGAGTGCTTCGATGCAAGGGTGGCACCTGGACGGGGTTACATGGTGCTTCTGCATACTCTGTGATGAGAGAAATACACGGAGCTATCGCCTTTTTCGCATTAACGTCTGCCAAACCGTTAAGGGGCTATTTAAGCGGAACGCTTACTCTAACACAGCCAGAATAAATCGGCAACAAAGAAAGAGAGACGACACTAAGACCAACCGCGGACATGCTTCCGATAGAGAAAGAGCAATGCTTTATGACCCGTAGAAACACAACACCCAGATTTCTCTCAAGCCTAAAGTTCTAGCTTAAATGTATGACGAGCTTCATGGACATTCTTTTGAAGAATCCAACCTCTCGAGTATCAATTGTTGTGCGTATAATGCAGCGAGAGCTTCGGCCGACGCGAACCGTGAAACAAAACCAAAGGTTGATCATAAGACCAAAAGACGAATACATCAACTTGCCATAAAGATAGGCTGGGCAAGACAGTACGCGTTCTGCATTTAGTGTGTGATTGACTACATGATAACTGGCAGGAATTCTACCGCCAAGGTTCGAAAGTTTGCGCGCGAACTCCGAACCCGTTATCACACACTTAAGAAGTGAAAGCTGCTGACCATCAGGCAGCATATGGTTGAGAGAATACGGATACTATCTGACGCTAAGAGAAGTCTAGAGTGGAGGGAGAGGTGGGTCAGAGAAAATCAACAGTTTCTGTCTGACTCATCTCGACTCTTCCAAGACCCTCCAGTTACTGTCGAACACGCACCCAAACCAGAGGAGGTCGAAGTATTTTGGAGAGAAGTCTACGAAGTGCAGCATAGACTGGACGAAGATTCAGAAAATATAAATAGCTTCAAGGAGTTATGTGATGCCCTCATAACACCTGATAAAAAATGCCCACCCATCACTACCGAGGAGGTGAAAAAAGTATTCAGACGGATGAAGACTTATTCCGCACCGGCACCAGATTGTATCAATACCTTCTGGTGGAAGAAATTATCTTCAACCCATCAGCATTTGGTCCGTATTTTCACATCATATTTGTAATCAGAAGAGCCGATTCCGGAGTGGTTGGTGGAAGGGCGCACAATACTCCTGCCGAAAATAGGGAACTTAGCTAACCCGAAGAATTACAGGCCAATCACTTGAATGAACACACTGTATCAGATATTCACAGCTATCCTAAATGATAGGATTGTTCGGGAAATTGAACCTGTGTGGCAAGAAACGTATGAACAACGCGACTCAAAGAAAGGCGTAGAAGAATGTCGGGAGAACCTGCTAATCGATAGATGTGTCTGCAAAGATGCCATTCCGACAGGTACTTTTGCGGCAAGCCTGCAGATCGACAATACAAGATCACTTATGTATTTTACATGGACGATCTTTAGATCTATGGTAAAAACAAAAAGCAACTACATATAGCTCTAGGGATTGTCGAACGATATACTAAGGAAATAGGAATGGAATTTGGATTTGACAAATGCGCCAAGGTTTATTTAAAGCAAGGAAAACTTAATGGCATCCCTGAAGACACTGAACTCGTCGATAGAAGCGCTATGAGACACCCTTACGCTGGAGAGACTTATACATGCATGGGCGTGCTACAGCGCCGCGTTCAGGATGTGAAATCTATAAAGGATACTCTCCGAAGCAGATACAAACGTCTCATCTAGCAGATTTGGTCTTTCGAACTGTCGGCAAGGAATAAAGTATCTACAAGGAACATGCTTACCGTCCCGGTAGTACTCTATTTATATACTTCGGGACAAGAAAGGTTATGCACATGAAAAAAAGCATGCATCTTATGTCTTCTGTTCCGCAACTCTACATCTCACGCCGTTAAGATAGTCGCGGAATATTGAATCTTCAATATCCTCACAACAGGATTATTCTGGGTACAGCACATAGACTCGCAGATGGAAGAGACGGTCTTCTTAAAATGGACAGGAAGCCCGAAGAAGTGGGTAAAGGAGCATTTCTTTACAAAGCAGCAGAGAAAGCTGCGGAAACACTCGGACTTAACTTCATTATTAGGGGTGGGCAAAAGGCATCAAATCTGATCCATCTCGAGTACTAACTCCTAAAAACCCGGCTTGAGAAAGTACAAGAGAAAAACTTCCGTGACCAGCTCCTCGATAAGAGGATGCATGGCGTCTTCCACAGAAATGTGGAGGATCAGTCAATGTCGCATGAGCTAAATTTTTCTTTCCTGAAATCACCCTGATTGAAGTCAGGCACGGAGGCTTTAATTTTGGAATTTCGAGACGGTGTCATTTCCACCTCAACATACCGTCGCCACATTTTGAACCAAGGCATTCCCGATGATAGCTGCAGGGCGTGCCATGCACATCCCGAACATTTAGCACACATAGTATCCAGTTTTACAACTCATGCGGAAACGACTTACATTCAGAGGCACAATGCGGCACTAAGAGTGCTTTATTACCTTGTCTGTCACTCTTACGGTATCAACCTTAAAATCGCTCCTCTAAATGCTCCCAGGAAAATCGAGTCAATTGTCGAGAATGGAAAGTGCCGCATATGCTGGAAATTTATATTCTCGACAATTGTTTCTGTTGCACACTCGAGGCCTGATATGGTTTTTCTTGACTTCGAGAAGCGAACCATGTTCGTTATCAAATTTTCAGCACCAGCTGACAAAAACGTCATAGTCAAGGAGAATGAAAAGAAAGAGAGTTATAGAACCCTTATAAGGGAGTTGCAACGATTTTACTCGGAATATTCTGTAAAACTAATCGTCCTTGTTATCGGAGATCTTGAAGGTGCCAAGCTTTCACTGGTTAATAGTCTAAAAAGCATCCCTACGTGTCAACAATATGCTAAAACACTTGCGGCAAAAATGCAAAATGTGGTCGTCCTTGGGTCGCTCCGTGTCCTCACGGTGTACGAGACTTTTGCCAAGTCGTCGTATTGATTCCGTTACAGACTGTAACCACCTATCTTGCTTGACGAGGAAACCGAAAATTTTGTTTGTTTTTACGTATTTCTAACAGCTTAGGAAATTCTTCTTGAAAGTTACAATTTTTATCTTTTTCAAGAGAATTTTCAAGGGTTATGATCGTTTCGACCGACAGATTATGAATTTTTTAATTGAAAATAACTAAGGTTATAATTACATATTTATCATTAATGAATTTGAATCTAATTTGTGAGTCGAAAAAGGTTTGACCATCTCTGGCAAGACAAGGCTCGTCTTGAGACGAGTAGACGTCGTCTTAAATTTTCACTGGTGAACCAGTAAGTGACTCAACTAAAAAAGCGTTACTTAATATACCTTTGGTGACAAATTACAAATTCAACCAAGTGATATAGTTCACAGTGGGAAGAAAAGACTTTTTTGGTTCAAAATCATGTACCGCCCACAATTGTCGACCGATCTAAACAAACACAACATTTTTAAAAAACTGATAAGATTTCTAAGAGAGTTGTCGAACCGGATTATGAATTAGGCATTCAATTTTTTCATAAATAAGCAAATATGACGACAAAAATGGCCATTTTTTTCTATTTGATGTTCCCAGTGCTCGTCTATAACAGGAAAATTATTGAAATCACCACAGAAGCTTAGAGTAACAATAGCCAAAGATGTTCTAATATTTTAAAATAAAAAAAATATTTTTTGTAAACAAATTATTTGTTGAAAAAATATTTTCTACGATTTTCCATAATTATACATTTTTCAAGTTATATTGCAAGAAATTTGAATGGAAACAATATTCTATTCAAGAAATTTCTCTTAAAATTAATTGTTTATATTGTAGACAAATTTAATGAACAAATGCAGTGACCAAGCATTTTTCGATAGAAAAATTCTTTTTTTTTCAATGTCAATTTTTTAAAATTAGGAACCTTATGATAATTTACGATTTTTTAAAACAATTTACTACAAAAAATGCATTATTCGAGCATTTGTCGGTAGAAAGATTCGGTTTTTCAGTTTTTGCAGTTGGGAACTTTATGACAATTTTAGCAACGTTCATAATAAGTTAATGAATATTATGATTTCTTTAAACAAATTCAATGAACAAATGCAGTATTCAGGCATTTGTCTAAAGAAAAATCCATTTTTTTCTATTTCAAATTTTTTAATTGGGAAGTTAACGATCATTTCAGCAAAATGCATAATTTTTTAGTCAATTTTATTATTTTTTATACAAATTTAATAAGCAAATGCCTCATTCAAGTATTTGTCGGCAGAAACCTTCGTTTTTTTAGGCCAGTCTTTTCAGTTGGGAACTCTATGACAATTTCAGGAACATTTATAGTAAGTTGATAAATTTTGTAATTTGTTTAAACAAATTAAATAAACAAATGCCATATTCAGGCATTTTTCTACAAAAGAATTCCTTTTTTGCCTATGTCCATTTTTTTAATTAGGAAGTTCATGATAATTTCAACAAAATTCATAATTTTGTTATCAATCTTATGATTTCTTGAAACAAAATAAATAAACAAACGCATTAATCAGAAATTTCTTGACAGAAACATTCATTGTTTGTTCAGTTTGTTTAAATAAATCATCAAATTTGTCAACTTATTTTGAATGTTGCGGAAATGATCAGTAAGTTCCCAATCAGAAAGACTGATATCGAAAAATAACATTTTTTCTATTGACAGATGCCCAAATAATACATTTGTTTATTGAAATTCTTTTAAAAAATATTACTAATTCATTAACCAATTATGAATTTCGTCCGAATGTCTGAATAATGCATTTGTTTATTAAATATGTTTAGAAAAATCATGAGATTATTCGAGAAACTATGAATATTGCTCAAATTATCAAAAAGTTCTTGATTTAAAAAAATTAACATCAAGAAAAACGAATTTTGCTGTCGATAAATGCATGATTACTGCATTTGTTTATTAAATTTGTTTCATAATACAAACAATTATAATCTTAAGAGAAAATTTTTTCAATATAATATTGTTTCCATTTAAATGTCTTGCAATATAACTTGAAAAAACGTATAATTACGGAAAATGTTAAAAAAAAGTTTTCAACAAATAGATTGTTTATATTTGTTTTGTTTTGTTTATTATCAAATATTAAAAAATCTTTAGCTAATGTGACTTCACTGGTTAAATTTGTCATTTGTCATAACTGGTATATTAAGCAATGCTTTTTTAGTTGAGTCACTTAGTGGTTGACCCAGTCAAAATCGGAAAATCACTGGTTCATCAGTGAAAATTTAAAATAATGATTCAAGCAGTGACAAATTCATAAGAGAAGTTTAGAAGAGTACAGAAACTGTTAAATATTTTGCGAATAGTTCTCTACAAAAATTATTTATTATAGAAAGTTAACATCTGATTTTTTAAATTTCATTTGATTTCAAAACGACGACTAACGCTAGAGAAGGATCTGACATGTTTAATCGAAGACAATATTTATTTTGACCAAGTCTTCCTGCACATTGTATAGAATGGACATTGTGAAGTAGTTCCTCTACCAAGTACAAACTTTCAGAGCAAACCGACTGAGTTATTTATGAGGGTGGAAAATCCTCTTTACCCATATAACGATTGAAATAACTTGGTTGAAGCTTCAAAGTGATTTTCTTTTATACAGCCAACAAAAAGGATTTATTACACTCGAGGAGATCTATGTTTGCCAAATTGACTCATGGCAGATCTTTTTAGCTCCAGCTAAAATTTATCATACATAAATCCACACCAACCCTAAATCCAATGATCAAGTAATAGGATTTCGAGGATTTCCGGTATGAATTTTAACCCAAGGTTCAAAGCATAAACGGATCAACCATCCGGATTTATCCTTCATTCATCAAATTATTCTCTTAAAATATAGTTGAAGGGTAGAAAAGAAAAAGGTGACTAACAAAATCGTAATCGTGCCGGGGCAAAAGAATATTTTGTAAAATTGAAATTTCAACTGAAAAAAGTTCTTCTGAACTGACGGATTGCTTAATTGATAACAAAGAAATTTCATTTAAAAGAAGCTTTGAGTTATGAGAAAATATTATCCGCAAGATGTTGAGTTACTGAATACAGGCGCAAAAATTTTGTTGAAAAAATTTAGATTTGTGAAAATAAAGTTTTAGTTTCAACAGTTAGAATTTCATTGGTTATGAAAGCGCCTTGCAATCGAGACAAAAATTATAATTTTCACTTTTTTTAAATGGTGACACGTTTCCCGGAAATGCGGTTAATGAACACGGAGACAAAAATTCTATCATGAATATCATATAAAATAGATTTTTATCATGATTATTTTAATATATCTTTCTTATTTTGCTTTAAATTAAATTCTAAGCTGCGCTGAAACATGTATTATTTCAATAAATTTATATTATTGCAATTAATAATATGCATGAAAATTGAAACATTAATTATTATTTCCTTGTTTTTGTAATTTTTTTAATATTATTTTTTCAATCTGATTTTTTACGATTGAAAAAAAATCTACTCGCCCCATCTAAAACTGATTGATAACAAATCAATAGATCTTTTTTAGGGAGCGCAATTTTAATCGATTTATTTTTATTGTATCTTGCACAGTTTGGGCAAAAATTGAAATTTTTTGGATTCTTCTTTATTTTACGTACGATCAAATTTTGAATTTTAAAATTTTCTACCAAATTAAAAAAGTTTTTATAATAATCTTGCAGGGCTTTTAAAAATCAACGTTTTTCTTTGCTTGACTTTTTTTGATATCGTATGTTTTTTGGCTTAAAATATTCATTTTAGTTCTTTTTTTATTTTTTTATTTTGAATTTCTTTTCAGGCCTTAAAAAAGTGTACCAAAGCATAATCCAATCTGGTCAATTTTTCGAAAGCTATCGTGCCTGCAGAATACAGACTACAGACAGACAGACACTTTTGTAAAAGTTTCTTATGCTAGTCAAAAACGTAATATTTGGTTCAAAATCCAAATAGTTTGTTAAAAATTAAACATATTTTCAAAAAGTCTACTTTTTGATTTATAATTCAACACCTATATGAAAAATTCTTTTTTTTAGTCTAAAAGTTCAAAAATTTAGTAGAAAATTTGACTATTTATTAAAAGTTTATGTAATTTGTTATCGAATTGTCTTTCTTGTTAAAAAATAAATTTTGTTGTTAGATAATTAAATTTTTGGGGCAAAAATGCAACTGTCGTTGAAAATTAAATTTATTGGTTAAAAATTAACATTTTTGTTGTTAAAAACACATACTCTTTGTTTGAAAATTCAACATATTATTATACAATTATACTGTTTGTTAGATATATTTTTTTTTTTGAAAATCAATTCTTTTGAATTCAAATTTAACCACTTAATTTCTAGTTAAAACTAATCTATTCCAATTTAAAAATTCAACTATATAATTAACTGTTAAAAGAAACGAAAATACCAAAACTAAAAAATTAATCAAAGGAAATTTGGACTACTACTACATCCATTATTTAAATTATTTATTTAAATACTTATGTAGAGAATGTTAAATCTTGGTTAGAAGCTTACCTATTTATTCAAAAATGTATGTAGGTATTATTTTGAAAATTCTTCCTTATTAATAGACAATTCTTTTTTTTAGTTGGAAATTCAATGATTCCGTCAAAAATTCACGTATCTTTTGGACAATATGTCCTTTCTGCTATAAAATTAATCTTATTGTTTTAAAATTGAACTATTTAATTAAAAATTTTGGCGTTTTGTTAAAAATTGATATTTTTTGGTCAAAAATTAATCTTCTTTGTTGAAAATTCATATTTTGGTTTGAAAAATAAACTATTTGGTTAAATATTTAACGTTTTGGTGTAAATCTCATATTTTGTTGTTGAAAATACGACTGCTTAATTGAAAATTAACATTTTTAGTTGAGGCTTAAATTAATTTGTTGAAAATTTGTATTTTTTCGTAAAAAATTAATCTTTTTGGTTGAAAATTTAAATATTAAGTTTTAAATTTAGCTGTTTAGTTAAGAATTTGGCTTTTTGTGCTTGAAAAATCATATTTTTCGTTGAAAATTCATCTGTTTGTTTAAAAAATTCACTACTTGGTGGAAAATACAACCTTTTTGTATAAACATCATATTTTTCGTTAAAAATAAAATTGGTTGATTGAAAGTTAATCTGTTTTGGTAGATGAATAAACTAATGTGTTGAAAATTTGTCTTTTCTCGTAAACAATTAATTTTTTTGATCGAAAATGAAACTATTTAGTTACAAATTTAAGTATTCTGTGAAGAATTTATCATCCTTGGCTAAAAATTGCATCTTTTTGGTTGAAGATTTAACTATTTGGTTGAAATTCAAACGTTTTGTGGAAATCTCATATTTTTGTTAAAAATACATTTGTTTCATGGAAAATTGATCTGTTTTGGCTAAATATTGATCTATTTTTTTAAAGTTTTGTTCTTCTATCGAATAAAAAACTGGGGTGGGGTGGGGTGGGATGG
>NC_046665.1:97430111-97437753 GCF_010883055.1 Belonocnema kinseyi | reverse complement strand
GGGATGGGATATCGGGGTCTGCTTGGTAGGTTTTAGAAGAGGGCTGTGGAAGTAGTAAAAAGAAGGGAAGTAGGAGCAAGGTAAACAAGTGGGAGAGGGGTAAGAAAGCGGGTGAGAAATAAATAGTAAGGAGGGGAAGAATGAAAATGGAGGAGAAGAGAAATAGAAATGTTAAATAAAAATATAAAAGTTAAACATTTTTAAGTACTATATTAAAAAGGCTACGAAGCCCTCTTGTAGGCACATGATGCTTCATTGACTAATTTTGTGTTTAAACAGAACAAGTTTCTTTGTACTTCTAATGTTTTTTTTTGTGAAATCTGCAATCTAAAAACCTAAGGATGAATATGAATAAAGGGCGGGAAATTTCGAAGTCGCCTGAGACCTAAATTCGGTTCTGGAAGGAAATATTGAAGACGCAACGTTATTACTTAAGAGATAAGTCGTCTGATGATTCGTTGATGCAATGACCACTGAACAATAATACATTGATCGCAACTATATATACATACTTTGAATAGAGTCTAGCTATGCTGTCACACCTCGAATGAGATGAAATGCGAGTTGAATGGGAAGAATTCTTAATCGGTATAAATAAGGCAAATGCATTATTCATCGAATCTAGAGTACCGCTTTCGCGCATGAATTCTGCGGAAATATCTTTCTAAAATTAACTCGACAGACACCTCTTCCTTCATGAATCGATAGTTCATCTATATCTATACTCTACATTTAATTAACCAATAATTCCTCATAATGCCTTCGATATTTCACACTGAGAAAAGTGTTCTCTTTTGACAACAAAAATGCTTTGTTGGTATTGATGCAATCAATTTCTCTTGCCATAATGAAATTATTATTAGTTTAACAAAGCAAAAATGTTAAAGAAACCAAAGTTTTTTAAACATCAACCAGATTTGATTACACAAATACAAAAAAAAGTTTGCTTAGCTTACTTGTATCATCAAATTATATTGTATTGTATTTTTAAGTATTTAAGGATGTTGAGGACGAATAGTGCACTTCAAACTTCAGCAATTTCTAAAATTATTTATATAATCGACGTGCTTTAGATTACAATTTTTTTCATCAAATGGTTTATTTCTTACAAGTTATATGGATTTCCATGCTCAATCTTTAAGATAAAAGTAAAGCTTTGAGTACAATCTTATTCAGTCCCAATGATCAAGGGTTGATTTTATTTACTGAAAGATACCATATAAATCTATTATGTTAGGCTCTAATAAATTAAAGTTAATTAAGAAAAATATTTAAAGAAAAATAACAACTGTTTCCAAAAAACAATTTTTCAATTTGAATTTAACCAACAGGTCTGTACCAAATCTTTCAAGGAACAATCTTGGTCATTAGTATCATTACAGGCCTCACAATCCCTATGTGTTTAAATATAGGGACCAAAAGGTGCTTTTTGGCACTATTAAGGGTGCCTTTTTTACGCTCGCACTTCAAAAAATTCAGGATAAATTATTGAGATTTTAAATCAATTCAAATTAAATTTATATTAATCGAAAAAGAATCTTTAAATAAGAAAATTCCTTTAATTTCCATGGAATTAGAAAGAATTTATGGGAATTTCAGGTTAATGAGAAGAATTTCAATAAAATTCATAAAAATTCAACGTGAATTGTAAAACGTTTGAATGAATTTAAAAAAAAAAAATTAATGTGACAAAAAATTCTTAGAATTCAGTAACTTTGAAATAAGCTTAGAAATATTGAAGGAATTCTAATGAATATGATAAAATGGCTAAGAATTATAGGTTGCTTTATAATACTTCAAGATCAGTTTAATATAAACTTTCAAAAATACAAATAAAATCCATTGAATTATGCTGAATTGAATTAATTTAGTAGAATTCCAGACTGAATTCCAAACAATAATTTCAATTACTTTAAAATGTTGAAAACCTTGCTAATTTATATCCAAAAGAGTGACTAATGACTACAAACCAAATTCAAGGAAATTAAAAATTAATTTAAATATTATTATAAATCGAAAAAATTCCAATGTTTTAGTAAAATTTGAGTGAATTTAATGGAATTTAAAAGAAATGAAAAGAATCCCATCAAATTCATCCAAAACATTAACCTGAAATAAAAAAGGAATTAAGTGGATTGAAAAAATTCAAAAATATAAACAAAACTCATAGAATTGAGCATGTTTGAATTAAGTTTAGACAAAATTAGAAGGGCATTCAAAAGAGTTTGATAAAATGCCTACGAATTTGAGGGGAGCTTAAAAGACTGCAAGATAAATTAAACAAAGACTTTATAAATCCCTTGCATTTATTAAACTTTAGTGAATTAAGAAGAATTCGAAAGAATTTAAAAGAATTCACGATGATTTAATAAGAATTTAGAGCAAATTTTAAATGAATTGCAAAAATTATTTCAAAATCTCTTCAAATCTTTTAAACGTTGTAAAATTTCCACTTCATGTGAATAAATTCTTTAAAATCCAAAAAAATATTAAAACCCCTTGAAATTGTTGAGGCGCTTAGAAATCCCTTGAAATTAATTAAGTTTCTTGAAAATGCCCTAAAATCTTAAAATACCCTAAAATGCTATTTCAAAATATCTGAAATCACCTTCAAAGTATTGAAATAAATAAAAATTAAGAATATTTTAGAATTTCCTAAAATATTTCCAATACTTTGATATTTTGAAATTTCTTCAAAACTTTTTAAAGCCCTGAAAACGCTTAGGAATCTTTTACAAAACCCTCAACTATAACGAATCCTTTAAAGCCTCATTAACTTACTGAAAGCAATAAAAAAATTCGTTGTAATCTTTTAAAATAACCTCAAAAAATATTTTAAATACTTTAGAATCTTTTTAAATCCTTTCAAAATATCTGAAGCTCTTAAAAATGCCAAATTATTTGAAAAAATACATAAAAATATAAGAAAATCAATTGTATTAAGTAGAATTGAGCAAAGTTCAAAAAAAGTCAAGTGAATTAAAGAAATTCAAAATAATTTGAAAGAATTCAAAGAATTCAAGATGCATTAATAAGAAATTAGGGTTAATTCAAAAATAAAATTTCAAATCGTAAAGCTGATAAGATCCTGTGCAATCTTCAAAAATAACTTGAAACCTTATAAATCCTGAAAATCGTTTCATATCTTCTATAATTCTAGAAAATACTTTATCCTGAAATATTGCAATCGCTTTGAAATCCAATATTATGTGATGAACAAAAAGAATTTTTACAACAAAATTATTTTTTTAAAGAACGGTTATTACGGCTGTCCATGATTTTACGTTTTTTTAAACTATATTCCGAAAAATTTGCATGAAAACAATATAATCATGAAGGCATTACTGCTAGAGATTATCCTTGTTAATATTATAAACAAATTTAATAAAAAATGCATTAATGAGCCATTTTTGGATAGAAAAACTCTTTTTTTCGGTGTCATTTTTTTTAGGAACTTAATACTAATTTTAGAGAAATTTTTAATTTGTTGATCATTCTTATAATTTTTTAAATAAATTTATTAACCAAATGTATTATTCGGGCATGTGTCAGCAGAAAAATTGTTTTTTTTTTTCAATGACATACCTTTTAAGTGGGAACTTCATGACAATTTTAGCAACATGCGTAACTAGTTGTAAAATTGTATTATTGTTTAAACAAATTTAATAATCAAAAGCATCGACAAGGCATTTGGAGATATAAAAATTCATTTTTTTCAATGCAAAATTTTTAAATTAGACACTTAGTAATAATTTCATAAAAAATTAATAATTTATTGATCAATTTTATGATATTTTAAAACAATTTTAATAAACAAATGCCTTGATCAACCCTTTTTCGACAAAAAAATTCGTTTTTTTTCAACGTCATTTATTTTAATTATGAACTATATGATAATTTTAGAAAACTTCGTAATTTTCTGATTAATCTTATGATTTTTAAACAAATTTAATTAAAAAATTGTATTATTTTGGCATTTTTTGAAGAAAAAAAAATTAGTTTGTTTTAATTCCAGTCTTTTGAGTTGGGAACTTCATGACAATTCCAGCAACATGCATAACTAGTTGATAATATTTATGATTTTTTAAAACAGTTTTAATAAACAAATGCATTATTTGGGCATCTATCGACGGAATTTTTTTTCGATGTCAGACTTTTTTATTGGTATCTGCAGAGTAAATTCAGCAACGTTCATGATTAGTTGATCAATTTTATAATTCTTTTACACGAATTTAAAAAAAAATGCATTCTGTTGAAAAATTCCTGATTAATGCATTCGTTTATTAAATTTGTTTATACTATTAGAAACGATCTCAAGAAGAAATTTCTTAACCATTATATTTTCTTTATCCAAGTTTCTTGCCACATAACTTTAAAAAAGTCAAACTATTTCTGCAAATAATTTTGTATACAATTTTTGTTTGTTTATTATATAATATTGGAATTTAATTAACTAATGTTACTCTATGAAACTGAGACGATTTCAGCATTTTTCATTTTTTTGACGAGCACCGAAAACGTCAAATAGAAAAAATAGCAATGTTTTTCGTCAAATTTGCTTATTTATAAAAAAAATTGAAAGCCTAAATGAAAAATCAGGTTCGACAACTCTTTTAGAAATCTTTTGACTTTTTAAGCAGATTTTTTTGTAAGAATCGGGAAATACATTTTTTTACTCTTGACCTTTTTGTGAGGCATCTCCTTAGGATTGGATGAATATTCTATTCATCTATTATCAAAAATTCAAATTGAAACATAAAAATCAAGAAAATTATTTTAATTTCCGATGTTTTATTTCAAGCGAAGCTAAAAATGAGGTAGATAATGTTAGAAAAGTTAGTTTGAAGATAAAAGGTCCATAACCTCGAACTGCATCCTTGAAAGATTAAATCCAATAAAACGGAAAGTCTACAAAGTTCCAGAGTCGCTTTATTCCCCACAAGTCCGCAACTTTGTTTCGACGTGCAACGGCCACTGAAAAGTTTTATCGAACTGCTGTAGATTCTAGAAAATTCGGTAATCTATTTTTTCTCTCTTGGAAAATATTTTTAAATTAGGTACCAAGCTATCATGTGCGCGCACGCGCGCGCTAACTTTTGTGTTCATTTACCTCATTGACTCAATTTTCGAATAATTATTTATTTGTTTTTCATTACTAAACATTTTAATTATTAATAAACTTTTACACTGAATTAAAAAAAAAACACATGTAGATATAATTTAAAAAATTGAATTCAGAAATTTATTCCGCAACATCATAAGAATTTCAAAAATCATTTAATTGTAGTAGAGATAGGTTAAAAAAAAACTTTTATGATACAAATTATATCAAATATTCAATCACACCACCATAAGATAAATAATTATCTTTTGCTGTTAAATAGAAAAAAAAAAGTTCAATCATTATCTTATTTAATATTGTAATAAGACTAATCAGAGGATAAGTAATTAATCAGCTCATAATATAAAAACCATTAAAGAATTATTTCCAGTGAATCATTCAAGTAAATTTTAGTCGACATTTTTCTAAAAATTTGAGTTATTTATAAAATTTTGAACCATTCCAGGGAAAATTAAAATATACTTTTAAATGATTTACAAATAAACAAAATAATTATACAAATTATGGCCAATGTTTAATTACATAAACTTGAAGTTAATTATCAATTTATGTTACTTGATTAAAAGAAATCACAATTTAATCTTAATGTGATTTAATATTGTTAAAAACATTAGCGAATAACTAATTAATCTGTTTAGAACGCGAAAAGCATTAAACTATCAATTTCATTTAGACATTGCAATCATTTTTGTTCTACATTTTTTAAAATTTCTATTTTTATTTCTAAAAATTTGATTTGTTAATAACCCTTTCTACTAATTTAAGAAAAAAATTCAAACACATTTAAATATATAAATTTGAAAAATGAATGCAGAAATCCTTGTCACATAAGAATCGTTTACAAAATTATGTTATTCCAATAGAGGTGTTTTTAAATAAATAAACTTTTATCATGCAAGTTATACCCAATATTCAATTATATATCCTTCGAATAAATAATTAATTTATATTACCTGATTTTTCAAAACTAAATTTTAATCTTTATCTAAATTTTTATTTTGAAAAAATTAATCATCTAATAATTAATTAATTATTTCATAACATGAGAAACACTAAACTATATTTTTCATGAAAGCATTCAAATCATTTTTACTTCTTTCTTTCAGATTTGAACTTTCATTTCTAAAAATATTATTTATTAATAACATTCTTAACTAATTCCAGAAATCATCAGATTTCATACAAGCAATTTTTTGTTAAAAAATTATGATTTTTGTTGGCAATTCATCATCTTCTTTAAATACTCGCCTCTTTAATTGAAAATTAATTTTTTTGACTAAGAATTTATCTTTTTTGGATTGAAAATTTAAATATCTTGTAAACAAGTTTTTTGTTAAAATTTCAGCTATTTATTGAAAAATTATACTTTTTGGATTAAAGAATCGGCCGCTTGTTTAAAAATGCAAATATTTGTGGTTGAAGTTAATTCTTTTCTGTTTGAAAATTCGAACATTTTATTAAGAATTCATTAATAAATTCAAAATTCGACTCTTGGGCAAAAATCTTATGTTTTTTTTTTTTTGTTAAAAAAGGCAACTGTCTGGTTAAAAATCAATTTTATGTTTTTTTTTGATCAAGGATGAAACTATTTTGTTAAAAATTTGCCTTTATCGGTTTATTCAACTGTTTTTAATTTAAAATTAAAACCTATTTTTTGGTTGAAATATAATTTTGGTTTCAAAATTTAACTATTTTCTAGAAAATTCACCCTTTTGCTTGAAAAATTCAATGATTTGTCAACATTTTTTTTATTGAATGACATACATATTTTGTAACAAAGTTGAATTCTCTTTTTGAACATTTTTCTTTCAAAATATAACTTTTGGTTGATCATTAATACGATTTGGTTGAAAATTCAACTATTTTATTTTTAATTTGTCATTTGCACGTATTATTATTACTTTTTAGAAATTTCCATAGTTTTTTTCATACAAATAGTTACTAATTGACAATCGGAATTGGGTTGGAAATTCACTTTCTTTGAACTGAAAATTCATTTTTGTTAGTTAAAAAGATTCTTTATTAAAATTTAAAGTTTGTTTTAAAAGGTTTTATTTTTGTTACTTAAAGATTCGTCTATTTAGTTCAAAATTCAACCGTTTTTGGTTAAATTAGTTGTTTGCTACTTTAAAATTCGATCATTAGGTTGACAAATCGTCTTTTTGATAAAAAATTAATATTTTTTGTTGCAAATTGATCATTAAAAAAAACACAGCTCTCTTTTGAAAATTCGTCTTTGTCTGTTTGAATACAATAGTTTTTTTGTTATTAAAAATTAAGACATATTTTGATTTATTCAATTGGTTGAAATCAAAACATCTTTGTTTGGTTAAAAGTTTGATCACAATGATAAAAATTTACCAGTTTAGTCGTTGCAAATAAAACTATTTCTCGAAGATTTAATTCTTCTGTTGAAAAGTAAATTTTTCATCATAAAAAATGTACTTAAATTGCTGAAAACTCTTCTTTTTATATTGAAAATTCAACTTTTTTGTCAGAATAGTTCTTACTAAAAATTTA
>NC_046665.1:97414236-97430011 GCF_010883055.1 Belonocnema kinseyi | reverse complement strand
TCTCATCACAGTTTTGTAATCTATGAAAAAAACGTAAATTTTTCAAAAAATAGATCAATCCTCGACCAAAGCAGATCAATTTTCTATTAAACGTTGAATTTTCAAAAAAATAGTTAAATTTTCAACCAAAAAGATTGATTTTCACCACAGTAGATTAATTTTTTACCAAAAACGATAAATTATTAAGAAATCACTTTGTAAAAAAACATAAACTAAATAGTTGAATTTTCAACAAAAAAGATTAATTTTCCAACGAAGGCAACAAATTTACGAAAACATACATGCATATTTGATTAAATAATTGAATATCTAACCAACAATTATAATTCTCTGGATAAATTATTTAACTAAATAGTTTAAATGATAGTAGCCTAATTTTATTTTATTAGTTTTTTTAATTTAGATTCTATCATTAATTGAAATTGTTTACTATATAGTTGAAATCTTGAACTGAAAATTATCTTTTTTATCCAAAAGTTTTATTTCATTGAAGAGAATGAATTGTCAGTAAAACAATAAGTTTTTTACGATATAGTTTAATTTTTTACCAAATTATTGAATTTTTAAACAGAAAATATTAATTTTTAATCAAACAATTGAATTCTTTATCAATAAAGTTAATTTTTAACAAAATAGTTCATTTTTAGGTTAAAAAATATTAATTTTGCACTACAAAAAAATTTTTAACCAAGATTATAATATTTCAAGCAAAAAAATGAACTCTAATTAAGTAGTTTAGCTTTCAACCAAGGAGCTGCATTTTCTACAAAAATTTGGTAGTGACTGCATAAAACAAAACAAAAAAATTTAATTTTGAATTGCAAACAGTTTGATTTTATCACAAAAAAGGGATTTTCCAAAATATACTTAATTTCTCAAATGAAAAAAATCGAACAGTTGAATTTTTATCCAAGAAAATTAATTTTCTAACAACAAAATTGATTTTAAGCCAAAAAAAAAGGAATGTGTAACAAACTACATAAACCTTTAATAAAATAGTTAAATTTTCTGCTGAATTGTTAAATTTTTAAGGTAAAACGACGAATTTTATATATAGGAGTTGAATTCTGAACTAAAAAGTTGACCTTTTGAGAAATTGTTTAGTTTTCCCATTCTATCCTATTCCATCCCATATTGTCCCGTCCCATTTCGCCACATCCCATTAAATAAACGTGAACAATTTTTTAAACGCCTTCAAAGAAATTTTTGTCTTTCCATATTTTTAAAATGCAACAATTAAAACTGTAAACTCAAAACTTCTAGCAGCAATAAGTAATTAAAATTGAAAACCTCTTTCTCCGTAAATTTCAATGAAATAAACTTTTCATAAGACAGTAATGGACACCTATTTTTCCACCTTTTCTGTAATTTCACATTGTCCTTCATCCAATGGAGTGTCAGAAACAACTGGGAAGTGATTGTTTTGTACGAGGCATTGTTCGCGGCTATTCGGAGACAATTGAGATTTAGTGGTTGCTAGGAGTATTTTACAATTCGCGGAGGAGAGAGGTGAGAAATGGGAAGTGAGAAGTGAGAAGAAAGATGAAATGGAATAGATTTGTGAGATGGATGTATGGTAGCGGTGGAACGGGACGCTTGGTTGGTCAGTCGGTTGGAATGAAATGAATGAGGGGGCGGGTATCCAGAATCTAGAACCACCGAGAAAAATATAGGAATTAACGGAGAACAATGGAGTCACTGGTCAACCACACTCCATCTCATGCAACCCTGTTTGCGCTCACCATTCTCGCACAGAAAATAAAGCTCGGTTCAATGGTTCATCGGCCACCCACCTTTTCATCGATGAAAATAATCTCGTGTAGAAAAGAAATATTGATGGTTTCCTTAAGGGAGTCTATTAATCCCACTTATAACCTTCTCTACTTAAAAATCTTTTGTAAAAACAAAAAATATTTTTCTCCAGTCACAGAATTCTAACTTTAAACTAATTAAGTCAAGTATAATATCGTTGAAATCGCCAATAAATTTAGAATTTGAATATAATCTAATTTACTGATTGCGAAATTTAAAATAATTTTATTTTTCCTATTTTATTCCTAATGCTGGAAAGTTTCGGTAACATCGTCCAGCGATCCTTCAGCTGCATGAGGGGAAGTTGGAAGGAGGAGGTAGAGTCAGAAGGTAGCCGGCGCAGTCACATGATTCTAATTTTCATCTCATTAATTCAACTAACATATTGCTGGAAACACCAATAAATATAGGCTTTCAAGATAATCCAAATTAATAATTGCAAAATTCAAAAACTGTTATTTTTCTCTTTTATTCCCTATCCTGGAATGGCTCGTCGACAACGTCTGGCGATCCTTAAGCCAATAAATGTAGGCTTTGAAAATAATCTAAATTAAAAATTGCGAAATTCAAAATCTGGCACTTTTCTTTTGTATTTCTTATGCCGGCAAGAGGATAGAACAAGCAGGAATAAAAGCAAGAATGAGGAATAAAACAGAAAAAGAACAGTTTTTGAATTTCGCTATTATTAATTTAGATTATATTCGAACCTACATTTATTGGAGATTCCAGCAATATGTTAGTCGTCTGAATAAGTTAGAAATCTCAATACTGTGACTGCGCTGGCTACCTGGTTGTTCTACCCCCTCCTGCCTAACTTGCCCTCATGTAGCTAAGGGACAGACGCGGTCGACGATCCCTGCCAGCATAAGAAATAAAATAATATGAATAACAGTTTTTTAATAAAATCTAAACTGATAACTTCAGAATTAAAAAACTATTATTTTTCTCATTTTATTCCTTATACTGACGTGGTTCAGCGACAACTTCGTGCGATCCCTTATCTACATGAGGGGAAGTTGCGTAGAAGGGGTTAGAGCAGCAGGTAGCCAGCGCAATCACATCACCGTCATAAAAAAATGGTCGCTAAGTTCATTTAAAATATGTGCAAATGAAAATATATAGAAAGAAAATATTAGCTCTTGTTAGGCTATTGTCTGCTATTTTTATGCGCGCCATATCAAAATATGATGAATTTTAAGATCTAATCAGAGAACTCGTTATTAGCGATGAGAGTTTAATCTGTAGAAAATGGGAATATTTTCCTTTGTCCTCCCACATTAACGATCGTTGATTTTTCATAACCCCCCCCCCCTCTCAGAAATAAAGTAGTCAAAATTTTTCTCAAAACAGGGGAATTATACTGCATTTTCAACAAATTAGTTGAATTTGCATAACAAACAAATATCCTGTCAAAACCTACGAATTTTGTACTCAAAAAGACGAATTTAAAATACATTTTATTTTCAACTAAAGAGTTTCTTTAAAGACCAAACAGTTGCATTTTCTGACAAAAGAGACCAGTTTTCAACGAAAGAGTTAAACTTCTAGGCAAGTGGATAAATTTTCAAGGAAAATACAGCGAATTTTCTTGAAGACAGTTTTAAAATCAAGAGTGAAGTTAATTTTTAAACAATAAAGTTGAATTGTCAACCAAACCGAGTAATTATTTTTCTATACAAAATAAATTTTTAATTACGAAGAGACGCATTCTGAACCAAAAAAGTCGTCTTTAACAAAATAGCTGAATCGCCCAAAATTTCTTAAATTTGTTACAAAATAGTTGAATTTCAAACAAAAAAAATTAAAATTTAACAAAAGTAGTTGAATTTGCAAATCAACTTTACACCCGACAATGTGAATTTTTAACACAAAAGTTAATTATTTCTTCCAGAAACATGACTTTTCTACCATTGGAGATAAATTTTTAATAAAAAAAGATGAGTTTTTGTCTACTTTTTCAAAAAGAATAAAATACGATTTCACCAAAATAGTTGAATTATCAACTAAACGATTAAATTGTCAACGAAAGAGTTACAGTATAAACAAAATTAATTAATATATTCATAGATTAATTATTAATCATCTGCAAAGATGAAATTTCTACCAAAAGGCGAATTTTCTACAAAATATCTAACATTTCAACCAAATATTTGAATTTCCAAAAAACAAAAATATAGATTTTTTTAACCAAAAATAAAATCGTCCAATTTGCAGATTAGAAAAATAATTTTCACTAAAAAACGAGTTTTCAACGAATTGAATTTTACGAAAAGAAGACGAATTATTATTAACAAAAATGGTGAATTCTCAACTAAAATGATTACTTTTCAACAAAAAACATTCATTTTCTAACCAAAAAGACGACATTTTAATAAAA
This sequence comes from Belonocnema kinseyi, assembly GCF_010883055.1. Taxonomy (NCBI): domain Eukaryota; kingdom Metazoa; phylum Arthropoda; class Insecta; order Hymenoptera; family Cynipidae; genus Belonocnema; species Belonocnema kinseyi. Next base: position 97,425,822 of record NC_046665.1, on the reverse strand, counting down.
GAGTTTAATTGGCAAACTATAAATTTGAATTTTTTAGGAAATAATTGACTTTTTAGCCGAAAAAGGTACATTTTTATTAATAAAGTTAGTTTTTAAGCTGAAGAAATTAATTTTTGATAAAATAATTTAAGTCTCAACCAAAAAGATGAATTTTCAACAAAATTGTTGAATTAGAAGCTAAACCCATGAACAATTTAAATAACAGTTGAATTTTCATTAGAAAAATATGATTTTTAACAAAAACCAAAGTGTTAAATGAATCTACAACATTAGCAAAAACGTGTATTTCTTTCAAATCAGTTTGATTGAAAACAAGTTGTCCATATTTGAAACAATAAAAATAAGTTTTTAATCAAACATGTTATGATTGATTTTTCTACTAAAAAAAGTATATTAAAATTGTAAAAAGTTGAATGAAACCAAAAAATCCTAATTTCGAACAAAATATTTCAATTCTCAATTTAATCAGGTCGAATTTCAACCAAAAAGTTGAATTGTCAACCAAAAATGATGAATTTTTCACCAAGAATATTAACTTTCTACCAGAAAAGGTTATTTTCAATGGAATACATCATTTTTTAACCAAATTGTTCAATAACCAACTAAAAAATATGATTTTTGAATAAAGTATGAAATAATTACATATTCAGTTTAAAAAATTTATTTTCAACTAAACAAACCAATTTTCAACAAAATAGTTAAATCTTCAACGAAAGATCTGAACACTCAAATAAATTGATGAACCAAAAAAAATCTTTAACAAGGTTTCAACATTCAAAGGTATTATTATATTTTCAACGAAAAAGAGTTTTTTAACAATGACAATTAATTTTTAACTAAATAATAAAAATTTGAACCTAAGAAGTTTAATTTTAAACTAAAAAATATACATTTTTACCCAGAAATGTAATATTTTGATTTTCAGCAAAAAGTAATTTTCAACAAAAAATTATACGAATTTTCAAGAAAATAGTTCAATTTTCAACAAAAGAAATGGATCTTGATTCTTAAAAAATGCTTAGCAAAGAATATGAATTTCAACTAAATAATTAAATACTTAACCAAATAATTGTCTAGCAGGCGATGTCCATTTGATTGGCGATTGACTTTTTGAAAACAAATCTTCCAAAATTGTACCTTTCTTTAAAAAATTATATTTTAATTATCAATATTAATATTAATTTTTTAAATATTTAAATGGATTTATTTTTAAAAAATCAAACAGTTGTTATTAATGACCAAAAAGTTAATTTTTCGACCCAGAAAGATGACTTTTCTGTCATAAAAGATGAGCCTTTGATATAAAAGAATAAATTTTTAAGAACGCTGTTAAAATTTACTCCAGAACATATGCATTAAACAAAATAGCTGAATTTTTAAGAAAATAATTTTTTCTACAAAATATATGAAATTTCAACCAAGTAGTAAAATTTTTAACTCAACATTTTTGTTCTAACCAAAAATGACGTCACATTTTCACAATAAAAAATTAAGTTTTAATAAGAAAAGAACAAATATTCAAGTACTTGAGTTTAAGAAAAGGGACACGAATTATTAAATAAAATGTTGTATTTTCAATGAAGAAGATAAATTTTCATGGTAACGATTATTTTCTAACGAAACGGCAAAATTGTTTAAAGCTAGAAATTCTAATTTTTTAGAAAACAGTTGAATTTTGAAGCTAAAAAGATAAGTTTTTAATAAGAAAGTTATTTTTTAAACAAAGAAAATAAACATTTAACAGCATAATTAAATTTAAATAATAGTTCAATTTTCATCCAAAAATAAGATTTAAAAAAAAATTAATTTCATACTATAACTAAATTTTAGAAGGAACAGTTTAATTATCATCCAAATAGTTTAACTTTTACCGAAATTTTTTAGCTTTTAGCCAAAAATATTTATTTTGAACAAGAAAGATAATTTACAGCTTAATAGTAATTCAACTTTACACAAACTCGTTAATGAATCAAACAAAAATAATGAATTTTGAATGAAACGTGTCATGGTTTATTTTTTAACTAAAAAATATGTAACTAAAAAATAATTTTCAAAAAATGTTCAACATTCCACGAAATAGTTAAATTTTCAACGGAAAACATTATTCGGATCAAGATAATTAATTGTATAAAAAAGGAAGAATTTTCAAGAAGCGAATTAAATATAAAACTAAACAATATTATATTTCAAACAGAAATAAAATAAAAAAATTTCCAAGAAATAGTTCAATTTTCAACAGAAGAGATAAATCTTTAATTTTACAACGTAGTTCAATTTCAACGAAATAATTACATTTTTAACAAAATACTTGTCTAGCGGTTCATGCCCTTTTGATTAGCAATTGACTTTTTAAAGAAAAATGTACCATAATTGTATCATATTATTTTTTTATTTCAATCATACTGTAAGAAAGTCTAAACCCTTTTATCCATTTTAAATAAAAAAATTGTTTATTTGAAATGTATGCAATTTTGAAAATAGTTAAAATTATTATTTCTTCCCAATAAATAGGACTTCAGAAAGAAAAATTCAGATATGATAAGGAAGGAAATTTTATATTAAACAGTAGAAGAAAAAATTGAAAATTTTCGACGTTGCTATCAGTTAAATTTGCATAAGAAAACTAGGACCTAAGAAATTCACAAAATTAAAAAAGTTAAAAATATTAAGAAACTTTTTTTTTGTTTAAAAGTATCAAAACTTTTCTGAAATAGATCTGTCAGCGTAAGTTTTGGAATTTACTACTATGAAATAGCACTACTATAAATTAGGCTTAGCAGTTACATCCTGAAATGTTTCAAAAAACTCAAAATACCACTATTTTACCTAAAAACCACTAATAATTTTCAAATTATTGTGGAAAGTAGCATTCTTGGATCGTCAAAGAAAATAGATTTAAAAAATCAGATTTTTAAATTATCAATTGCTAAAGTAAAAAATATTTTATTTCTCGTTAGGTACAATCACTCCTCTGCTGGAAACGGTCGGCGGCCGCAGTCTGGTGATCCCTCAGCTACGTGAGGGATCGCCAGATACTGATTGCTAGATTATCGAGAAATAAGTTCAGATCTTTTTCTCAGGGAAAAAATAATTTAAATTTTAAACAATTCTACAAATTTGCACACTAAAACATGAAATTATTTATTGCTTAGGTTTGCAGAAAAAAATTCTGAAACCCCTTTATTTTATCGAAGCATCCGTCAAAAGATAAACTTAAATAACAAAATTCCCTACGGATTTAAAGGTTTACAAAGTGCAAAGACGAATAAAAAGTTGGGAGAATGAGAAAGAGTGAAAAAAAGTTGGTACGAGATTTTCCTTAGCATGTAGATACAGAAAATCGTCTTATCATCTTACTGAGATTTAGCGTCGCAATCCCGTTTTTGTTTGCAGCTCAAGAATTATAAAAAAGAGGAATGCAAAAAAAATTTTCTGGGGATTATTATGAGGGATGAAATTAGGTTATACACAAACAATTGAGAAAACAACTTATTATTTAATAAAAGCCACGAGTTTTCCCTGACTAATTTCTTATTTTCCCTGAATATTAATGTTTAAATAATCTGACTAATTTTTTCAATTTGAAAGATTTCGATTAAATTCTTAAGAATATCAGGTAAATTTTATTCGAAATTAAGATAAATTTATGATGATTCAGAATAAATAAAGTTTGCAAAAAGTTTAAAACTTTTTGAAATATTTTAGGGTTTTTCAAATATTTTTCAATACATGAGAAAAAAGTCAATGGATTTAAAAGATTTTCGATTATTTAAAAAAATTGTAATTTAATATATTTTAAAAGATTTTAAAAGATTTAAAATACATTAAGAAATTTTTTGAACTCCAAGCAATTTTAAAGAACATTAGAAAATGTCAAAAGATTTTAAAATTGGAATTTTCTTACACCCCAAAATTTTTTTAATCCTTGCGAAATGAATTAAAATTATTGAAATTTATGCTAAAACAATTGATTAAGGAATCTTTTTTTTTATAGATTCACATTTTTGAATGAAAATTCATCTCTTTGGTTGAAATTATAACTATTTTGTTAAAAATTCATCTTTTTGAATTGAAAATTCAACTACGTTGGTAAAAGTTGAATTGCTTTTTTGAAATTTTACTAAAAGATTTATGTCTTTGGGTAAAAGTTTAACTATTTCTTTAAAGATTAATTATTTGCTGAATATGTATATTCTCCGATTAAAGATTAAATTATCTTACAAAAAATCCGTCTTTTCGCTTGAAAGTTCAATAATTCAGATGAACTTTTTTCTTTTATGACTTAAATATCTCTACTTGTTGAATTCTTGTATTTTTTGAATAAATTTTTTTTTAAATGAAATTTCACCCGTTTTAATTTAAATATTAACTATTACACTGTTTTGTTCGAAATTTATCTTCTTAGGTGAAAAATTATATTATTTCGTTCAAAGTCTAATTATTTTATTTAAGATTCCAACATTTTGTTAACAAATCTTTTTTCTGGTAGAAAAGTCTTTTTTTTTTGTTTAAAATAAATAAAATAAATTCAAAATTGTGAATTTTTATCTGAAATATATTTTTTTCATTTATGAAGATCCTATGTTAAAAATATTACAAAATTGATGTGATATTATTTCAGTTTCAATGGACGGGGAAAATTATATTTGGTGAAGAGAAATTTAATAACCGCCATAAAATCTTCCTATTGTAACTGTGATTTGATAATAATAATAAAAATAAAAATGACAAAAGAAATTTTAAAAAATGAAGGGGATTTGGTTGGTTATCTTCTTATTTTCCTTTCACATTGTTCTTATTTTTGTCCAAATTTTTTTTGTCTTCTACAGGAAAATTATTATTATTGATTTTTAAAAAAGGTCTTTTTTAAAATTACAATAGAAAGATTTCATGATGGTTGTCAAAATTTTGTCGTTGGATTCTTGGTTTTATTTTTCAAGAATTCTATACATTTGCTTCATTATTGAATGTTAAATAAAATTTGAATTTAATTTTAATCTACTTTTGATTTCTTACATTTTAATATTTAGATGTAACACTCAGGCATGCAAATATTGAAATTACTTACAAGAATAGAAGTATTATCAGTTTTTTTGCAAGTCTATATAAATATATGTATATTTTATAATATTCTTCAGAAAATTAGAAAATATTTTTGAATATTTCAGGCCTGTCAAAGAATAATCTGGAAGATTACTATAAAAAAATTATTTTACAGGGTTTTACAAAATATTAGAAAAACTTGAGCCTTTTTGAAAGATATTAGGGACTAGAAGTTTGGAATAAATAAAAAATAATTCATAAATTTCCAAAAATTTCCTATAATTCTTTAGAAAATTCTTTTTTACTTATTTCCAAATTATTCAACCTTCACATATTTTGGAATTATTTTCTAATAAATGAATTAATTTGCTAAAGTAAAAAATCATTTTCATTTTTGCTAGATACCTAAAAAATTTTATTTACTGTCTGGAAACCTTACAAAATTTCTAGAATAGCTTATAAGTTTTTTTAACCTGCCAAAGCTTCTGTGTATGTCTTAAACTTAATCAAATTTGATTTATCATGATGTATCATAGCTAAATTTTGCTTTAAAATATTTTATACTCTTTTTCAAAATTTCATAAAATAATTTTTAATGTTTTGTAATCTTTGTCAATTTTATTTTAAAATTCATTAAGAATAAAATCATTACAAATGATCCCAAAAATCTTTTAAAAAATGTAAGCTCAAAATCTTTTATAATTATTGAAAAGCTTGCCTTTTTTATTTTTCAAAATAAGTTTTTTCTATAATTTATGTTTCCTTCTCTCTTTAAAAATGTAAAAAAGTTTAGAAATGAGAATGTTGTAGCAAAATGTTAAGAACAGAATTATTTCCCAATACGAAAAAATCATTTAAATTTAAATATTCTCTTCAAAAAATATTGCCCAGAAAGATTTTAAAACAAATGTTGTGAAGTAAAATGATTAATTTGAAATTTTCGATATAAAAAATTAATAGTGCAGAAAATGCATAAATCTTTATAAATAGATAAACAAACTGAAAAGAGCCACTAAGCGTTATACTCACTAAGTGTCACAAACAATCAGATTTTTGATAAAAATGTGTTAAATATTTTTGATATATTTAGTAACATTGCCTTTTTTTAGTCGTTTAAAAATGTTACGTACTTGACCCCCGCCCCCCACACACACATAACAGACAGTAAATGATATATTTTAGAAATTATTATATATATTTTTAAAATAAATTTTGTATTTCCATTTATACCCTTATCAATTTTGTCACACTTTATTTAGGCCAGTAAGCACATCGACTGAAGTTCAGTGACCTATCGCAAAGTATCAATCCGATAATCCAATCGTAAAATATCGGCTTTAAAACGTGTGAGTGCAAACCCATGTGTCCTTTTTTTCCTCGGCTCGATATTTTTCAATTGAATGGCCAAATGTTTGAAGAATTGAAATTAAACCTCTGGACATTTCCATCGCAAACTTTCGGCTAACGCATTCTCAAATTATTTATTGAAATCCGTCAATATTTTTCCCCCACAAAAATTTCTATTCGTGTTTCAATATTTCAGTGTAATACCACATGAGAATGAAACACAGGATTCAATTTTCCAGTAAAATGGCACTTTTGATTAATTTAGTCGGCATTGCTTTTGTTTCCGGCTTTGTCATCAATAAAAAAAGATTTATTGAATACGCTTGCTGAATAATAAAAAAGAATCGAGGAAATATCTCAGAAATTCAATATTGAAATCTTAAAGATTTTAATTATTGTCAAGGATTCTAATACATTGAAAAATTCTTTTTTGAATCAAAAAGAAAGTTAACAGCTTTTTTATTACTTCCGAAAAAATTTGTTTTGTAATAATTTTTAAAAAATGAACTTAATATTACTTCGAATTGAATTACTTTAATAAAGTATTAGTGGAGTTGGAGAATGCTTCTTTGACGACAAGAAGCCAAATAGAAAAATTCTTCTGATCATATAAAAATAATTGTAGTTTATGTTTACCAATAAGAATTATCAATTATTTGTACTTTTGTAAATTACACTGTCTAAATAAGTCACTTTTATTGGGCTCTGCAGAAAAATCCCAAAAAATAAGATTCCCGAAGCATTCAAACTTCGGAATTGGAAAATTTCCGGATAATAAAATTCACGAATAAAAAAAGTCGAATTATAAAATATTCGAACTATTAAATTGCAGAACTATAAAATTCCTGAATATAAAAATGAAATGTTGTTATACATGTTTATTATTTATTAAAAATACAATAATCAAATATATTCCTAAGAAAACAATATTTGTAATGTTTTAGGTTGATATATGATTTGGGTATTTTATTATTCGGGAATTTTCCAATTCGATAATATTAAAAAAGATTCGGGAATACCATCAACTATTCGGGGATTTTTCAATTCGGATATTTTATTAGTCGGGAATTTTTTAATTTAGAAATTCTATGATTAGGTAATTTTTATAATTCTGAAATTTTATTATTCAGATATTCTATTTTTTGGAATTTTCTAATTTCGTAATATTATAAACTATTCAGAAATTTTATTATCGGTAATTTTCCAATTCGCGCTTTTTATATTTGGGCATTTTTATAATTTCGAGATTTTTATGATTCGGCAATTTTATTATTGGGGAATTTTCTAATTCTGGAATCTCATTATTCGGGAATTGTCCAATTCTGGATTTTTATATTTCGGCAATTTTATAATTTTGGGCTTTTTATTCTTCGGGAACTCTTATAATTCAGGAACTTTTCTATTTGAGAATTTTGTAATTCAGGAATATTATAAACCATTCGGGAATTTTATTTCTCGAAAACTTTTTATTCGGGATTTTTGTAATTCAAGATAAAAAACTTTTTTTCAGTTTAATGGGAAAATTCGAAATATTTTTTTATTTTGGAAAATGAATTTCTAGGTAAAATTGAAAAACATTTGAAATTATTTCCTCAAATTCTAAAAAAGAATGTAAAAGATTTTAAAGCGTAATTCTGAAATTTTTCAAAGTTACGAAATTCTAGAGAAAACTTGTGTGTGTTTAAGAAAAGTTTACTCACTTATTACAACTTTCGAAAATAATAAAACTGATAATAAAAAAGTTTTCATTAGATTCCTGGAAAAATACAAAGTGATTTTTTATCTTAAAAGAATAATTTTAGAAGAATATTTTAAAACATTTCAAACGATTTCAAAAGAGAAGAATTATATTCATATAAACTTGAATACAATATAAACAAATTTACCAACAAAATATATCGAAATTTTTATTTCATCTTGAAAATGTTTTCTTTTTAAATTAAAAAAAAAATAATAATATAAATCTTATAATAAAAAAAATATATATATAAATATTATATAAAAATTTTTAAAAATTAATTGCATTACATACCATTACGATCATCAAGTTCTATTTTTAAATATAAAATAATCCACAGTATGAGTGATACGTACCTGAAACAAAAAATAAATGTACTTTTCAGTATTTAGTACAATAATCATTTTTTGTTTTTTTAATATTGAATAAATTAAAAACCAAATTTATATTTTTTTATGTTTCAAAGAATGAAGCTTTTAAGTAGTTTAAAAGATTTTAAGAGAATACAAAAATTTTCTTAAGATTCCTATGAGGAGTTAAAATGGTTTTTCATTTTTAAACATAAATTTAAATTTTTTCTAATATATGTTCAAAAGTTTTAGATTCTTTTGAATAAATATTTCAAACATAAATCATGAATTTTAAAATATTCTCAAAATTATTTTTATTTATTTTGTTTGAAAAATTTATTTTTAACAAAGCAGTTCAAATTGAAATCAAGTGGTTACATTTTCTCCTAAAAAAGAGAAATTTTCAAGAAACACTAGAACGGAAACAATTTCAACTAAAAAGATTAATTTAAAACAAAAAAGCAAAAAAATGAATCTTTAATTGAAAAAATTTATTTTTATCAAAGTAGATAAACTTTAAGCCGAATAATCAATTTTTCGAATATAAAATAAAAATTTTCAACAAAAAATGGAATAGCTACACTTTCAACCCAAAAGATTAATTTTCAACCAAGCAGTTGCATTTTTAATCATATAAGTTAAATTTCTATCCAAAGAGATGAGTTTTCATCATAAGAGTTTAATTTTTGACTAAGAAAGTTTTTTCTTCAAACAAGAAATTAACCCAATTATTGAATTTTTTTTAAAAGTTGATTTTTGACGAAATGGTAGATTTTGCAACCAAAAAGATTCATTTGAAATAGATAACGTTTTTGAAAAATTATCCCATTTTCACCAAAATGATTGAATCTTTAATAACAAATTTATTTCGCAACACCGCTGCGATACAGGGTGGTGATTAATGCCCCTAGCAATCACCCCAGGCAAAGAGCTTTACAAAGTCAGCCCAAGTTGCCTAGAGTTACATTAGTTAACGATGGTTCAATATTATACAATATACAAAACAAAATTTTGTCAACAAATTTAATATAATCAAATATAATCAGTTATATTAAAAGAAATTTGAATGTATTGAATGTAAACAAAATTATATCAAAATGTTGTTTCTTATGATTATAAATGTTTATATTATATACAAATTTAATAACGAAATGCAGTAATCAGGCATTTTTCGACAGTATTTTTTTTTTCTATGACCATTTCTTTCAATCAAGAACTTTATGATCATTTTAGGAAAATGCATGATTTTTTTACTAATCTTATCATTTTTTCCAACAAATTTAATAAACAAATGCATTATTCAGGCATTTGTCGGCAGAAAAATTCAGTTTTTTCAATGCAAGTTTTCTCAGTTGAAAACTTCATGACAATTTGAGCAACGTTCATAATAATTTAATAAATTTTATGATTTCTTTAAACGAATTTAATTAACAAATGCATTAAGCAGGCACTCGTGTACAGAAAAATTTGGTTTTTTCTATGTCACCTTTTTTAATTAGAAAGCTCATTACAAATTCAACCAAATTAATTATTTTTTAAATTAATTTTATGATTTTTCAAAACAAATTTATTAAACAAATGCATGTCAGACAGTTAACTAGGATCTTCATGATAAATTCAGCAACATTTATGATAAGATGATAAATTTTATGATTTCGTCTAAAAATTTTAATGAACAAATACATTATTCTGCCATCTGTCGATGGAAAAATTATTTTTTGACTATGTCAATCTTTTTAATTGTGAACTTAATAGAAATTTTATTACGAATCATACTTAGTTGATCAATTCTATGATGTTTATTAAATTTGTAAATATAAATCATCCAATTTATTAACTCATTTTGAATGTTACGTTAAATATCAATCAGTTCTCAATTAAAAAGACTAATATACAAAATTTTCATCGACGGATGCCCGAATAATGCATTTGTTTATTAAATTTGTTTAGAAAAATGATAACATTGATCAACAAATTATAAATTTTGCTAAGGTTAGCATGAACTTCCTAATTAAAAAAGTTTAAATAGAAAAAAAAAACAAATTTTTCTGCAGACAAATGCCTGAATAATTAATTTGTTCATTAAATTTGTTTAAAGAAATCATACAATTCATCAAATTATTATGAATTATGCGGAAATTGTCATAAAGTTCCCTACTAAAAAGACTCCATTGAAAAAAAACGAATTTTTCTGCCGCCAAATGCCCGAATAATGCATTTGTTTATTAAATTTGTTTGAAAAAAATCTTAACATTATTTGAAAAATTATGAATTTTCCTAAAATTATCATTAAGTTCCTAATCGAAAAAAATTGATTTAGAAAAAAACGAATTTTTCTGTTGAAAAATGCCTGATTACTGCATTCGTTCATTACATTTTTATTTATAATATAAATAATTATAATCTTAGGAGAAATAAAAAATATAAATTGTTTCAATTTAAATTTCTTGCAGTATGAAATGAAAAAAACAAATAAATATGAAAAATCGAAGAAAACATTTTTTCGACAAATAATTTGTTTACAAAAATTTTTGATTTTTATTTTATAATATTGGAGCAACTGAAACTAATGTTACTCTATGCAACTTAGGCGATTTCAACTATCTTCCTGTTATTGACGAGCACCGGGAACGTAACAAAAAATGGCTATTTGGTTTGTTCAAATCGGGCAATATTTGTGGGCTGTACGTAATTTTGAACAAAAAAACTCATTTTTTCCTACTGTGCGGACTGATTCCCCATGACCCTTTAAATAAATTCCCTTGAGCATATTGGTTGTAGGTCACTTACACCAGCCCCCCCCCCCCCTTTCTCTTGATTTTCGTGTTTTCTGTAGCCCACTGAATTGCGCCTCAAATGCGCCACCGATAAAACTGGTTGCGCCACAAAACAGTAGGTGTTATATCAGGTGCTACGATAGGGAGAGGGGGCTGGCCTTATATTATTCTCCCATTTAAAAAATGAAAGCTTAAATCACATGAACTTCAAGATCATCAAATGCGCTCATATGCGCCATAAAGAAAAAAAATTTGCGCCACATTGATAACAGAGCAGATAGCTATGATGAATTTACAACATTTTTATTAGTTTCGAAAACGCCCCCCCCCC
>NC_046665.1:97323964-97414136 GCF_010883055.1 Belonocnema kinseyi | reverse complement strand
CCCCCCCCCCCCTCAAGGGTAATAACTGATATACCTTCTACAGTTTTGTGGCGAAAACATTTTTATCGGTGGTGCAGTTAAGTGCCTTTGGGGCGCAATTCAATAGTCTATAGAAAAACTGAAAAGTAAGATGGGGGGGGGGGGCTTGTGTGACTTACTTGTTGCTTTTTCACTTTGAGGAAAATGGAATTAAATTTTTTAATGAATGCATTGTAGTGGAAAAGCAACAGACGGATTTTGTATCGGAATCAGATCGAAATAGCTATGGTAATGCTCATCCGAAATTCAGATCGGATTTACAATGTTTAATTGGTGCGATCAGGTAACAGCAATTAATGAAATACTGCCTGTGCCGTTTTGCGATTCCACTGTTGAAAGTTAAACAAAGAGATTTCTCTCTCGAATAAGGGTCCTTTTTCGGAGGTCGTGAAGTTTCGAATAAGCGTTCTGGGTTTAGTTTTAGTTTAAGCAGGCTCCTCTTCGTTAAATTTTGGTACTTGGAAACTTTCACGTTCCAGAAATTCCAGTATTGCACTCAAACTTTTCTTCCAGTGACATTCAGCTTTTACGATTTATGAAAGAACCGACCCGCACGACTATTATTTCAAATATTTCCTCCGCTCTTTTGTTAAGAATTAATTAAGTCCGATGGAAATTTATTTCATTTCTTAGAATTCCGCAATTAGAGTAGTTTTCAGTCAGCAATTCTTAAATCTCGCGAATAACTTTTCTTTTTAGAATAAACTTCGATGAAAAATAGTTGCATATTCAACCAACTAATTGACATTCTCGGACGAAAGCTGAAATTTCAGGAAACAGGAAAAAAAAAGAATTTTCAATCAAAAAGAACGTTTCTGTCGAAATGGACGTGGAGAGAGTTTTTCGTCAAACCTTCTTTTCCCTTATGAGTGTCGGTGGTTACTTGTAAATAGCATTGTTTCTAACTCAGGATAATCGAAACGTAAACAGTCAGGGCCGTCTGAATCCTTTCTAAATGGAATGCATAATAATACGCAATGTGCTCGAGTGAGTACTCGCGCACTACGCCTTTCCGATACGCTGGTGGTGTTTTGGAGATAAGAATCGAAACCGTTTCTCCCCTCGCGAGCTAATAACCTGTGTTGGTCAGACAGAAGGTTTAGGAATTACTAAACCGCAGGTCACTAAGCCGATGGTTTGGTGTGGTTATACTTATAACGTACACAGAGAAAATGGAAGTATGTATGTAGATTTGCAAAGGGTAAGATTGTAATATTTAAAAGATTTTATGAATTTTCCCTATTTTAAGTTTACCAAAACTGTAAATTTGAAAAAATTACCTTGTTCATCAGATTTCTGTTTTATTCTTACAAAATTATATTATTTAAAACTAGAATAATTGAAAATTTAAGAATCCTGAATTGAATGCATTTATCAAAACCTTGAAATTCTTTGGTTTCACTTTTGAATATTTAAAAATTTCATTGTTGAAAAATAATTATATTTTATGATTAAAGAATTAATTAAAGCTAATGATTAGTTAAATCATTAATTTGAACCTAAATTTTTATTGACTACTGAAATAAAAATTATAAATTAAATAATCTCAAAAGCTGTCTCTTATCGACCCAAAAAATTGGGAGAGTTGGAAAAAGATGAAAAATATTTAACTACCCATTCTAATTTTGGGACGGAGAGATACTTCGAATTTTAAATTAAAAACTTTAAATAATTGAATAAATCTCAATTTGAAGTCTTTAATATTGAATAGCCTGTTCACAAGGAATACTTAAAATTGTACACTTTTGAAATCTTAGGGTCTATAAGAATGGACAATTTTTTTTTCTTATGCTTATTAAAAAATGATAAAATATCAAATTCAAAGCCTTTTCAACTAAAAATGTACAACTTTCAAAACTTTGAAACCAATTTTTTTATTGTTTTTCTGAATTATTTAAAAGCTCAAAAATCCCTGAAATTCTGCAAAATGGCGTATTCTTAACAAATTATATGTTTGCATATTCAAACAAAAAATATTCTAACTAAAAATAGAATAGTTAAATTATAATTTAAAAAATAACATTTTTTAGTTAAAAATAAAAAAAAAAGTTTTTAATAATATGAAATTATTTATTTAGTTAGAAAGAAAATCGATAAAATGGTTGAATTTATTATCCAAAAAGAAGAGTTTTTAAGTAAATATTTAAAATTTTAACCAAAAACGATTAATTTTAAACTAAATAGTCGAATTTTCAAACTGAAAAAAATTAACTTCCACAACAAATAGTTGCAGTTTCGAAAAAAATGGTTAAAATTTCCAGCTAACAAGACGAATTATTTAAAAGATAGTTGAATTATGGACAAAATGACGAATATTCAACAAAAAATGTAATATTTAATATTTAAAACGAAAACAAAAAAAAAAGTTTTAATAGTTACATTTTCATAGCGATAATATTGATTTATTATAAAACATTTAAACTTTTAAACTAAAAAAATGAATTTTCAACCAAAAAATTTAGTTTCTAAAAAATCAGTTCAATCAAATAGGTGAACCTTCAATTAAAAATTAAATTTCTAGAAGACAGTTGAATTTCCAATAAAAATAGAAGAACAAAAAAAATTTTTTTAATAAATATTTGAATTTTTGTTCAAAGTATATGAATTTTCAACCAAATAGTTCAAATTTTCAGAAAAAAAATCAAATTTTGATCAAAACTGAAACAATTAGAATTTAAGTTGAAATGAATTAATTTTTACCAAAAATCAAACAATTAAATTTTAAATTAATATAGATATGAATTTTCAACCAAATAGTTGAATTTTTAACAGAAAATATAAATTTTTGACCATAGAGGTTAATTTAATTTGCAATAAACAAAGAAATGAATTCATAACAAAATAGTTAAATTTTAATCCAAAGTGATGACGTTTTAACCGAAATGATAAATCTCTAACATACAAAAAATTAAATTCAAACGAAGTGATTTAACCTTGAACCAAGTATTTCAATTTCACACAAAAATGTTGAATTTTCAACAAAGTAGTTAAATCCCTGACCAAATCAGCATATTAATATTTTCAACTGTGCACTTGTATCTTAAACTGAACCAAAATAAAGAATCTTGAACACAAATAAAAAATTAATTTTAAACCAATTACTTTAATTTTGAACCAATTACTTTAATTTTATACATAAAAGACGAATTTTTAACAAAAAATTTGAATTCTCCAAACGAAAAGAAATTCAAGCAAAAATGAAACAGTTAAAATGTAAGTTCAAATCAATTAATTTTAAACAAAAAAAAAAGAATTTTTAACCAACAAGTTTCATTTTTAACTAAATAGATGATGTTTCAACCAAAACGATGAATTTTTGAAGACAAAAAAGTTCATTCTAAGCCGATTAGTTTAATTTTAAACCAAATATTTTAATTAGAAACAAAAAATAAGAGTTTTAAACCTGAACAGTTGCATTTTAAAAAATAAAGAAAATTAAATGAAAATGAAATAATTAAAATTAAGTTAAAACAATTTCATTTTAAACAAACAAAAAAAGTAATTTTTAACCAAAAAGATATATTATCAACGAAAGAGATGACGCTGCAACCAAAATGATGAATCTTTAACACAAGAAGAAAAATTATTTTAACCAATTAAATTTCAATCAAGTATATCAATTTTATAAAAAAGAATTTTAAAGCAAAAGTTGCGTTTTAAAAACGAAAACAAATAAACGAAAATAAAACAATTAAAATCTAAGTTAAAATAAATTAATTTCAAACAAAATAGAAAATTATTTTCAACCCAAAAAATACATTTTTAACCAAAAAGATTACGTTGCAACCAAAATGATGAATCTGTAACACAACAAAAATTAATTTTGAGCTAAATACTTTAAATTTAAACCAAGTATTTCAATTTGAAACAAGAAAGACGAATTTTCAAACAAATAGTTGAATTTTTAAAACAAACAAAAATTAAACAAAAACGAAATAATTAGAATGGAAGTAGAAATGAATTTATTCTAAACGAAAAAAAAAAAATAAATTTTGAAACAAAAAGATACATTCTTAACCAAAGAGATTATGTTTCAACCAAAATGATGAACCTTTAACACAAAAAACTAAATTTTAAAATAAGAAGTTCAATTTCGAACCAAATTTTTCAATTTGAAACAAAAAAGACGAATTTTAAACGAACGAATCTTTAACACATTAAAGTTTAATTGTAAACCGAGCAGTTTAATTTTGAATAAAATATTTGAATTTGAAACAAAAAAGACGAATTTTCAATCAAATCGAAAATATTTTAACCAAAGAAAAGTAAATAAATTTTGAACAAAAAATATAATATGTGGTTTCCTAGCCACAAATAAAAAATTCAAGTTTTTTGAAAACAGGATAAAAATATAAACTCTTCTCAAAAAAAAAGGCAAAAAGAAGGAAATAGGGGAAAGAGTGTGAAGCCTGTTATATGCCTTTTGAATTTTCTCTGGTAAGAGAAATATATACAAATCTAGGAAAATAAGTTCAAATATTTGTCATTTGATCCATTTACACGGTGTTAACTAGAAAGTAGCACTTCACAAGAAAATGAATATTTATGTTAGGATTTGTGGCTTGAAGTTTGCGATCCTTTATACGCAACTAAGCCTAGTCAAATACAGATATTACCCCCTTGGGGAGAATTCAGGGCGTAAAATAAAGAGTAAATCTCTCTTTCAAAAAAGAAAAATTGCGAAATTCCCTCCATTTTACCCGACCTTATTTTTCTAAATAATTTTGTATTTTCCTATCCACTGAAATGTAAACACAAAAATTCTTATGCTGACAATTTTAATATAGAATATTTTATAAATGGAATAAAACTAATCTTAGTTTTAATTTATAAATTTACTTTTTTTGAATGTACAAACTTAAACATTTAAATACAAACAGCGAATTTTGCGAGTCTTTTCTTGTAGGAACGTAACAAAAAACTAATAACAATAAAGTAAAAGTTTCTATAATTCAAAAATGTTGTATAAATGTTAATTAATAATTTTTTTAATTACTTGTAAGAATCTGCATGGTATTACAGAAAAATTAAGAGTTTTACTGTTTCTAAATGTGGTACCTAATTATGAAAGTGTACTAATTTATTCAAAAAACATATATTTTTATTTTATTTTAATTTTTTTTATTAATATACGTTGTTTAAGCCTGTATCAGTTTATTTTGCAAAATATGAACATGCAGTGACACAGTCGTCATAGTTGCATTAATAAGAAAAGCTATTAATTGTCATAAATTATATTATTTGTATCTTTAAACTCATATCAAACATAACAAAAACTAAAAATAATTCTTCATTTCTAATAAATTCAAGTAAAATTAAGATAAATTTAGAAGTTTTAAAAAGATTAAAAAATAATTTAAAACTTGAAATTATACCGAAACATTAAAAACAAAATGTAGTTTTTATAGATTACGAACACAAAATTCGGAAACTTTTTGCAAGCTTCCAAATCAATGCAATCATTTATCAGAATGATAAATGTCATTTTGAATATTTATCAATTTTTGTTATTACTCCTAAATTTATAGCATTAGAAATGATAGTGCAGATTTTTATTTTTTAAATCTTCAAACTGTACAGTGCCCCAGGCGGCAAAATTATATATAGTTTATATATATGGTGTGAATTTTTATATATAATAATCACTTGTTTTATGCAAAAAATATATAAAACAAAATAAAATTATATATAATCCTTCACAGTATTCACTTTATGTATAAACTGTAAATAATATTTGCGCTTGGGTTATAAAAGTTAAAAATACAAGTTTTTTAGTTCAAAGGTTTTTAGTTTAAAAAATTAAATAGAAAATTGTTCAAAGTTTTTATTTTATATACGCAAATTATTGAGCGTTTAGATAAAATAATGTATTCTTAACTTTTAAGATAACTTAAACGTTATTGTACTTATTGTGCCTTTCCACACCCAAGAGACGTTGGAAAGGAGTTTGACCAAAATTATTATGAATAATTTTTAACATAAGTTTTCTGCAAAGAATATGATATTAAACTCAAAGAGTAAAATTATCTGACAAATAATTACATTTTTTAATAAAAAGATCCATTTTCCAGCAAAAAAATTAATTTTCTGACGAAAGAAATTTTGAAGTAAAAAAGATCAATTTAAAAAAAAAAGAAGATAAATTTGCTGATAAAAAATGAGAATTCTTATCAAAATATAAAAAATTTAAAGATAAAAAGGTCTGTATAAAAAAAAGATATCTCGAGAAAATACACTAATTTACATCCAAAGAAAGACCAATCTCGCCGAAAAAGGAGGTTAATCAATCTTTAGTTAATAAAAAAAATTTGTTCAAAAATAACAAATTTCTAATAAAATAGTTAAATTTTTAAGAAAACCATTTCCAACTTTTTTCACAAATTAGTTTTATTTTCAATCAAGCAGATTATTTTTCAACAAAAAAAAGAAAATTTTGCACTAAATCTAGAATAGTTCAATTTTCAATTAATAGAAAATAAATTTTCATCAAAAAAATACCGTATGAATTTTACACAAATTAAAACAAAATTAATTTTGAGCAAACCATTGAATTTAAAGGAATAACATTTAACAAAAATTGTTAAATATCTTACAAATTTGATTCATTTTTAACAGAATAGTTAAATTTTCAACAAAAAAATTTTTTAAGAAGCTTAATTTTCTACCGAAAAAGATGAATTTTCGACATACTAGATCAATTTTTCACTGAAAAGATCAATCTCTTTAACAAAGAATTAAATAATTTAACTTTGGGTCAAGAAAAAAAAAATTTTAAATATGTTAAACAAAATAGTTTAAATGTATTTGTATATCCTATGTGAATTACTTCGAATTACTTGGATTACTTGGATTACTCCATCATACTGAGATTATTCCAAATATTGGGATTACTCTAGATTACAGGTAAATTACTCCGGCTTTCAAGCTGTATTTCTACGGATTACAACTGGATTAGGACAGATAAAACAGATTACTTGGATTAAAAGTAGATTCTTCAATTTGATCAGGTGGATTATTCTGGAATACAAGTATATTAATTCATTATACTGGAATTGCTCTGAATTACTTCAATGATTCGGATTAGTATTGGATTGCCCCGCATTATATTTGGATTACTCTAGATTACAGGTGGATTAATCCAGATTCCAAGCTGTATTCCCATGAATTACAACTGTATTACTTCACATTACAACTGTATTACTTCGGACTACATGCATTACTTAGGTTAAAAGTAGATCATCTAATATTAATAGGTAGATCATTCTGGATTACAAGTGGATTACTCCATTACACTAGAATTACTCTGAATTACCTGAATGACTCGCATTACAAGTGGATTACACTGCATTAGATTTGTATTTCTTCAGATTACAGGTGGATTACTACGTTTTTCAAGCTGTATTCATATGGATTACAGGTGGATTATTTCCGATAGAACAGATTACATGGATTAAAAGTAGATTACCCAATGTTTTATGTGGATTATTGTGGATTACAATTGGATTACTACATTATAATAGGATTGCTCTGAATTAATTGAATTATTCAGATTACTAGTGGATTGCTCCGCATTATATTTGGATTACTCTAGATTACTGGTGAATTACTCCAACTTACAAGCTGTATTCGTATGTATTACAACTGAATTACGTCGGATTACACGCATTACTCGGGTTAAAAGTAGATTATCCAATATTAATGGTTGGATTATTTTGGATTACATGTGGATTACATCAATATACTGAGGTTGCTCTGAATTACTTGAATGATTCGAATTACTAGTGGATTACGCCGCATGAGATTTGGATTTTGTTAGATTAAATGTGGATTACTACGTTTTACAAGCTGCATTTCTATGGATTACAACTGAATTCTGCCAAATTAAACAGATTTCCCATAATTATCTATAATTTCGCTCTTCTCGTCTCTTTAAAGAACTCTTAAAAGCAAAATTATTTGCCGATATGAAAAAATTATTTTCAACTAAAGTTTTCTCTTTCATAAGTAATGCATTCATACCGTTGAAAATAAATTTAATCATAAAATAAAATAATCTATTTTTAAATTTTCAATCATAAAATTGATCGTGCAGGAATTAAGTAATCTTTATTGATACATGAACAAACTAAAAAGTCACTAAAAGTCACATTCACGCAGTATTGCAACCAATCAGGTTTTCGATATGAAGACAATTTTTTGAAAAGTGGATTAATGCTTTTATATTTGGGTCAATTCTAAACAAATAGGAATATTAATTAAAGCAATATCCTTAATTGGAAACAGTTCTTGAAAACCTAAATTGATTTGAACTCTGAAGGGAGAAAGTGTCATGAATTAGGTGAAGCGTGAAGCTTCTCTGAGTGATGAATAGGAAGGATCTCAAAGGGGGTTAACCGCTTCGCCAAAATGTACCAGTCAAATGGACCATAATGCCACATAGCCAACTAATTAAGTGTAATTGATGTTGCTAGTTAGGAAGTTGTCACTTTGAAGAGGGGGAAACACCTCGGGTTCTTGGTTAGATCGCTTGCTTACCCGATTTCGTAATCCGCCAAAATCCACATTTAATCCGGTTTACTTAAAGTACTTCAGAGTAATACAAGTATTTTGGATTAATACAGTTAATCCAGATGTAATCAGGTGTAATTCACTAATAACTCCAAGTAATCTTTTTGTAATCCAGAGTAATCCTGTTCCAATATAGAGTAATCCCGTTCCAATATGGAGTAACCCACTTGAAATCTAACCAATTTGGTGTATTTGTGGTGATCCAAATAATCTTTTTATAAACAAGAATAATCGACTTATAATCTAGAATAATAAACCTACAATCAAGGTAATTAAAAGTAATTTGGATCATCAAAGTAATTAGCTTGTAATCCGCAGTAATTCAGTTATTTGGAGTAATTTATATAGGTTATCCAAATAGATATTTCTACAAAATGACAACACACAGATGACTACTGGTACTAAGCAGCCAGTGAACCTCACTGATTAAACCAGTGATGAAATTCTACTAGCTGAACCAGGGCCATCTCACTGATTGTTAGTGA
Source organism: Belonocnema kinseyi (assembly GCF_010883055.1). Lineage (NCBI taxonomy): Eukaryota > Metazoa > Arthropoda > Insecta > Hymenoptera > Cynipidae > Belonocnema > Belonocnema kinseyi. Next base: position 97,405,044 of record NC_046665.1, on the reverse strand, counting down.
CGCAATTCTTGCTTCTTTAATCAGTAAAATTGTACTGAAAGTTGGACAGATTTTACTAGTTTATTTCGGGACAGCAGTGGATTTATACTTTTTTCTAACTGAATAATGGAAAGTCTCACTGCTTTAATCATTACTATTTAATTATTACAGGCGAACCAGGGATTTTCCTACATTAACTGGATAAATCAGTAAGTTACTTAACTGAAGCAGCATTACTGAATATACCAGTGACGCCAAATAATAGACTTAACCAGTCAAATAGAGATCCACGTGTCCAAGAAATAAACCTGTAGCCATTTAATTGCTGTAACGGTAAAGGGTGGTTTCAAAAAAATCTTTTGGCAAAGGTCAGCACAAAAGGGAGGAATAATAAGTTTCATTTCTAACCAGTTGATGGAGCACAACGCGTACACAGATATTGCTACTGATACTAAGTAGCCGGTGAACCTCATTGATTAAACCAGTCATAAAATTCTACTAATTGAACCAGTGAAATATCACTGATTGTAAGTTATACGCTCTTGGCTGTTCCAACCAGTGATATTTCACTGGTTTATTTTAAAAGAGCAGAGTTAATGTACTGAAATGATATTTGAGTTCGAATTAAATGAAAAGTATGGGATATGGGAAAAAGCAAGCAAAGTTTAGCTCTATAACACTTTTCACAAATAACACGGAATGAGAACAGCAAGAATGTTCATTACATTTTATCATTAAATCAGGCGAGTAACTCTTGAAGAAATTTCTCCGAGGGTTTCATACAATCTTCTCATAATGATTTCCGCTTTTCCCCAAAATTACACGTTTACTCTTGTACACATTCTCTATTTTGATTTTCCTTCCCTTTCACCTTTTCTTTCTGCTTGCTGATTTCCCATCTGGTTATTTTCACTTCTAAAAAATGAGCTTGCTGCAGGATGTAGATAGGAGCTGGTGAAATGCAAAAGCACAAAGTTTGCGCAGAGGTAACACACTTATAGGGGATAGGATAGGGCACGTGGTGATTCTCATTAAAAAGCAAGGCACCGTAAACGTCCCCGAAATACTTCCCGCACACGAATAACCTTTTTTGAGGGGTTTCATCTACGTTTGCTTTTTCTTTTTACAATCTTGCTTGACTAAATATCGGGGTCAAAATATGGGGAAAAGCTGGAAAAGTTTTTTTTCATACTTTTCTACTATAAAATATGGATTTTCAAGCAAGAAGGACGAATAAAAAAAGAAATTCAAATTTTGAGAAAGAAGGATGACTTCAACAAAATAGTTGAATTTTTAACAAAATAGTTAAACTTCAAACAAAATAGTTTAATTTATTACCAAATAGCTAAATATTTAATCTTCAAAATTAAATCTTTAAGCGAAAATTGTTAAATTTACAACCAAAACAAAAATATTTTTAAACTAAAAATGCAATACTTAAATTTCTTCATAAAAAGCGTGTTATTCCGAATAAAAATGCTTCGACTTGAGTTCGACCTGAATTGCCCCCAATCAATTTTTGAATTAAAAATAACTAATTTAATAATTATAAATTTTGCATTTATCAATCTTAATCTAATTTATGAGCCGAAAAAGGTTCGACCATCTCAGCCAAGACAAAGCTCGACTTGAGACAAGTAAACGCCGTTTTAACTGTCGTGGCCAGAAAAGTAAGACGAAGGCCTATGTCTCGACTCAGTTTTTGAGAGATAGCCAGACATCGATGTCTTGGAGACGAACTCAAGACATAATCAAGTCGAAGCATTTTTACTCGGGTATCAATAAAAATAAAAATTCATTGGCGAATTTTTAACAAAATAATTCAGTTTTTAAGCAAAAAAGTTTAATATCTTAGAAAATGGTCGACTTTTAAACCTAAGAAGAATTTTTAAATAGCAACCTAATTTCGAATCAGAAAAGATGAATATTCAACAAAATGATTGAAGTTTCAAACAAAAGAGAGAAATTTTCTACCAAAAATAAAATAGTTAAATTTTCACTTTAAAAACTATTTTAAAAAAGAAATTATTTTCGAATAGTTCATATCAACCAAGAAAAAAAAATGTTTAACCAACTAGCTAAATCCTGAACCAAAAGAAATACGTTAAATAGTTTGAATTTTCAATCAAGCAGTTGGATTTTAAATAAAAAAGGATAAAATTTTAACCAAGAATATTAACTTTCTACAGACAAAGAGACTAATTTTCAAACAAATGCATGATTGTTTAACGTGAAAAGATCAATTTTCAATTTAAAATATTAGTTTTTATACAAAAATGGAATTGTTGCATTTTCACTACAGAAAATTAATTCTTAGCCAAAAAAGACAATGAATTTTCAGCGAAATAGTTAAATTTTTAACCGACAAGATCATTTTTTAAACCAAAACGATGAATTTTCAACCTTAAGAGAAGAATTATTAACCAAACAGTTAATTTTTAAACTAAAAAATATTTTTTTCAAACCATAAATGGTATAATTAGATTATCAGTTCCAAAAATTAATGTTTAAACAAAAAAAAACTAATTTGAAACCAAAAAATAATAATTTTTACCAAAGAAACTTATCTTTCAAACATCTAGTTGCATTTTTAACCGAATAGTTAAATTTTTAACTAAAAAAGATAAAATTTGAACGAAATAGTTTAATTTTAAACTAAAACAGATCAACTTTTAACAATGAAATAATTCAGTTTTCAGGGAAAACCGATGATTTTTTAACAAAAAAATGATTTTTTGACACAGTCCTTGAACTTTAACCAAAAAACATCAATTATCAATAAAAAATATGATTGTTGATATTTTAACATAAAATATTTCAAATTTAAATAAAAAAGTGTTGAACTCAAACAAAAAAGACGAATTTTCAACAAAATATTTCATCTTCCAGCTATACCTTTGATTTGAAAACCGAGAAAATTAATTTGTTACCAAAGAAAGGGAAAATTCCAACAAAATACATGAATTCCCAACAAAAATGATCAATCTTCAACAAAAAATGTTAGCAAAAATATTTACTTTCAAATAAAAACTATTTAGTTTAACTGAAAAACTAATTTTTAAGAAAAAAGAAATCTTTAATCAAGGAAGAAAAACCCATACGAAATGTTGCAATTTCAAGACAAAAAGGCAAATTTGTAAATAAAGAGTAAATTTTTTATTCGGATAGAATACTTTTCTATGAAAATTGTTGAATTTTTATCAAAATAAATAAATTTGCAACCAATTAATATAACTTGCAAACAAAAAGGATATATTCTCAACTGATAATAATGAGATTTTTAACTAAAAAAGGCAATTAAAACTATAATAATCAACCGTAACTGAAATAGCTAAATTTTCAATAACAAAAAGTAACTTTCAGTCAAAAAAATGAATTTAAATATGTCAAAAAAATTCTAAGTATCGTAAACTTACTTTCTAATACTTTTATATATAATAATTTCAAACGCTTTCAACAAAATTTCGATTTTTAAAGATTTTGAACAGAAACTGAAGAAGCTTTTTAAGAAATTTAAAATATTTGATAGGAATAAAAAAATGTTATTACGATTCCTGAAAAAATGCAAAATTATTTTTATTCTAAAAAATCAATTTTTAATAAATATTTTTAAATGTTTTAAATCATTTAAAAATAATTCCAGAAAATGTTAAAAAATTTAAATGTTTAAAAAAATGTATCACCTTTTTTTTTTTAAACTTTTATAAGTCCTAGAAACATTTTGAACTGACTTGATTGTTTTCTGAAGGTATGTAAAATCCTGTAAGAAAAAAAATCTTCTTACAATTTTTCCAGACAATTTTTCGACAAATTTGAAATTTTTCATAATATTTTTGAATTTTCTCAAAAACCCTAAAAAAATTATATTTATATAACCTCGAAAAATTAAAACAATATTAAAAATAAATAATTATACATACTTTTTATTTTGCATTAACAATTATTTTTGTTTTGTCTCAAAGTATAATTTGGTTAAAATTCTTTTTTTTTTCATCTAAACCACATTTTTTGGTTGAAAATTAATCTGTTTTGGTTGAGGATCCAACTAGATTGTTGGGAATGCATCTTTTTTTTAAAATAAATTTAACTTTTCTTCATTTAAACGGAAAATATTTTATATGACATCTATTTAATTCTTTCTTGAGAAAATTTTGCCCTGGTGATGCTAATAAGTTATGAGAAAGAATTGATTGAAGAAAGGAGAATAAAAAAAAATCTCTCAAATTATGGATTTTCTGAATTTAATTATTTACTTTTACAGGGGAAACAAGATAGTATATTCTTGGACTTTGAAAACTTCCTTTGTAATTATTAAGAAGGTAACTTTAGAGTTTCTGCAAGGTTTGATCAAGATTGTGAAATTGCAACTTTTCAATTTGAAAATCAAACAATTATAAAGTAAAAAGTTTTCGAACTACATCAAAATTTGAAAACTCAAATGGTAAATCTTTCAATTCGTAGTAAGAAGAATATTAAATTTGTATTGTTCTCGCATGTACTTTAGAAGCGGTATTTTTAATTTGATCAATCTTTTATAAAAAAGCTACTAAAACCCACTTTTAGTTACAAACTAAAAAGCTGAAAAATGTTTTTTAACAAAAAATTTAATTGTAAAATTTTTAGTTTATTTACAGTTTATTACATTTCTTTCCGACCAAAAAAAATTATTACCAGTTAAAATCAACTTAGAGAAAAAATTTCTTAAGAAAACAATTGAATCTGTAGCAAAAATGATAAATTCTCAATTAACAACATCTATTTTCTACCCAAATAGTAGAATTTTAAACAAAATACATGAATTTTGTACCGAGTAGTTGAACTTGCAACAAATAATATGATTGTTCAACGAAAAAGTTCATTTTCAAGCGAGTAGTACAATCTATAATTGAATATTAAAGGCGAAAATATTACTTTCCAATACCAAAATTAATTCAGGACCAAATAGTTGAATCTTCAAGAAAATAAATCAATCAACTAGCAAAGATTAGCGGAAAAAAAATTTCAACTAAAAAAATTAAATGTTTAATAAAAAATAGAATAGTTTAATTAATGCAAAAAATATTTTTCAACTAGAAATGAAACTAATTCTTAACAAAATATTCAAATCATCTTTAAATCAAGCAAATAGATAAATACTTAACCAAAAAGAAATTAATTTTGAGCAATGTAGTTTAACATTTTACCAAGTAGTTAAATTTTCGACAATAAAGATCATTTTTAACCAAATACATGCATTTACAACCAAATTTATTTTCTACCAAAAAAGACGAATTTTAAACAAATAAATTAATCGTTAAATGAAACGGATTCTTTTTAAGCAGCTGCATTTTTTAATACATTTTTTTTTAGTAAGAACATTAATTTTCAACCCAAGAAAACTGTAATTTTCATCAAAATTGTTAAATTCAAGAAAAGGGTATTTTTAGGTAAAAAAGACTAAATTTCTAATTAAAATGCAATAGGTAAACTTCCAATTAACAAAATTAATTTTCATTCAAATATAAAATTCATTTTCGCTAAAATATTTAGATTATCAATCAAGTCAACTACAAAAAATGAATATGTTCAATTTGTGATAAAAAGATGACTTTTTAACGAAATACTTTCATTTTTTTTAAATAATTAAGCTTTGAACCAAATAATAGAATTTTTAACCAAGCGAGATGAATTATGAACCAAAAATATAATGGCAGACTTTCTGACCAGAAAAAGTTCACTTTTAACTGAAAAAAGTTAGATTTTGTTACTAAGTTGTATGAGTATAGTTCATTTAAGCGAAAAAACTGAATTTGTTACGTTATTCAGTGGTCTGGGTTAATATTTAAATTCTATCAATTTCCTTAAATAAAATAAGTCTTTTAGGAATTTAATTAAAAGTAATTACATAATTATAATTATTTATTGCTCAGTTGAAGGTTATATAAAATAACATTTAAATTCCGTATTTAATAGGGGGGGTTCTGAAAAAAACTGAGGGTTCGGTTACGTTTGACTTCAATTAAAAATTGGCATCCCTCAGAACTATTTTTGAGGCTTTCTTTTTAGTTATTTATTATCCAATAGGTGGAGACATAAAAAATTATTTGCATTCGGTAAAATTTTAAAAAATAACTTTGAAAACTTTTACTTCTTTTCTTCGCTACATTTCTTTCAAAAGTAACTAATCTTCTTCATTTTAGTTTCATTGTAAAATTTGTCCTATATTATAACATAAAAGTTGTAATATTAACTTGTGGAATCTTCGAAGGGATTCCAGACAGAAATTAAGTTTTTTCAACAAAAGAAGTTTCTTTTTGTTGCTTGGTACAAAAATGTATTCTAATAGAAAAGTTTCTGTTGTGGGGTCAGCTTCAGTGTCAGATGACATTTTGAGCAGGGGTTCACCGACACGTGAAAAATGGTGACAATTCTTCTGGAAGCAGAAAGATTGAAAAAGATAGAAATTAGTGGATAGAGAAAGGTAGCATTATCTTATCTTTCTCAATGGGTCACTCTGCTTCCCTAAAATGCTCTCTTATCCTATCCCGAATCTGATCAATTTTGTCTCTCTTTCCTTTTTTTAAAACTTACTCTATTTATTACAAATGTCAATCTTTTTCATTATCTCTTTTCTATATATTGCGATTGAGTACTCTAATCATTCTATATCTCTCCAAATTCGGGAATCGAATTTGGAGAGATCAAATTTGGAAAAACGGGATTTGCCGGGCACTAAGACTGGGAATTTGCCCGAAGACTAATTTCACTTGTTCGTTACTCTTACTATCAGCCATCTGCCGGTGGAACCTTCAAGTTTGTGTAGATAGATGAAAGATGAGATAGAGAGGAAAAGATGAAAAATACGTACATTTAGATTGAAACAGAGATAGAAAAGATAGACTTTGATAGATTTAGTGGAATGGAAGCTTCTAAGGTGCCCCTAAGGGTTTACACTTTTCTTGCACCTTCTTCTCTATTCCTTTATACACCACCCACACACTTACTTAGTGGTGGAAGGAGGACCTACAGTTTAAGGTGAGTTCCGAACCACCAAGAGCAACAGCTTTAAGTACTTAGAGAAAACCTTTTTCTCTAGAGGTACCGGGTTCCACGACTCTCCGGAGATGAACCACTCCCTTGCTAGGCAAGTGTTCACCACATGGGCCGCCGAGACTCTTCCAGAGTGCGAGGCGGGAATCGAACCCACAAGCCGAAGGAGTGGGTCTAAAGCCTACGCTTTAGCCCCTACGACCATCGTCCCACTTTTGATAGATGTAGTGTTGGATGAGATAGAAAAGCAGATAATAAAAAATATGGACGGAAATTCAGATTAACAGAGATAGAAAAATATTTACGTAAATAGATAAAGGACAGGATGAGATAGAAAAGAGGGGATACAAAAAGATAGGTAGGAATTTGGATTGACAGACAGATAAAAAATATTGACATGTAAAGACCAAGGATAGGGTGGAATATAGAATAAGGTGCTAAAAAATATATCCGTTAATTTAAAATTTGCAAAAAGATCGGAAGAGGTGGGCGTTCATAAATATAGGATACGATGAGATAGGGAAAAGAAGGTTAAAATGTTAGATGGAAATTTATATTGAAAGAGTGATGAAAAAATATTGACGTGAATAGATTAAATATTTTATGAGATAGAAAAGAGAGGATTAAGAAAGCAGGTGTGAATCTAGTTTAACATTGAGATAGAAAAAGATAGACGTTCATAGAAGTAGAATAGGATCAAATAAAGAAGAGGAGATTAAAAAAGATAAACGGGAATTTATATTGAATGAAAGACAGAAAAAAGATTGACGTGGGTGGATAGAGGATAGAGTGAGATAGAAGAGACGGTAATGGCAGAGATAGACATGAATTTAGTTTGACAAAGAAGTGTAAAAATATTGACGTGGATAGACGAATGATAGGGTGGGATAGAAAATAGGGTATTGAAAAAGATAAACCTAAATTTGAAATTGGCAAAAATATAAGAGATAGACCTTGTTAGATGCAACATACGATGCGATGATGACGGAATTACAAAAGACAGACACAAATTCAGATTGACAAAGAGAAACAAAAGTACAGTAAGATAGATTGGGATACAGAAGAGGAGATTTCAATATTTAGACGAGAATTTAAATTCACAGAGAGATAAAAAAGATTGGCTCAGATAGAAGAGGATTGTAGTGGGTAGATAAAGACCAGTATGGGACATAAAATACGGTATTAAAAAATATAGACGTGGAGTTAGTTTGACCAAGAAACAGAAAAATATTGACGTAGATAAATCAAAGATGGATTGAGATACAGAAGAGGGTATTCAGAAGGATAAAAGTAAATTTAAATTGTCTAAAAGATAGAAAATATTAAGGTTGATAGATAAAGATAAGGCAGAAAAGACGGTATTGAAAAATATAGAAGTAAATTTAGATTAACAAAGAAAGAGAAAAATAATTGATTTGAAAAGGTAATAGATAAGACGAAGTAGAAATTAGGTTATTAAAAAATCTAAACATGAATTTAGATCAACATAAAGATACAAAAGGATAGTAGGATAGGATGAGATAAAGAGGAGGAGATTTGAAAATATATATGTAAATTTAGATTGATAAAGAGATGGATAAACATTGGTGTAGATAGAAGAATGACATGAATAGATAAAGGACAGGATGCGACAAAAAAGACAATATTGAAAAATATAGACATGAATTCAGTTTAATAAACAAATAAAAAAATATTAACATCGATAGACAAAGGTAGAGAAGAGGAAATAAAAAGGACGTATCTATAACAGGATAGGATAAGATAAAGAAGAAGGTATTAAAAAAGATAGAACTAAATCTAAATTTACGCTAATGCAATCAGATAAAGCAGGGGATTAAAAAAGATAGATAGGAATTGGAAACGATAGAGTGATGGACAAATATTGATGAATATATAACGGATAGGATGAGATAAAAAGTAGTGTATGGTAAAAGGTAGAAGTGAATTTAGATTGACAAAGAGATAGAAAACTATTTTCGTGTATAGGCAGAAAATAGAATGAGATAAAAAAGAGGAAATTAAAGAACATAAAAGTGAATTTAGATCGATAAAAGATAGAAAATAATAGAAGTTTATAGATTTAGGATAGGATGAGATAAAGAAGAGGGTACTAAAAAAGATAGATAGGAATTTGGATTGACAGCGAGATAGAAAAATGGTGACGTGTGTAGACCAAGGATCGGATGGGATAGAGAATAGGGTACTGAAAATGATAAATGTGAATTTCAAATTGACAAAAAGATCGGAAGAGATAAACGTTAAGAAATGTAGGATACGACAAGATGGGGAAGAGGAGCTTAAAAAAGATAGACGGAAATTTCTATTGAAAGAGAGATGGAAAAATATTGACATAAATAGATGGAAGATTAAATGGGATACAAAAGAGGGAATTGAAAAAGATAGATCACCATTTAGGTTGAAAAAGAGATAGAAAAAGATTTCCGTGGGTGGATAAGGGATAGAGTGAGATAGAAAAGATGGTATTAGCAGAGATATACATGAATTTATTTTTACAAAGAAATAGAGAAGTATTAACGTGGATAGACGAAGGATAGAATGGGATAGATATTAGTGTATTCAAAGGTAAACTTTGACAGAGTTCGACAAAGAAATAGAAAAATATTGAAGTCGATAACCGAGAATGTGTGAGATGCAAAAGAGGAGATTAAAGAAGATAAAAAGGAATTTAAAGTGACAGAGAGGTCAAAAAAGTTGTCTTAGAAGGGGACCTTCAGGTCTGCTTTTTTTTGTTTAAATTGATACTCCCCTCAATGAAAGGAACATTCTGCAGGTTTTCTGAGAAAAATCAAGAAGACGCAATTTTGACCTATTTCCAATAAAAATACATTTTAAAAATTGCGAACGAATAATCATCTAGTCAATGCAAAATTATTTCGAAGTGTCGGTAGCTCCCTGGTAGGGCGCTTGGCTGATAGCCGCAAGGTTGTGCGTTCGATTCCCGCTATCAGATTTATTTATATAATTTTTTTATTTATTAAAGTTCTTTGTATTCCATTTTTAAAAAAATTCTATATAATTATGCCATTTAATGATTATTTATTCCTTATTTTAAATGAAAAATCTGTTTATCGTATTTTTATCAACACTTTTTTGGACAATTGTGCATCCGAATAAAATTTTTTTATACTTTAATAGTTTTTAGTATTTATATTATTAAATTAAAGTAAAACCAAAATGTTTTAAATGAAATTTTCAATAATAAATACGATAAACGGAGTTTTAGTTGAAAATTAGGAATAAATCATCACCAACCTTGCGGCTATCAGCCAAGCGCCCTACCGACGCTTCAAAATAATTTTGCATCGGCTCGATGACCATCTGTTCGCAATTTTTAAAAAGCATTTTTCTTTAAACTGGGTCAACATAAAAGTCCTAAAAGTCCCATTTTTAGGTAGATAAAGGATAATGTAGAAAAGGCGGAATTGAAAAAGATAGTTGTTAAATCATATTCACAAAGACATACAAAATATTGACATGCAAAGGCAAAGGATAGGATGAGATAGAGAAGTGGGTATTAAAAAAGATAATCATGAATTTAGATTAAGAATGTAATACAAAATTTAGTATGATAGGATAAGATAAAGAAGAGGAGATTGCAAAATGTAGACGGGAATTTAGATTAACAGAGAGATAGACAAAGATTGACGAAGGTAGAAAAGAATTGATGTGGATTGTTAAATGATAGGATGAGACAGAAAAGACGGCATTAACAAGACAAAGACGTTAATTCAGTTTAGCAAAGAAATAGAAAGATATTTACGTCAATAGACAAAGGATATGATGAGGTATAGAAGAGGGTATTAAAATATACATAAGTACATTTAGATTTTCAAAAAGATAGAAAAAGATAGGCTTGTATAGTTGTATGATACTACAAAATACAAAAAGGAGATAAAAAAGAATAGATAGGAATTTAGATTCATCGAGAGATAGAAAAATATTGAGGTGGATAGATAAGGATAGGATGAGACAGAGAGGAGTGTATTGAAAAAGATACAAGTGAATTTAGATTGACAAAGAAATAAAAAGATAGACGTTAATAGATCAATGATGAGATGAAATAAGGAAGAGGAGATTAAAAATGATCGTCGGGATTTAAGATTAATCGAAAGATAGAAAAATATTAAGGTTAATAGATAACGGGTAGGATGAGATAGAGAAGAAAAGATTGAAAAGGATAGGCGATAATTCATGTGACGAAAGAAATGGAAAAAGATTAAAAGATGTAGCATACGTTGAGGTAAATAAATGAGTATTAAAGAAGATAGGCGGGAATTAAGATTAACAGAGAGATTTAAAAATGTTGGCGTGGTCAGATAAAGCATAGGATAAGATAGGAAAGACGGTATTCAAAAGATAGACGTGAATTTAGGTTGATAAATAAAGAGAAAAAAAATTGACGTAAATAGACTAAGGATAATATGAGATAGACAAGAGATATTTAAAAAAATATAAACGTGACTTAAAAAAGATAAACAGGAATTTAGATTGACGGATAGATGAAAAAATATTGACGTAGATAGATAAAAGATAGGTTAAGATAGAAAAGAGGTGATTGAGAAAGATAGGCGTAAATTAAGATCAACAATTAGATAGAAAAGAATAGACGTTGACCGATATAGAATAGCATGAAATAAAAAAGAAGAGATTGAAAAAGATATGGGAATTTAAATTCATAGAGATAGAAAAAGACTGTCGTGGATTGATAAAGGGATAAGATGAGATATATAAGAATCTATTGAGAGAGATATATATGAATTTAGTATGACAAAGAAAAAGAAAAATATTGAGATTTGTAGGCTTTAGATAGGATGGGATAAATAATAGGGCATTGAAAAAGATAAATCTGAATTTCAAGTCGGCAAAGAGATAAGAAAAGATAAATTGGCAGGAAGATAGAGAAATATTGACGTGGATCGATGAAGTATATGATAAGATAGAATACAGGGGATTGAAAATTATAGAATGACGGTTATTAGGATTGATAAAAGAATAGAAAAAGGTAGACGTTGATGGATGTAGGATACGATGTGATGGAGAAGAGGATATCAAAAAACATAGAAAGGAATTCAAATTAAAAGAGAGATAGAAAAATATTTACGTGAATAAATAAAGGATATGATGGGATAGAGAATAGTGTATGGAAAAAATTTACGCGAATTTTAAGTTGGCAAAGCGATAAGAATAGATATACGTTAATAAACGTGTATAGATGAAGAATAGGATAAGATAGAAAAAACGGTATTCAAAAGATAGACATGAATTTATATTGACAAAGAAATAGAAAACAGGCCGCGAATAAACTAAGAATAGGATCAGATAGAAAAGAGTGATATTGAAAAGGATAAATATAAAATTAGATTAGCAAATAGATACAAAAAGATGGTAAGATAGGATGAGATAAGGTACAGGAGATTCAAAAATATACACGGGAATGCAAAATGGCAACGTAATAGAAAAGGATTGACGTAAATATGAAAGGGTACAATGAGATAGAGAAGAGGCTATTCAAAAGATAAAAGTGAATTCAAATTGTGAAAGAGATAGAAAAAGATATACGCTGATAGATGTGGGATACGATCAATTAGAAAAAAGTGTATTGAAAGAGATAGATAGGAATTTAGAATGACAGAGGGATAAACAAATATTGACATGGATAGATAACGGTTTGGATAAGATAGAAAATATGGGATAGCAAAGATAGGTGGAATTTTAGATTTCTAGAGACATAAAAAAACGTTGTTAGATTTATAATGCCATAAAATGAGGGAGGATATTGAAAAAGATGGACCTGAACTTAGTTTGGCGACAAACTGATTGTAAAAGATAAACGCTGATGTATGTATCATACTATAAGATAGGGAAGAGGATACTGAAAAAGGTAAACGTAAATTTAGATTGGAAAATAGATACAAAAAGATAGGATAGGATGAGATAGGGTAGAAGAGATTGAAAAAGATAGACGGTATTAATAGAGGGTATTAAAAAAGATTAAAGTGAATCTAAATTGTCAAAAAGATAGAAAAAGGTGGACGCTAATAGATATAGGATACAATCAGATAGTGAACATGGGATAAAATTGATATACAAAAATTTAGAATGACAGAGAGATAAACAAATATTGACGTGGATATATCTGATAGTATAAGATAGAAAAGATGGGATTGTAAAAGATAGATGTAATTTTAGATTCATAGAGTGATAGAAACATATTTGCGTGGATAAATAAAAATGGACAAAAGGATATTAAAAAAAATAGAGGTGAATTTAGATTGAAAAAGAGATATTAACAGACTGAAGTGTATAGTGAAAGGAGAGTGTGAGATAAAGAAAAGGATATTAGGAAAGGTAAACGTGAATTTAAATCAACAAAAAGATAGAAAAAGATAGATAGTTGCAGGATACGATGAGAAGGAAAGGAAGAGATTGAAAAAGATAGAGGGGAATTCAGATTAAGAGAGATAAAAAATACTGAAGAGGGTAGATCCGGCAAAGGAATAGTTAAAAATGAAATAAAAAACATAGACGTGAATTTATATTACGAAAGAAATAGAAAAGAATTGACTTGGATGGACAAAGGATATGATCAGATAGACAAAGAGAATTGAACAAGATAAACGTGAATTTAGGTTGGAAAAGAGATAGAAGTAGTATAGAAAGGGATACATTTTCTCTACATTTTTGTATTACAAAGATTCAAAGTTATTAAAAAAGACAGGGTCCCTATCTTTTTACTTTCAGCGAAGAAGGGGAAGTGTTGAATCAAAAATCAGTACAAAAATAGCGTCAGTGGACGCAATCGTTGGCGAAAAAGCTTCTGAAAATTAAAGGAATTTGTAAAAAGTGATTAGAAAGAAATCCATCGGGTGGTTTTAATCGAACCCCTAGCCAGTGCGACGATTCGATTTTCACCTGCCGCTTGTCGTTCATTGGCTAATCTGTTTATCAGCTAGGCCGGGTGGCTCGAAAGGGGTGGAGCGTCGCACGTATTATAAACGCCCAGGGCTCATTGGCCCACGTCCAATGTATAAATTATCCCGGCTGGCTCCAAGACCTGCCGGGTGACCTCGTAAAACATAAATGAAATGGCTTATCTGATTACCTCTCGCTATCGCGAAACTACCCTCTCCACCACCCACAGCATTTCATTATCCTTCCTTGTGTACCGTACCGTATGCATCGTTTTACAGCTTATTGGTAAATGCATCTCCGGAAAATAAATTAATTGCTCTAAGGATCATAATTTCCCTTCATTTCTTTATTGATGTAAAACTGTCTGAGATATTATCCTTAGATTTCTCTTATTTTCAAATTATTTTTTCATTGACTACCGTTTGGTGGCCTTGGGCTAACTTCAGGGACAACAAATAGTGTCAAAATATCGTTATAAATAAAAAACATAGTATCAAGATTGTTTTTTAATACAAATTTTCAATTTTCTGACCTAATATTTTCAAAGTATTAAAAATTATTTTCAATGTTTATTTGAAATTTTAGGCTTACGTTAATAAATTATTTTTTGAATTCCCATTTATTTATCGCAGGCTTTACAGACTTTTACTTCTTTCCCTTTTTTGCTCGTTTTCCACTTAAATGTGAGCTGAAATAATATAATCGAATAAGAAAATTTAACTATTTTTGGTTTAAAGTCCATTCATTTCTGTTTGAGTTGAAAATTAATATTTTGTTACAAAATTCAACCGTATTATAAAAAGTTCATATTTTTAGTCCGAAAATTGAAAAATTTGGTAGAAACTTTAAGCCTTGGGTAGGAAATACATTATTTTATTTTTCTGGTTAAAAATGATTGTGTTTGTATCACCAAAAATTTGTTCTGTGGTTACTGATTTTTATTTTAAATAAAAATATTTTTCTTTAATATCAACCATTACAATATCTGTTGCAAATTCAGCTTCTTAGGTTGAAAATTAAAATTTTTTTATTGAAATTTGAACTAATTTCTCAAATGTTATTTTTTTGGTTAATTAGTCGTAATTCTATATAAAAATTTCTTCGGTTTTTTTTCAATGATTGTTTTAGATTCTAATTAAATCCTTTTTATGAAAATTCAACTGATTGTTCGAAAAGTAACTTTTTTGTTAAAAATTCCCATTTTAGGGTAAACAATTTGATCACTTTGTAAACTAAATTCATATTTTCGGCACGAAAATTCAACAAGTTAACAACAAATTTAAATATTTAAATTAAAATTTATGATTTTACTGGAACTTCGCGTTTTCAATTAAAAATCCAACTTTTTAAAAAAACTGAATTTATCTGTTTTATTTTTAATTGAAATCTTTTTTGTTATTGAAATATTGGCTATTACATTATTTATTGAGAATTCAGATTTTTGCTGGGAAGTTCCACTTTCTGGGTAAAAACTGAACTACTTTCGTAAAAATTCAGTTTTTTGGGTTAAGTTTAACAATTTTATTTCAAAATTAGTTTGCTTTTTTATTAAATAATTAATTTCTGTGACTTAAAATTTAATTATTTTTTAAAATTTCGACTGATTAATTGATAATTAACTTTCATGTTGAAAATTTATATTTTTGGGTTCAAAAATTTAACTTTAGTAGATAATTCGTCTTTTTATCTGAAAAATTTTGTAAAAAATTGGCAGAAAATGAATCTATCGTGTGTCAAATTAAACTTTTTTGTAGAAAATAAATTGGTTAAAAGAAAACTAATTTAATTAAGAAAAATTTTGCTACTCCAATCTTCGTTAGAAATTGATAATTTTTTAGTTTAAAAAAGTTAACTATTAAGTTAAAATTTATTAGAAACGGTAAAAAAATATGAACCAAAGATAAATCAAATTAAATTTAGAACAGCATCATATCCATTGCCTAAATTATTTATTTAAAATTTTATGTAATTTGTTGAAAATTTATCTTTTTGATAGCAAATTAATCTTCTTGGCTGAAAATGTAACTATTCGATTAAAAAGGTATATATTTGATTCTGAATACATATTTTTTGGAAAAGATTACATTTTTTGTTTGAAATTCATTTTTTAAATTCTTTTCTTTTGATGGAAATTCATCTTTCTGTTCTGAAAGTCTCTTTCTGTAAAAATGTCAACTATTTTGGCTGAAAAATTTTTACAATTGAGTAGAAACTTTAACTATTATTTTTAGTTTAATTTTTTTTATCCGAAATTTAACTATTTGGTTAGAAATTCACTTACCTTGTTAAAAAATTATCTATTTTATAGACAACTTATCACCTTGGTTGAAAATAATTTTTTTTAGTAAAATATTATCTGTTTCATTGATAATTCATCTCTTTCAGTAGAAATTTAATCTTTTACGGTTAAAAATGCAACCGTTTGATTGAAAATTAATCTTTTTTAATGAAGGATTAAGGTATTATGTTAAAACCTAATTTTTTGGTATAATCCAACTGTTGTTAATGTTAAATAACTTTTTTTTTTTGGAATATCGATAAGTTTATTTTTCGTTGAAAATTCAGCTTTTTGGGCTGAAAATTTCACTTTTGGATTATAAGTTGAACTACTTTATTAAAATTGTATTTCATTTTAATGATTCACAATTCTAGTTGCAAATTTGTTTGTTTTTAAATAAAATTGTATTAACCTTGAGTTCACCTGTTTTTTTTTTTTTTAGAAAATTCAACTGAGCAGATGAAAATTAACTTTTTTGTAACAATTCATATTCTTGGGTTGAAGATTTAACTGTTTTCTATAAAATTAACATTGCCGTCTTGAAAATTCAACAATTTGTTAGAAAATTTAACCAGTTGAAAATTTATCTGTCTTGTTAAAAACTCGTGATTTTGGTAGAAAAAAAATTATTTTATTTTGATTTTTTTGTTTTTTAATTTAAAATAATTTTTTTCGCAGAAAATTCTACTGCTTTGTTAATGCCTAAGGAACTGCAAGAGCCCCACCCCCTCTCATTCATCTGACATTATTTTCAGATGACTCTAGAATAAATTTACAAACAAAATTTAGTCGGCAAAAGTTACGAAAGATAAGATTGTATGCTCGGGAATTAGGGTGAGAATGGTCGTTTTCTAATCAAAATTTAATTTGCAAAAAAAGAGGGTGTAAAAAAATTGAATCAAATTCGTATACAGTTTTTCGTCTAGAAGTATCAGTTTGTTGTACGAAAAAATTATTTTATACTAAAATCATTGTAGCTTAGATAGTATTTAGACAAGTTAATTTGATAAAAAGACGATTTTTCATGAAGAAATATTTAATTTATAAATTCTTTCATTAAACTAAAATTCTGATTCTGAGTGAAATGAGCAGAAAATGTGAAATTCAAGCGTCGAAGGTATGGATGACAAATTCGGGTATCTCTATTAGTCATAATTAGATTAATTAGCGACAAGCAGAGGCCCTGGATGGAATAATTCTCTTGCTTTCGTTGTGACTGCATCATATTTTAGCTTCCTACTAAGCGAAATTTACGCTAAATAAATCCAATTGGGATTAACCGTCATTTAAAAAATCTGAAAATCCACACTATTTTTATTTTGAAAAAGTTTCAAAAGTTATTTCCTACAAACCGAGTCGATTTTCTAAAATATTTTTATAACAATATTGATGAGATACTTTTTATTAATTTAGTACTCTGTAATTAAAAATTAATTTTAATTGCAGCTCTGACTGACTGCAACTAAGTTTGAAATTTGAAGTGGTGAAGGCTTTGAAGCTTTAGTCAAAGGGTTTGAAAGCACTGAAGCTTACACCCTTCAATTATATTGGAAACTTCAAAGTTTACGATCGTAGGAAAATAAATGAAGGAAAAATTAAAATAATTTAAAATTATCATTAAGGAAAAACGCCGAGTTATACCCAAGAATCTAGTGATCGCCCACCGGTAGATTTAAATGATAAAAATTAAAAATAAAGCATTCCAAATATATAAAAACAATTTCTGTTTTCGTATGCTGAAGCATTCTAAAACCTATTAAAGTATATTTTAAAGTTTATGCCTAAAACTTATTGAAGATAAAAAATTATTAAATGATAAATAATAAACACAAAAAAATAAATAACCAAACAACAATGACTTTTTACGCACAATTTTCGTTTGTTTTGATTAGAAAATTAAATCAAACGTTAATATTTAATAACATTTAAAATGTCACTTTCATTAATCGGTGAAGTTTAGGCTGTGCTGAGATCGTGATTTTTAGGTAAAAATAAAATGATCACAGGAATTTTTAAAAATTACTATTTCAAATATTTTATTCATAAAAAGAGACTTCACAGTTCAAAATACTTGGAAACATAGGAAATAGGATGATTTATCATAAAAATTGGGAAATAAAAGAGAAATATTTTTTTCAAAAATGAAATTAAGAAATTTTTAACATAAAAGTCCATTATCAAGCAAGAAAGATGATTTTTAAACCAAATTGTTTAACTTTCAACATCAACATCAACTAATTTGTAAACAATTAATTGCATTTATAACCAAATAGTTGAATCTTTAAGAATGTTTGACAAAACAGTCGAATTTTTAACCATACAAATGAAATTCTCACACAAATTTTAGCTTTCAGGCAAATAGTTTAATTTTCAATGAAAATAATTAATTTTCAGAAAAAAATTAATTCTTTACACACACAAAATTTTTAAGAAAATAAATGAATTTTCATTTACAGAGATAAAATTTCAACTGAAATTATACATTTTTAAGAAGAAACATACCTTTTTAACAGAGGAGTTTAATTTTCAAACAAGTAGCTGAATTTTTATAAGGAATAGTTGAATTTAGCCCAAAAAGACGAATTTTCAAAATCCTACACAAAAACACAAAAATTGTTAATCAAAAAGTTGCACGTTTAACCACAAAAGAAATTTTTACCACAAGTAATAAATTTTGAAAAAAGAAGCAGCAATTTTCAACAAGAGAATTTAATTTTTAACCAGATAGTTGAATCGTTCATTCAAAACGAAAAATTTTGGTAGAAAACAGTTAAATTCTGAAACAAGAAAAATTAATTGGGAACTAAGAACATTTTTATAAAAAAGATGAATTTTCAACAAAATAATCGAATTTTTAATCATATAGTTGAAATTTTTATCTAAAAAGAAGAACTTTTAACCTTATGGTTGAATTTTTAGTATAGAAAAAATTAATGCTTAAGAAATATATTTAAAATAACATAGCTGAATTTTCAAAAAAACAAACAATTAAGTTGATTAATAGTATCTTATATCGCTAGTGGATTTAGAATTGAAGACGCATGTAGCACTATAAGTGATGTACGATACTTGTTTGAAACAGCCAATTTATGAGACTGTAGAACCCTCTAAACAGTGCGCATTTAAACTGATGGCTTAAAATAATTAGTCTGACAAAAAAAAATACTTTTAACAAAATTAATGAATTTTAACGAAGTCTCTCATTGTCCTGAAATTCGGGATGATTAGTTTAATATTTTTCAGAACCTTGGCTAGTTATCTCGAATTTTTGTAACGAATAGTTTGGTCCCTTTTCCAACTACCTCAAATTTCGGAACAATTATCATAGTCTAATTTTGAATAAAATAGTTAAATTTTCAAGGAAAAAGTCTACTGTCAACCAAGAAAGATGATTTTTAAATAAAATAGTTTAGTTTTCAACAGCAATATAAGCTAATATTAAACCAAACAGTTGCATTTGTAACCAAATAGTTTAATCTTCAAGCAAAAATACAAATTTGTAAAAGGCAGTTGAATTTTCAATCTTGGAAAAAAAAATTTACAACCAAGAACTTTTCTTCCAATAAAATAAATTTTTAATCCTAAAGGACTAATTTTTGACAAAATAGTCACATTTTTAACCATACAAATGAAATTCTAACATGAAAAGTTAGCTTTTAGTCTATTAGTTTAATTTTCAAAAAAACTTCATTTTCAGTAAAAAAATTCATTTTCACACTAAAAAAATGTTTAACAAAGTAGATGAATTTTCAACTAAAGAGAAACATTTTTGATTAAAATTATAAATTTTCAACAATAAAAAAATAACAAAGAAGTTTAATTTTTAATCAAGTAGATGAATTATTATTAAAAAATGTATTCTTAAGAACAAAATATAATAGTTGATATTGAAAATATATATTTCGATTTCAAATAAGGAACAGTTGAATTTAATAAAAAAAGAAGAATTTTCAAAGTCCTACACAAAAACAGATTAATTCTTAACCAAAAAGTTGCACGTTTAACCACGAAAGAAATTTCTGCCAAAAGTAATACATTTTTAAACTTAAAGGAACAATTTTCAGTCAGAGAATTGAATTTTTAATGAAATAGTTGAATTATCTAGTGAAAAAGAAAATTTTTTGTAGAAAACAGTTAAATTCTCAAACAAGAAAAATAAATTTACTACCAAGAACATTGTTATAAAAAATATGGATTGTCAACCTAATGGTTTAATTTTTGGCAGCAACAAAATTAATGATCAAAAATATATTCAAAATAACATAGTTAAATTTTAAAACAAACAAAATAAAACAAAGAACAAAAAAAACAATCAATTTAAATAATAGTATATTATATCGCAAGTAGGTGTGAACAAAAATATATGTGTAACCCTACGAGTGATGTATGCTATGTTATTGATAACCACAATTTTTCTATAACAATAAAATTTAATTTTTTAATTTTCATTAAAAAAAATGTTAATTTGCAACCAAGGAAAAGGAACTTTCTACAAAATAATTAAATATTCAACCAATAAAATCACATTTTGACGAAGTAGTTTAACTTTCAACCGAACAGTAATTTCGTTCACTGAAAATTTAACTATTCCATTTTTGCTTAAAAATGGATATTAGAGATTGAATTTATTTTTTGCTGGTAGAACATTAATCTTATTGCTTGAAAATCCATTCTTTTATGTTAAAAATATTACGGATGGATTAAAAATTAATCTGCTTTCGCTAAAAATTCCACTATTTAGTTGAAAACTCGCTTTTTTAGTTTGATTCGACTGATTTTAATTTAAAATTGAAATTCTTTTTTGTTCAAATATTAATTATTAAATGTTTTTTCAAAAATTAGTTTATTTTCGTTTTAAAATTATCATTTGATTTTAAAATTAAATATTTTGTCGTAACTTAACTTTGTAGTGGATAATTCCAGTTTTTGGATTAAAATTCAGCTGTTTTGTAAAAAAAATGGTCTTATCACCTCGGAAATTCGACACTTTGTTACAAAATTAACCTATGTGGTTAAAAATAAAGCTATTTATTAAAAAATTAAACTATTCTATTTGAAATCCGTATATTTTTTAAACTAGTTTTTTTATCCATTTTTTTGTAATTTAATTTTTTATTTCAAATTTTTCGTTCATAAATAAATTAGATTCTTCAACTGCAGATTTAAGTGTTTCATCCCTGGTTGAAAATTTATCTTTTTTAGTTAAAAATTCAGCTCCTTGGTTGAAACTTTAATTATTTTATAGTCAATTAAATTATTATGGTAAATAATTTTTTGTTTGTTGAATATTCAACTACTTTATTAAAAAAGTTTAAATTATTGCTGAAATGAGTATTCAAATGATTTATAAAATCGACAAAAAAATTTTATTATTATGAATGTCTATAAATCCCTATTTGGGTTGATTTTATTAAAAAAATGAATTTATAAACCAAACAGTTATTATTGTTATGAAAAATCAATGTTTGAATTTTAATGAACACTACACAAATAGAATTTTATTGAATTCTTCAAAGACTAAAATGAGGCCTTGATCATTAAGAATAAATAAGTATTTTAACCTTTCCCTGAAAAGAAAGCCAAATCTAACACTCTAAATAACTACTGTTGAACAAACAATTCCACCCTAAATTATTTTTTCTAAAGTACACTTAGAAGTTTCCGTCAAGATTTCCAGAAATCAATAGTAGATAACTTTAGGACTCAGACCCCCTCCTCCTCCCCCATTTGTTCGGTTTAGAGTAACACGTAATATGTGGACGCTCTCTTTTATAATGTTTCTAAAGGTGAAAAGAAAGCTGAATCTGGCGAAGATTGGTTGTTTCACTGCAATTTTTACCATCCAATATGTTCTTTTACTATGACGACAACAATTATGGTCATGTTGCCTCTAAATTCTCCGTGATATTGAATAGGGACAACCTGCTCGTCATTTCAGTGAAATGACATCGACGCTGTCGTCGGCGTCGCGTCGTTACGTCTGCATCATTATTATTAATAGCCGGAAGTGTCCGATTCGAGGACCGTCAAGCTTGGAATCTCAGAGACCGGTAATCTCCGGAAATTTAGCTCGTAAAGTCAGTCGCCTATCCATAGAGAGACAGAATCGGCAGCATTGTTATTTTATTTATATATTTGTTTAAGAAAAGTTTGCACATTACGCATGCGAAACCTAGTTATGGTTAAGACAATTAGGTTATGTCAAAAGACCTGCACAAATGAGATGAATTAAATAATAAGCTACTCGAAACAATATTCATACAATTTACACTAGAAACGTGATAAAGTACTTTTAGGGGAAGAATGGTCCTAAGTCGGCACAATAAGAGTTTTTATTGAAAACAGAAAATAGACAGGGTTTAGTGGCAATGAAAATACACAGCAAAGAAAGGACACCTGCTAAAGAGAAGCAAGATGCACTCAAAACACAACCGAACTAAAAAAAACAAGAAACGAGCGAAATTGAATTGAAGAACAACAAAATAACACACAAATAACAAAACAAAAAAATCTGCCGACTAGGGACCACCTGCTTGGTGCCGACTTAGGACAACTACGAATGTGTACACATTTTATGTCATTACGCACACTAAACAAATCCGAATAAGAAATCGACTTCATCAGGCAAAAGCACACAGAATTCGGAAACCAACGCACTTAATTCTAAGAAAAAAATAATAACCCAGCAAAAAAATAATTTTGTTGAACAGTTTGGATTGTTTTTAACCAAATTTGGTTGTGACCACCAAAAAAGTAGTTGGAGTTACAAAATAATCTATTTGACTCAAACAAAAAGTTTGCTCATCACTTTTGTTGAGTTTAGCGAAGAATTTTCTTGAATATGGTGGATTTGAGCGAAAATCACTTCTCAGAATTTTTATCGTTCATATTAATTGTAGTTCTATCAAAGAAAACAAAGCTGAAAAAAAAGTTGTAATTGTTTTGAAAAAAAATTTTAGAATGGCTAAAAATAAGACTTAATAGATTTTAGACGGATAAGGCCTAGGGTTTCATTGAATCAATACATTTTGTCCTTCTGCTTTTTTTCTCACAAAAAGAAATTATTATTTATTTACAAAATACATTTTTCCAGTAAGAAATAATTCTTCCTTGAAAAAATTGTATTTCAAAAATATTTAGTAAAATCTACTATATTTTTGTCAAGTCTAACAAATTATTGTGTTGAGCTAACAAATAAATAGTTAATTCAACTAAATAAGTTTGTTCTATCTACCAAAAAATTGTTGTTGTACCTAACAAACTTTTGGTTAGTTTAACCAAACGCTAACAAAATAATTTGAAAGATCCCACGAATCGATTTTGTTGCTTCCATAGGAACCAAAAAATTTGGTTAGGGCAAGCAACAATTGTTTGGTTAAGCAAATATTTTCATCGGTGAACTAATTTAAATTTTCAAACTATTTACACCCTTGTATCTCCTTTAAAAAAATCATGCTTGCTTTTGTGCGAAAAATTTATTCAGGAGCTGTACATAGGAAATGCTACCAACAAATGAAACAAATCCAAGAAATCAAACAAATTATCTTTCA
Source organism: Belonocnema kinseyi (assembly GCF_010883055.1). NCBI lineage: Eukaryota > Metazoa > Arthropoda > Insecta > Hymenoptera > Cynipidae > Belonocnema > Belonocnema kinseyi. The sequence goes on along the minus strand of NC_046665.1, from coordinate 97,381,275 downwards.
CTACCAGATTGAGATCCTGCAGAATTGTTCTTATAGATGAGTACCTGTAGAGATGATGTCTGACTCAGACTGTACTGGTCTACATCCATAAAATAAGTCTCGAATGTTGCTAGGATAAAATCTTTGTTGTTCTGTAAATCTACCAGTTCTAATCCAGGCCATGGGACCATCATTCCACACATTGTAAAAATATGTTTTACTAGGACCCAAACAAAGTCAGGGACTATCTTAACAGAGTCTGCAAGGACTTGAAGACTTTTCTAAAAAAAAACTTTGGGAAACCTCTTTTTACCCATGTCAAAAACTTTCTCCAGCCATTTCAAGGCCATCTTTAATATGTTGCATGTTAGTGAAACGATGAAACACTACCTAATTACGCGATCTGCGAAAAAGCGACTTTTGTTTCATAAAACTAGAAACCATTTTTTGACTCTAAACCTACTGGACTTTATTTCTAATTAAATTTATTTGAATAGCGTATTAATTCTAGGTTAATAGCAGTCGGCAAGCAGACTTGAGTCATTATCATCTAAGGAGAGGTACTTAAAAAATACCAGTTGAGACCTAATGCTAAGTTTTAAAACTAAAATAAAAGCTCTTGTCCTTATATCCTAAGACTAATTCTATGATTCGAAGGAAGACTATTGGTTCGTATTATTTTTTTATTGAATCTTATCTTCTGGAATTAAGGAATCATCTCGGCTATGTCAAAGTTGTGGTGAGTGTCGGAGATCTTCATAGTTGGTTGTTGAATTTCATATTTAGGTTTGAAGCTTGTCTTGAGAGCTGGTGTAGTTAGCCATCTTTTATACAAGCGACGTCTATTTCTGCAAAGATAATGCATCGCTTGACATCTTAACTGATTATCGGACTGGCAAATTGATAGCCAGTTTCGAGATACCTCAGCAGCATTCAAAAGCGACTTGTTGTCAAGATATCGTAGTATCAATTAGCCAATTTCCAAGGGAAAATAACTGATATCAGTTTTGTCCTGAATCACGCTGAAAAAGTGCATCAGCTTCGTGAAGTATTCCATGTTTGCAGTAAGAGTGAACAGTTGGAAGTTTGAACAGTTATGATTTTGTTCAACTTCCAAGAAACCTACCAATGAGAGGAGGGCACCCCGCTGTGCAGGGTGTATAAAATCTCTGTGAATCCACAGTTGAATTTCGGTTCCATCTGTTCGCTCCTGGTGAAAACATGACATGCTCAAGAAACTGATGAACTTCTTCAACGTTATCGAAAACAAAACTGACATAATCAGTGTTACGCTTAAAAACACACAATTGTATTTTTAAAAAAGATGAAGAACAGAGTCACTCTGATCGTCTAATTTATTCAGTTTCTTTATACAAGAGTAGCGTACATGGGAGAAGATAGATCTACCCGAGCGGCAAGCGGTGTCGATTTATATACCTGTATGCTATGGATAGGGGTAGAGGTATCGGGATAGGCATGCATAACATCAGTGATCTACCTTCAAAAATTATCCAGTTAATACTTCGAAATTTGGATAGCAAGTCATTCATGAACACAGTTTAGGTATTAGTTGCCTGGCTATCAATTTGTCACTCAGTTTGCTTGTGCAAAGGCAGGCTCAAATCTCAATACGAGCATCAAAACAAAATCTTAAGACACTAAAAGGACTCCTTTATTTGAGACAGGACCTTCTAGAAAAGATGATACGTATAAAATACTTCCCTTAATTTATGAAATTAGTCTGAGAATTTAAAGTCACAAGCTTCTCTGCTGTCTTTAATTATCTCCGAGTGGATTAGCAAAATAAGATTGAAACAGGTCTCCAATACAATCTGCAGCAAATATAACTTGACTTACATCAAAATCACCATTAGAATCAACGTTACTGATTCCCAATTGTAAAATTACTTTTCAATTATTCACACTCAAAATTATTCAGGGTCGTTCTGGAAGCCGCAGAATAACCACTATAAGAAACAGTTGCGAGCCAGAGATGAAGAAGAAACAATACACTGATCAAGTAAAAACCAACTAAGAATAATGTTTCTTTTATAGAAGGACTGTTCCTTTGATAAGAATTTTTGAATAAATTGTTTTGAACGACGAAAGATACGAAAAACGGAAGTTTTCTCTAGAATAGAAAAATATTGAATTTAAAGGATCAGGAATATGTCGGAGGTTCATTAATCAAAATCCAAAAAGCAACATTTTAAAGGCTTTTGGGAATTTGTAGATGCAATCAACATGCTAAGGATCTAACTTGGCAGCTTCCTTCGGTTAATTTCGAATCTTGCGAATGGTCTACATATTTTCTAAGGGTTTTAGGTACGGTAATTGAATTAAGTAACTCCTCAAGGGGGGGAGGGTCGAGAGAATGTTTTACGACTTGTTACGGAAAGGGAAGGGGTCCTTAAAGCAAGTACGTAATATTTGCAAATTTACAAAAAATTTCTTCCAAAGATCTTTTTAGTTATAAATTTTATTATTTGTTTGAAAATTTAACGATTTTCATAAAAAGGTATCCTTTTTGGTAGCAGGTTCAACTATTCTGTAATAAGTGCATCTTTATCTGTTAAAAATTCAACTCTTTTCGGAGAACATTCATTTTTTGTTTAAAATTCATATTTTGTTGCTAATAAGTCGAATAAGATCCTTTCTGCATAAAAACTATTTTTTCTGCATATCTGTCTTTTTTATTTAAAAGCTCATATTTTGTTTTCAACGAAAATTCAACTCCTTTTTTTAAAAATTTTTTTCTTGTTGATTACATAATGCACCTGTCTGAGTAGAGTTTTTATTTCCTTTGGACAACAATTAAACTTTTTGTTTGAAAATGTAACATTCTTGTTAAAAAGTCATGCATGTTTTGTTTAAGTTTTTTTTCATTCATCTGCTTTAAAAGAAATTTCATCTTTTTTGAACAGAAATGCAACTTTTCTGCAGAAACTCATATCTTGTTTAAAAATTATTATGATCGTGAAAAGTCAACTAAAATCTTTCGTAACATAAAATTTAATTATTTTTTTGAAAATTAATTTTTTTGATTTAAAAATACATCTGTTTTAGTAAAAATTTAATTTTTGTTATTAAAGTGCAACTTTTTGGTTTAAAATGATTATTCTTAGCTTGATTATAATTGTTTTTTTTGTAAGTGCTTTTGTAAAAGTTAAACTGCATTGATTAAAATATATTTTTTTGATTGAAAGCTTCTGTCCGGTTGAAAATTCCACTGTTTAGTGTAAGCCTATTTTAGATTAAAAATAATTTTTTTTAAAAAATGAAATCAGTTTTAAAGTTTTTAAAAATGGACCTTTTCTAGTTCAAACTTCTTTGTTGGTAAAAAAATAATTTTCTTGGTTTGAAATTTCCTTTTTGTTGGGTAAAAATGCATTAGCTCCGTGGAAAATTAATTTTTTTCTGCAGTCAAATTTTTTATCTGAAAATTCAATTTTTTTAAGGGATATTTCGTCTTTTGCCTTGAAGGCTGAACAATTTAGAAAAAAGTTTATTTATTTCTTGCGTAAAAAATCTTCATTTCTGAAAAAATCATCAGTTTGACTTAAACTTTTAAAAATAAATGTCGTCTTTTTGGATTAAAACATAAACTATGATATTTTCTAGTCGGGAATTTATCTGTTTAATTTGAGAATTTGACGAGCATGTTAAAAATTGAGTTACTTTGTGGGAAATTCAAGTACTTTAATAATAGAGTCATCTTTTATAGTAAAAAAGACATTTTTGTCTTAAATAAATTAATTATCATAAAAAAAAATTTAATTTATGTCTGAAATACTGTTTTATTCATTTAATAAAAGATAGTATGTTAAAAGTATAACAATATTAAAATGCAAGTATTTAAATATTAAATATCGAGGACTAGCCTCACAAATATGATAATAATTTTCTATCAAATTTAAGCATACACTAAAATATTCTGGAATGTTCTATAGACTAGCCTGAAAGAATTCTAAAATAATGAAAAAAATCTGCCTGCTAGGCGGGCACAATCTCATCGCGCGCTGCGCTCGCAGCTCGCAAGTTTGAGCGCGCCTAGGGCGCGCAACTGTTGGTTCTCGCGCTTCGCGCTCGATTATGTATTTACCTCGCGCTACGCATTCGGTCTTTATATTTTCGCACATTCTTGCGTAAACATTTTAAATATAAGACTCAAAACATCCACCACTGTAATTTTGTAATTGTGAATTCTCTTTCGTTAAAATTTAAAAGAGAGTTTGAGCGCACCTACGGCACGCGACTGATGGCAATCGCACTCCGCACTTGGCCTTTGCATTTCTTCCGCATTCGGACACAGACCTTTTAAAATCAAAGGTGAACGGACCGACAACTGTAATTTTGTGAATGTGAACTCTCTTTTGTTAAAACTCTTTTGGCTTTAACGAACACATTCTCATCACGTATCTCGTGCTTCGCATTCGATTTCGTCCAATATGTCATCTTTTCTACATTATACACAACACTTGTATATCAATTATAATACATTTTTTATATCACTCTGCTTGGAACTACTTCTTAAAAAATTGCAAAATAAAAAGCAAATTGTATTTATCATGACTGTTTTTGTATTTGTTCCTTATTTTGCTTTAAATTGTATTCTAAGCTGCTCTGAAACATGTATCATTTCAATAAATGTATAACATTACAATTCATAATATGCATAAAAATTGAATCGTACTAATTCTTATTTCCTTGTTTTTATAATTTTTTATTTTTAATGTTGTTTTTTACGATTAAATAAAAACTACTGCGCATCTGCATAGGGTCTAATACAGGAACCTATATAGGGTCATGTATAGGAGCCTATGTCCTCTTTCGTCTTGTCTGTGCTTTTTCAAAAATTTAATTTTTTTATTATTAATCTTACTATTTACGCACAAAAAATCTACTCGTCCTATCGAAAAATGATTGATAATAAATTGATAGATCTTTTTAGGCGAACAACTTTTGTCTGTTAATTTTAGTGTATACCTTGTGTCGTTTTTTCAAAAAAATTTAACATTTTTATTTTGTCTCATTTTTTTCGTAACTTGTTTCGAAAAGTGATTTATTATGAATTTGTAGTTTTTTCCAGTGCGTGTAATTTGAGCTTTTTCATTTTTTTCGTATCTTGCATAGTTTAACCAAAAAATGGCATTTGTGGATTTTTTATTTTTTTTTTGGCAGGATCAAATTTGGAATGTTCAACTTTTCAAACAAATTAAAAAAATTTTTATCATAATCCTGTAGGGCCTTCAAAAAGCAAAGTTTTTCTTATTCTGACTTTTTTCATATCATGTGTTGTTTGGCTTAAAATGATCATTTTAGTTTTTTTTGTGGATTTTGAAAATGCCCCAACTCTGATGATTTTCTATTTATAGAAAAAAGTCATTGGAATAAATTGTTTGAGTTTTTGAGTACTATGAACAACCCTACATAGAATTTTTAAATCTTGAAAAAATGTGGTTTCAAAAATTTTTGGTACGATCAAATTTGGAATTTTCAACTTTTCGGCCAAATTAAAAAAATTGTTATTATGATCTTGTAGGGATTTCGGAAAGCAACGTTTTTTTTCTCTTGACTTTTTTTCGTATCATGCGCTGTTTGGCTTAAAATGTTCATTTTAATTCTTTTTTTTTGGATTTTGAAAATGCTCTAACTCTGGTATATTTGATTTTTCAAAAAAAATCATTAGGATAAATTGTTCAACTTTTTGAATACTATAAATAACCGTACAAAAATTTTTGGAATTTTCAAAAATGTGGTCTAAAAAATATTCAAAATGTGCCCACTTTTTGAATTTTCATCCGAAATGGCTGGCTAACGAACTTGACCTTTAGTTTAGGACACTGAACAAGTGTGCCAAAGGACAATCTGATAGATTAATTTTTTCGAAAGTTATCGTGTTCACAGACAGACATACAGACATACAGGCATACATATACATATAGACATACGCATTCGTAAAAACTTGTTTTTCGATTTCAGAGGGTCTCAAAACGTGGACATTTGACAAAAGCTGGGGGGGGGGTCAAATTTTACAAAAATATAATAACTTCTCTGATGAGAATGTAAAAATCAGTCACCTGAAAACTTTCGAGAGAATTGTAAAATGCTTTTCCTGTTTCGTATACATTTTTGAACATTGCAGAATATTTCAAGATCTTGAAGCCATCTGACTTCTTTCTTATCCATAATCCAAGATTGCAACATAAAAAAGAAAGCGACATTTTATAAGTTATCCTCAATAAAATTCTAAGGACTGCACTAAAAGGAAGATTAAACTTCGAAAGCGTAATAATATTTTATTAAAATTGGAGGGCATAAGGAATGCAAAAATTTAGCTTCAACGTCGTGAAAATATAACCCGCGACTATGATGGAAGCCATTATCTCGGAACAGATTTGACTTTCTTGCTCTCGTTTGGCCCGGACGTAAATGTTTTTATTGCCGACGTATATATGCATCATCCAGAATTCATATATAGATGCAGAAATTATAAAACTTTTATATGTAGTACACACACACACACACACACACACATATATATATATATATTTGAATTAGTGGTATGCTTATCACTGATTCAGATTTCGAGAGTGTCATTATTTTTATTTATTTATTTTATAGTTATAAAAGTATTTATTTTAATTTTATTTTATATCAATCTTATTTTTTCACAAAAATTGCTTGATATGAGGCTAGAATTATTCTTCCAAAATTCATAGGACCTTTTCACACCTACAAAAAATTCTTTGGAGAGTGATGTTTGAGAAAAAAACTTTTTAGACCACCATATATATATGGTCTCAACTACTTTGTAAAAAATTTATTTTTTTTGACTTGAAAGACCAACAATTTGGTAGATAATTAAACCGTTTGGGTAAAAATTAAATTAGTCATTTTGGGTCTAAAATCAATCTTGATTGTAAAAATTCTCCTTTTTGGTTATATATTCCACTATTTTGTTTCGAACTCTCAATTTCTCGCGAAATTTAACTTTAAAAAATGCAGTCGTTGAAAATTAGTTTTTAAACTTAAAATTAATTTTTTCAATTAAAATTTCATCTTTCTTGAATAATAAAAAAATCTGACTTTTTGGCTGGAATTTGTTGCCATTTTCGTAAAAATTCGTCTGCTGGGATAGAAAATTAATCTTCTTGGTTGAAAATTCATCTGATTGGTGGACGATTCAACTATTTTTTTTAAATAATTTTTTCCATGAATGCTACTTCTTAAAAAGGTATCTTTTTCACTTTGGATATCAACCATTTAGTTTGAAGTTGATACATTTTGTAAAAAATTCGTCTCTTGATACTAAAATTAATTTTCCTGGATAAATATTGGCCTATTCGGTGAAAAATTCAACTGCGGTCAAATAATTCGTCTTTTTGACTCGAAAATTAAGGGCAGAGTCAATATAATTAAGAGCAGAGCCCCCCCCCCCCCCACCTCATCCTTCAGAGTAACATGTATCATGATATACTTCCGGTGATGCATTTCAATAAAAATAAAACAATGGGCATATATACCAAAGTAAAATAAGTTAAAATTAATAAATATAATGAACTTGTATTATTAATAATATTTTGCACACGTGGGTGAAGGGCTCACACAACAGAAGCACGTTGCGGTCTGAAAGACCGCACGTCCACTCATCCATACTTGTTTGTAAAGTTTTACTTAAATGAGTGATAAAATACAGATTAAAAGCACGATGCGGTCTCAAAGACGGCAAGTCCACATGTCAGTACTAAGTTGTCATTTTTTACTTAAATGATGGATAATCAAGACTTACAATTTTTTCGGACGGGTATCGCGTCAAGCTGAAGATTGTTTTTGTGTGAGATCTTGAATTTTAAATATCTTAAAACAAATTGATATTGGAACATAAAATTGTGACGCTATCATGGCCGTGCGGTCTCACAGACTACTCAGAAGATTTCAATTAAAATTACTCATCGATTACACAATGGCATCATGGAAGGCCAGGGGGCAGGATCCACATGCCTTAACCATGGTGTGGTCTGAGAGACCGCACGACCACACATAGAGGTTAATTTCGCCAAAATGCCTTTTATAGACTATTCTAAAGTCTATAGATAAAATGTATACCTATATAAACATTTTTATTCGTTAAATTTACATTTACATTTTTCAGATGGTAGACATTTAATTTTACCAGTGAAGCTTTGAGGAAGACGTACCGGATGTACCGGATGTGCTGGACTTAAAGTCCTTTTATGTCGCGAATATCCATGTACAACTAATCTCCACGTGTAAGAGATGAATTTACATTTGAGCTTGAAAATGCGCTTTTCTCGCTCAATCATAATGGCGGATCTTAGTTAACGCGTCATGAGAAAAGCTTCAACGAGTAAACTTTAGGATTTACTGCTCGTAAAATTCGTCACGTCTTCTAGACATTCCGCAGCAATGTATACTTGTTCCAGCAAACTTTAATGGAAATGGATTCTGTACTGTGTTTATGAGATACTATAGTAGTCCAAATGTATCCCTATTGATTTATTTTGTTTGTTTTACCCCCCCCCCCTTCGCCCAACCACCCAGATTCCAATTTGTTCGATTTCCGAAAAAAAGTTTCGTTTTTTCAAATGAGTCAACAATAATCCGTGCCTCTGGCTTTTGACATGAGCATGGGACTTTTATTGGGAAAAATTCTGTTTTCGAAAAAATGGAAAAAATAAATACTTCTTAATAATTTCTTGTAAACTTAGGTTTTGTCACTTCATCAAAAAATTTTCTAGGAATAATTTTGAACTGATACATTTTTTATTTGGACCACCTAAACCCCTCATATTGTGCCGAGAAAATATAATAAAAAATGAAAAATGTAAGTTTTTAGTCAAATTCACCCTACAGATGCTATTTTTTATATTTATACAAAACAATTATTTTCTGTTGAATTAATCTTTTCAGATGAAAATACATCTATTCCGTCTTTTAAAGAAATTTGATCTTTTTAGTTAAAAATGTTGTTGAAAATTCATCTCTTTGAAAATTGAAGTGTTTTGATCAAAATTAATTTTCTTTTTTTTATTAACTTTTTCATCTAACAATTGAACTATTGCAGTTTTTAAACATATATATTTGGCGGGGGGGGGGGGGGAATTCGTCTTTTTGTTATGAAAATTAATTCCTTATGATGAAAATCTAATCTTTTTTTTAAGCAAAAAGAAGTAGTTGTTATTAACATTTTTTAAATTTAATTTTATTAACTCCTTAAGGGATGTTCCTTGGAATAATTTTCATCTGATAACTGTTTAATTTTAACCTCCCAAACATTTTTATTTTTCCCAGAAGATACCAGAAAATAAATTTTAGCCAGCAACTTTACCTCTACTTTATTCTAAACACCGTATTTTTCATATTGTTCAACATAAATTATTTATTGTCTTAGCCTCTTGGTTGAAAATAAAAAACTTTTTTATTTTTTCAGACGAAATTTATCTTTTATTACTTTTTTGACTCAAAATTTAAGTATTTCAGTTTTAGTGAAAAACTAAACTTTTTATTTAAAAATTCGTTTTTTTCATTTGATAAAGTCCTCTATTTTTATAGAAGTGTTATCTTTTTTGGTTTCCGAAAAATAGAAACAAGAAGTACATGTTTTTAGCTTTTTGTGAATTAAAATTTAATCAATCTTAAGCAATTATTCTAGGAATATTTTCACTAGAATACTTTTTAATTTTGACTCCGAAAACCCCATATACTCCGCCCGGAAAATGCCCAGACAAAATTAAAAATAACAGTTTCATCTTCAATTTATGCTAACCACGTTTTTTTTTTAATTTGATGAACATGATTTTTAATCAATCTTTTTATTTGAGAAAATAACTATTCCATTTTTGGTAGAAAACTGATATTTCTTGGTTGAACATTCAACTGCTTAATTAAAAGTAAAAGGACTCGGTTAAAAATTACTATTTTTTTGGGCTAAAAATTTATCTCTTTAGTTAAAACTTTAATTACTTTCTTCCAATTTATTTTGTTCTTTATTCTTGAAAATTAACACAATTAACTGAAAATTGAACTATTCCAATTTATGTAGAAAATGGAATTCCCTAGTTAAATATTTGTCTTTGGTGGTCCGAATTCGTAAGTTTCGACATACATTTCATCTTTCCTTGTTTTCAGAACAATGATTAACAATTATTAAAAAATACATATTTACAATTTCAGATGAAAAATTTCGGTCAGTGAACTGAATACCCGCTCATTTCCCGGATTTTCACAGTGTAAACAAGAAATTGAAAATGTATATTAATTAAAAATTTTGTTATTACATTTCCAGTAAAAGTAAATAATTTCGAACCAAGAAAAAGGGAATGTTTAATAATATAGTTAAATTTTTAACCAAACTGATGAATATTTGATTAAAATATTATATTTTCAACAAAAAGTATAGCAGTAGATATTTCCATGATTTAAAATTTTTTTAAATAAAAAAATTAAATTAAGCCCAAAAGTTTACATTTTTAATCAGAGAGTTGAATTTTCAACCGAGAAAGATTTTTACATAAATAAAAAAATCTTAAAAAATGTCGAGTTTTTAAGTCATAAAAAGGAATTTTGGAAAAAAAGTTCAGTTTAGAACCTAAAAATATGCATCTTCTACTAAAATAATTTGATTTTCGAGTAAAAAATGGAGCTTTTAACCAACTAAGGAATTTTCAAACTCAAAAGATGAATTTCCTATCAAATATGAAACAGCTAAATTTTTAGTAAGGAGACAATAATTTTCATCGAAAAAGAAATCGAATTTTCGACAACATTTTAAATATTTTTAACCAAAGAAATGAATTTATAACTGAAATCATATAATTTTATTATATAATTATATATAATATATAATTTAATTATATAATTTTTAACCAAATAGTTAGATTTTCGACAAAAATAGAATAGTAGAGTTTTAAGTTAGAGAAATAAGTTTTTAGCCAAATAAAATAAACTTTTAACCAAATAATAAAATTTCCAACCAAGAAGATTGTTTTTATAACAAAATTTCTACAAATAATTGAAGCTTAATTTTTAGTTAAAAGCATTAAATTGCATCGTATAAAACTAATTTGATATTAAGTTAATGAATTTTTAACCAAAAATAATATTTTTTAACCCCAAAAGAATAATTTTAATAAGATGCTTAAATTTTCCAACAAATTTTGTAATTTTTAATGAAATTTTCCACCCAATAGTTGAACTTCCTATTGAAAACATCAGATTGTTAGAATAAATACAAATTTTTTAAAAAATTGGTTAATTTTCAACTATGAAAGGTGAATTTACAATATGAAATAAAATAGTTTAATTTTCACTTGGAAAAGTAAGTTTCTAAGCAAACAAACTACATTTTTAAAGAATTAGTTTAATTTTTAACCAAATAAATGAATTTCCTACAAAAAATTTTAAAATCTGTAAAAAAATTAGTTGACCAGAAATTTCGTTAAATTTGTGCTTAAAAACATTTTTATCTTAAAAATTTAATTTGCAAAATTAAAAAGTGATAAGTCACCAAGAAGATTAGTTTTGTACCACAGAAGATAAAGTTGCAACAAAATTAAGAAATTTTCAAACAAATATTTGCATTTTTAACTGAAGAAGATTGATGTTCAAAGAAACGTGATCTAGTCAAAGTTTAAGTTAAAAAAATTAATTTTTATTTTTTAAAAACTTATTATTAAGCCAATGCAATAAATTTTTAACCAAAAAGGTGAATTACTCACCTAGAAGATTAATTTTCTACCACAAAAGACAAAGTTTCATCAAAACGAAGAAATTTTGAAACATATCTTAGAATTTTTTAATTATTATTAATAGTTAAACGTTCATTTCATTTCTTTTAATGTTAACAAAACAGTTAATTTTGTACTGAAAAAAGACTTTCCAACTAAAATAATTCATCATCAACCAAAAAAGATATTTTTAACTAAGTAATTCCACTTAGTAGGTTTTTTCTGAAAAGGGTATTATTTTCAGTTAGATGTATAAAAGTATTGATTTTAAATTGCCAAATTTGATATTCCATGAAAGCCCATTTCTCGGAAAATGATTTGACAGGAAATTGCGGAACTTGAAAAAAAGGACACGATACCACTTCAATTTAACGTGATCCTGCCGGAAATAAAACACCTATTGGGCTCATGCCGAAAAATAAAAAAGCTCTTCTCTGACACTGACTGACAGTCTTTTTGATGAAAATAAAGGGAAAAGAGAAAAGTGAAAAGAGAAAAAAAAGGTATCGCGAAATAAGCACCACTTCCAACGAAAATATTTCCATCTCTGTAAAAATCGATGCGTGTACACGTGTATTATCAGTAGTGAAGTTACTCGCGTGAATTTATGAAAAAAGCAAACATGGGAGGACGAGTTTGGAAAATTGCATTGGCTTAATCAAATATCACGGGAGATGGTCAACGTTGACGTAATCTAGTTGGAATATTGCACCTGCAGACTGCACTCTGCTTAGAGAATCCAAACAATACTAGATTTACTCTCGCTATATCTATGTAAAGCGGCCACATAGAATTCGCACATCTGCAAATGTGACTAGCAATAGGCTTGATTACGGAAGCAATCCGCATGTATGATATACAACCAATAAAAATCGAGCGTGTATGGACCGTTGTATACAGACGGGTTAATTTTACGACCTGTCTGTACTCAATTTCTCCTCATATAGCTCAAGGATCACCGAGAGATCCTCATTTGATCACCGTCTACCTTTTTGCTCTACCCCCTCCACCAAACTTCTCCTTGCGTAGCTCAGGGATCACCAGGCGATGTACAGTTGATCACCGCCTACCTTCATGCTCTACCCCCTCCACCAAACTTCTTTTCGCGTAGCTGAGGGATCACCGGCAGATAACCATTCGGTCACCGTCTACCTGTTTACTCAACCCCCTCCACGAACTTATCATCACGTAGCTCAGAGATCCCCGGAAGATGCCTACTTGATCACCGTCTACCTGTTTGATCTACTCCCTCCACTAAACTTCTCCTCATGTAGGTAGCTCAGGTATCACCAGCAGATTCCCGTTCAATAACCATCTACTGTTTGCTCTACTCCCTCCACCAAACCACAGTGGAAGGAAATGCACTTTTTTAGTTCAAAAATTTCAAGAGTCTTTCATTTTAGCCTGATTTAAAATTTTTTTAAATTGATATTCATTAAATTCTGAAGAGCTGGACAATTGGAAGTTTTGTCCCCTCTATTTGTTTATTGATGATTTTTCTGGGAAAAGTATGTAAATACTTAAATTTTCTACATAACAATATTTTACGCTTGAATAATGGAGCAGGAAAACTTTATATTGTCTTAAATGAATGGTTAGGAATTAGTAGAATACAATTTATTTGTTTATTATTCCATTCATTTGTTATAAACAAAATTTAACGAACAAATTTACAAATAGTCTTATTATAGGTAACATTTTTTGTTTTTGCTACCATTTTTTTATAATAATGTAGGAATGACATTTTATTACAAAATTAATTTAAAAGTTTATAGTAACCATTGTTATAAACAATTCTTGTGGCGAAATATTACAGTTTGAGATTATTTCAAATGGTAATTTTATTCAATCCCCAGAACGACTTCAGGTATTCCTTAAAATGATAAATATTTAATAATATTTGATGAAATATGACACTTAAAATTTGTATGATCAAATTAGATAAACAAATTCAAAATTTTTGTCCTTTCACAGAGAAATTTTTTTTGCACTGGAAATGTTCTAAGTATCTTCGATAATATTTAGTCAAATATAAGAACTTAAATGTTTATAAACCATATGGATAAACAAGTTCTAAGTCATGCTTTCAGATTGTTACATTTTACCAGATATCATCGAAGATATATTATTTTCAGAAATGTGTGTACCCATTCTGGTTATCAAAGAAAATTTTAATTTGATAAAACATCAAATTTAAATATTTTGTCACAAGAATTGTTAATAACAAATATCGTCAAAACGATAACCTTTTTTAATAAAAAGGTTATCGTTAAACTTTCTAATATTTTTGTCACTATCATTCGTTTCATAGCTTAAAATATTTCCAGTGCAAAAAATTCTATTTAAAAGGACCAACATTTTAAATTTGTTTATCTAATTTGCTTAGAAAAATTAGAAATTTTATATTTGATTGAATATCTTTAAAAAATATCTAAAGTCTTTCTGGCGATGGAAGAAAATTATAATTCGAAAAATCTCAAATTTTAATATTTCAGCACAAGAATTGTTTAGAATAATGGTTATTATGAACTTTCAAATTAGCTTCGTAATCACACGTCATTCCTACATTAATATGAAGCAATTTGAAAAAAAAAATGTTACCGATAAGAATACTATTTGTCAGTTTGTTCATAAATTTTGTTTAGAACAAATAAATAGAATAATAAACAAATTATTTGTATTCTATAAGTTCCTAAACATTCATTTAACACAATATAAGGTTTTTCTGCTCAGTTATGAAAGGCTAAAAAATTGTTATGTAGAAAATTTCAGTTTTTCCATACTTTGAGTCAACAAATTATTAATAAACAAATTGAGAAGACAAAATATAACGTACAGCCCACAAATATTAACAGATTTGGACAGAAACTTTCGAAAAAGCTAGTATGATTTCTAAGAGAGTGTTCAAGCCTGATTTTTAAATTAGGCTCTCAATTTTTTATAAATAAATTAAAGATTGAAAAAATTACCATTTTTTCTATTTGACGTTCCCGGTACTCATCAATAACATTAAAATTGTTGAAATATCCTAAGTTTTATAGAATAACATCAGATAAAGATGTTATGATATTATATAATGAGCAAAAAATTTTGTATAAACAAATTATTTGTTGAAAGAATGTTTTTTACGATTTTCCATAATTCTACGTTTTGATCATCTTTTTCTTAATTTAGAAGTTTATGATAATTGCATTAAAATTCATAATTTGTTGATTGATCGTATGATTTTTTTAAAAAAATTTAATTTGAAAAGGCATTATTTGGGCATTTATCTGCAGAAAAATTCAGGATTTTTAATGCCAGTCCTTTCATTTGGAAACTTCATGACAATTTCAGCAACATTCATAACTAGTTAATAAATACTATAATTTTTCAACAATAAATAATAAACAAAAATAATAAATAAACATATTCATAGATAAGGAGTTTTTAAAAAAAAATCTATTTTTTCAATGAGAACTTTTTTAATGAGGAACATTATGATAATTTCAGAAAAAATTAATCAATTTTACGATTTCTAAAAAACAATTTTAATAATCAAATGCATTATTAGGTTATCTGTCGGCAGACTAATTCTTTTTTTTTCGATGTCAGTCTTTTAGCATGGGGACCATCATAATAAATTCAGGAAAATTCATGATTATTTAATGAAATTTATGGTTTTTTAAAACAAATTTAACAAACAAATGCATCATTCGGGCATCTGTAGGCGAAAAAATTCTGTTCTTTAGGTCAGTCTTTTTAATTGGGAGCTTAATGATAATTTCATCAACAGTCATAATTAGTAGATAAATTTTATGATGCTCTAAACAAATTTGATAAACATTATGCATTTTTTCGGTATTTTTTAACGAAAAAGATTTTTTTTAATCTGAGTTCTTTTATTTTAAGTTTCACATTACTTTTATTCTTTTAATAAGGCTACAGTTTCAAGATAATGCATTTGTTTCATAAATTTCATTAAAAAATATAAAATATAAATATATATTATTTATGAAATATAATTCGAGATGCTTGAATAATGCATTTGTTTGTTATGTTCGTTTGAAAAAATCATAAAATTTATCAACTAATCATTATTCTTGCTAAATTTATTATGGGAATCCTAATTAAATTTTTTTATTAAAATTTGTTTTTAAAAAGTCATAAAATTAATCAATAAACTTCTTTCTGAAATTATCATGAACTTCCTATTTAAAAAAGTTGTCATGAAAAAAAAACACAATTTCCTTTAGACAAATGCATTATCTACACATCTGTTTATTGAATTTGTTCGAAAAAATCATAAAATTAATCAAAAAATTGTAAAGTTTTATAAAAGAAGCATAAGATTCCTAATTTAAAAAAAAAATAACTTTGAAAAAAACTAAGTTTTCTGTGAAAAGATGGCTGCCTAATGCATTCGTTTATTAAATTTATTTACAATATTAACAATAATGATCTTGTTAAGAAATTTCTTCATGATTATATTGTTTGTATCAAAAATTCTTGCAATGTAACTTTAAATAAAAAACGTAAAGTTATTGAAAATCGTAGAAATTACTTTTTCAACAAATAAGTTGTGAAAAAAGTTTTTTGTTTATTAAATAATATTGTAATATCTGTACCGAATTTTGCTTTTTAAAGCTTAGCCGATTTCAACCATTTTTATGCTTTGGCAAGCACCAAAAACGTCAAATAAAAAAAATAGCCATTTCTTTATCATATATTTTTTTTTATAAAAAAATTGCAAGCCTAATTTAAAAATCAGACTCATTATTGTAGTCCTTATTTATCGATCTTAGATTCTTCTTAGTAATTTTTTATATTTCATCAGAATCCTTTATATCTGTACAGTTATGATCTTTCAACAATGTTGAAAAAATATATCTACAATGGAAAGTCTAATTTTTTAACAAATTCAAGATGACAACCCATTTTTTTTAAACGCATTATTTCTTTTTTTTCAATGATAACTTTTTGGGTGTCCAATCAAAGACTATATTATTGTAAAGAAAAATAATCATTAAGACACGAAAAACAAAATTTTGAAAAATTCAAAATGGCGCCTCATGTAATTCTGAAAAACTCGTATTTTTTATACTTTTCGTCCGAAAATCTTCAAATTTAGAAGAAAAATCAATTGTATTGTTACAACGTGTATATATGCAATTAGGTCTCAAAATGTTTACCACAGAAAAAATGGCGTATTATTACTATTTTCAAAAAGGTACATCATTTTCACAAATTTAAACAATATATGGAATACATTTTCGAAAAGGATTCAGTGATTAGTGATGGATTTGTAATCAATTTTTCTGCTCTAAATGAAAAAGAAATAAATGCCAAATAAGCGCCATTTTATAGACCGCCACAATCAGTAAATAAAAATTTTCATTCAAAACCGGCAACTTAAAGTTTTTAGAAAATTCCCTGCTGTTCATAGACCGACGGAAATTTTCTTTTTGCAAGAAAATGAGTAGCTCAAATCTACTCAATAAAAAAATAAATTTTTAAGAAGCTATAGTAATTTATAAGCCACCATAGGAAAGATAAATTTTTATTTGATCCCGAATTTTGAAATTTCATCAAAAATCCTGTTGCGCCCAGGACTCCAGAAATCTTGTTTCCTTTAAAAATAAAGTATAATACTGGTAAATTCAAATGTGACACAAATCGGCAGAATTTACATGGCAGTAAATTAACACCAAAATAATTGCATAGTGCTCATGTTATTAAAACTTATATGGTATTTCGAGCTAAGATACCATGAAAAAAATTTTGAAATTGTTAATAACTATTATATATAAAAAAAAACTCTAAAGGATGGTTTCATGAGCAGGAAAACTCATTACTTTATAAGTTTATATCCTATTGTCTCTATACTATTCTTTTATTTCTCCTAAAGTTAGTAACCTTATAAACGTGCTTTGTGACAATATAAAACAAGATCTTAACTCCTCGGATAGGAATTTCTCAAATTGGATTTTTTCCGAGCAGAAGAGGATTTATCTCGTTTTGTTCTTAACTGAAAAAATTAACTTATCTACTAATGCATGAAAACGATCTAAAGAATAGCAATAAAATAAATTGAATAAAAATAAAATCATTTATCTCGTTATTGTGTAATAAGCATTCTATACATATTGAATAAAAATATGAAATTAAAATTATCTATAAAATTTCTCTATCATGTTTTTTGTTTACTGACACAAATAGTCTATAAATTTAAAACAAAGCGGAAACCATATTTTCTATTGTTCATCTCAGCGTAAAAATACACAAACCTTTGATCGGTAGCGCAAAAAATACACAAAAAATGGAAGCTCACAACGCTATTTATTTTAGCAATTTTAATTGAAATGTTTTGCAAATTTAAAAATAAATTTTTGAACTTTTATAAATTTTTTAGAGAAAAGATTTCTATTTGAAATTATAATTAAAGCAAATTCTATTTTTAAATGCATGTCCACATGCTAAAACCTTCATCTTATACCATGCGCAAAAGAAACCAGATTAATAAAAAGCTTTTAGCATGATAATTTAAAAAACGTCCTCATTTTGCTAATTCTTTAATCTTTAATAACAAAAAAATAGTCGAACACTATCCAACTAAAAGAACATGTTACATACTAGTGATATAAAAAAAATTTGTTTGACTTTCTTCTTATTCAATTTAGGTAAAAAAGCCATCAGCTCAATATAGAAAATTTTATTTTTTGATGCCTATCCATGTGCCAAGACCTTTAATTTAAGCCATTTTTCAAGACAATCTAGCTAGAAGAAGAGGCTTCAGCATTAGGGTGTGCCAAAAAAAAACATTTTTTGATTTTCACTATGAAACTTTTGAAATTTGAAATTTTGGAAAACAGTGCTTTTTTCGATATATTTAAATTTTCGGTCACTATTCGTTCAATTCGTTTTTTCTGCACAAATTCATTTATTTTGATGTAAAAAACGATTTTTAAAAAATTTTAGTGCAAAAAACATTTCTGGTGATAAATGAAGTTGCGTAGGACATAATTTTCATTTGATAATCGAAGTTTCAAAGATAAGCAAAAATGGTAAAAAATCATAATTTTCTTAACATCCTTCTTAGGAGTTTTTTAGGACCTGAAAATACATGTAAGTTTAGGTAAGAATTATAATTGCAGTTTTGGCATATCATTAAGTGAAATACTATTTTCCCAGCTTTCAATGTTCGGTCGTTTTTTTAAAAATGTTTGATTATCTCCGAAACTTCGATTTTAAATTTAAAAAGTTTTTGCTAGCCATACTCAGAATTTAAAAAAGTAATGTTGGGGTCCTTGACCATACAAAACTATTTAAAAACATTGAAATTGCTCGCGACACCAACATTTTTTGAGCAAATATTAGTTCACTTAATGACAAGCCAAAATCACATTTATAGATATTTTGACTTTTCCTTCTAAGCATACATATATTTTTAGGTCATAAAAGACCACTAAAAAAGATATGAGCAACAAATTTATGATTTTTGACAATTCTTGATGTCTTTCACACTATAATTTTGAAATAAAAATGATGTTCTACGTAACTACATTCATCACTAGAATTTTTTTTGCACGCCGAAAGTTTTTGAAAATTTTTGTTTGGATAAAAATTAATTAATTCGTACAGTCGAAACTAATTCGATGAAGAAATGTTGACCGAACATTGAAATATATTGAAAAAATCACTGTTTTTAAATTTCCAAACTTAAAAAAGTTTCTGCTGCTTGAAGATATCGTTTGAAAAATCTGAAGAAAATCATTCAGGCACATTTTGATATGTAAAAAAATATTTTTTAGAGCCACAGACAAAATAAAAATTTTTTTATTTTTTCAGCCTACCCTATTCAGCATAGTGATCTAAAAAATAAAGTTTCCATTTTTCTCATTTTTCACAAGCTAATAAGAAAAAAGCAATACTATGTCAACAAATTTAATTTTTATGTACATATTTACATGTCTAGCCATTTAATTAGAGCTATTCAAAAAAATACTAGACTAATACAAGAACTTTCAGCATAGTCGTGTAAAAACAAAATTATCCTTAATTATCTTATTTTGTAATATTTGATAACAAAGAAAAAACATCCAAATGACAAAGGGAAATGACATAGTTCTACAGCCATTCTCAACTTGACTAAATCATCTCAAAAAAACTGTTGTCACTCTTGTTTAAGAGCGTTTCCTGTACACAAAATTCTTTTAAAAAACATCTAATTAGTTCAATTAGTTCTCGCATTGCGAGTTCTGTCCGAAGAGTATCCAATCTTGTGCTCTAACTTTGTACTTAGTTGTGTTACTGTCAAAAGCAGGTATTAACCATGTAGAGGGTGTCTCTTTAAAGCCTCTTACTAAATGACATAGACCTGCAAATCTCTAGACGATTACTATACGCAGTTGTGTAAACTTCTTACCACGTACGCGTCGCATTTCAGGATGACGGAACGTACTGAACAAAAAATATTCATGAAATTTTGCCAAAAAACTTGGCCATTCGTATAAGAAAACTATCGTTATGATTCAAAAGGTGATAAGTACGAGTTATACTCAAATTCAAGAATGTGGAAAGTAAATTTCGTTCACACAGGCACTATTTGAATTCATCAGAAACATCCCGATAATGTTCAAATAGGTAATCACCGGACATGCATCATGATGGGTCATGGGTTTATGGCTATGATCGCGCGCCAGAGTCGAAGCAACATCAAGGCAATATCGACTGTTTTGCTCTACTAGGTTTTGTGCACCATGAATAAGTTTCAGAAGGTCAGATGGTAAACAAAGATTAACAAAGAGTCCCAAAAAGACTACGTGTCGTAGTAAGAAGAAAGCGGCCTAATTTATGGAAAACTGGAGAAAGAAAACAGGCCTTACACAATTTCGACAACCATCATACAGTCCTATTCTGGCTTCTTGTAATTTTTTACTGTTTCCTAGATTGAAATGTCCTCTATAAGAAAAACCAGTTCAAGACACAGAAAAGGAATGCCACGAAGACGCTGCTATCTATTGCTAAAGGAGGCTTCAAAGAGTGCTTCCCGAAGTGAAAGCGTCGCTGGAAAAAGGTTGTGTCTTCCAAACAGGAGTACTTTGAAGAGAACATCATCGCCATTGACCAGAGTGAACTTTTAGAACTCCTGGTAGACCACCAAGTCGGATACTTTCCTGGCAGACATGTAGAAACTTTGTTAATGTATCTGGTGATGATATATGTAAAATGTCTAAAAAGATGCACGTGAGACGATATCTAGGGCTTACGTCTGCAAAAGGTAAATAATAAAATTGTTCTTTTTCTTTTCATACCACGTAGTAAGGTTCTGGGCGGTTTGAATATTTTGAGAAAGCCCGTGCGTGCCTGAAAGCATCGTTAAAAGCAAACTGAACTGCAAAGTACGTAAGCCAGCTTGAGGCATATCGAAGAACAAAGTCGTAAAGAAGGCAGCGAAGCGAAGTTTACAAAAGTTGTAATCCGGCTGTACCTTCTGGGTGATCATGCGAACTGGAAAGAAAGGAGCTCTCTAGCTCCTAGATAAAATATAGGATTTGCGAGTACCATGAAAATGACCAGAAATTTAGCACTAATTTTCCCAAACATGAATTTTCTCTTCCTTCCTTAAATTGCGGCTTTATAGCTAAGAGAAAATAGCAAATTCTGGTAATTTTGAATATATATGTTATCCAGTTATCTCTTCTCAAAAGTTGCTCTTATTGGTATAAAACATTTACATTCATAACATTTTTCTTCTGAGAACTTCTTAAGATAGTTTTCATGCCAAAAATCGAATCTTTACACAAAATTTTTGTGTTTAGGATTTCAAGAATCAAAATATTGTTACATCTTACGCATTATATAAAAATGGTTGAATTTTAATTAATCATGGCTTATCTTTTCGGAAAAACATTCGATGGAACTCTACTGTATCCAGTTTTGAAAGTAAATTTTTATGTGGCTGACATCTTAAAAAGAAGTTTTCAACCAGAAACCTTTTAAAGGTTATTCTCTCATTTTTTAAATTGGAAACAGTAGAGTTGTAGGGAAAATTTTACCCCAAAAAGGAAGCCCTGATTTAGTCATATTTAAAATTTTTTTTAATTGGTAAGAAGCGACAGTATGAAAAACTTCTGTCCCAAAAACTTTGTAAAATATTTATTTTGAGTAAGTTTTCTACTTTTTTTGTAAAAAGTAATTTTTGCATTCATAGAAAATCACTGATAATATTTTTTAAATTCTTAAAATCAAAGAAAACTTTGTTTCCAGGTATCAAATTGTTGACACTTGAATCTTTCGAAAATGACATTCATAGTATGAAAATTATTAATTTTTAACGGCGTAGTTTCAAGATCCAAAATAAGAATTGTTCAATTTTACACAAACTTCGAAATTGAAGAATTTTCATAGCTTCAAATTTGTTTCATTTAATTTTTAAATTTTACAATTAAAAACATAACATCTGCGGTTTAACAACAACGGTTTTAACATAAAATGACTGTAAGGTTTCACAATATTTTTACTTCCTCAATTTTGAACGATAAAAAATAAGAGTAAATATTTTTCTGTGCCCATAAATTTAATTTTTGTAGTAAAAAGATCTATCCGGCTTGGTTTTCATAAATATGAAAAAAATTACTTTTTATTAATTTTGTGTAAATGAAAGTTTTGGTTTCTTCTTAAAGATATATTTTACTTTCAATTTATGCTAAAGACAATATTTTCTGAACTTTTTTAAACACAAATTATTTTTATTCGACAAATTATAAATTTCCAAGTATTTTCAAACTAATTTTGAATTTCATAAACAATTATTTTTTGTCTAAACCATTTTTCCCAATAAAATCGTTAAGTTATTATTTTCTAAAATCAATTACACAATTAAAGAATGTTGAACCTCATACATTTAAAACAAAAATAGTTTGCAATTAATTAAAGAGCTTTCATTTGCTTAATTAATTTATTTTTCATTTTTATATGAAGAGTAACATTTTTTGTATAACACAGTTTGCAACTATAATTATACAATTAAGAATTATTACGACATGAAGACCGTTCTGCAAGTATAGTTTCTCCTGTCAGTGCTAAACTTCTAGAACATTCTTGATGAGTTCTCCTAATAATATTACACAATTGTGAAAACTGTTTGGACAAATGCATTTCTTACAATGACGCAATATTATTCTGTAATGTCATCAAGAATGTTTTAGAAGCTTAACACGGACACAAAACTGAACGGTCTCGATATAGATGAAGTAGAAATCTTGATCTAGAACTGGCCTTAGGTTCATGTCAGTGCTAGGCTACTAGGGTATTCCTGACGACGTCACAAAATAATATAACGCAATTGTAAGAGCTGTTTACCCAAATTCATCCTTCACAAGGGCGCAATATTATTCTGAGATGTCATCAAAAATGTTCTAGAAGCTTAGTACAGACGCGAAGCACTACAGTTGCAGAATTTTTTGGATGTCGATAAGGTAGAAAGCTTGGTCTAGAATTGGCCTTTGGTTTGGACCAGTGCTAAGCTTCTATAATATTCTTGATGATATCAACGAATAATATTACGCAGTTGTGAGAACTGTTTACGCAAATTCGTCAATCACAATTGCGCAATATTATCCTGTGAATTTATCAAGAATGTTCTAGAAGATTATCACGGACACGAAGTCGTACAGTTGCAAAAAGGTTTTGATATCGATAAGGCAGAAATATTGGTCCAGAACCGAACTTCGGTTCGTATCCGTTCTAAACTACCGGAACATTCTTGACAACGTCACATAATAATATTGCGCAGTTGGGAGAGCTGTTTACGTAAACTGATCTCTCACAATCATGGAATATTATTCTGGCATGTCATTAAGAATGTTCTAGAAGCTTAGCGCGGACATGAAGAACTGCAGCTGCAGAGAGGTCTTGATTTCGATAAGGTAAAAACCTTGGTCTGAAACCAGGCTTTAGTTCGAGGCAGTGATAAGCTTCTAAAAGATCCTTGATGACGTCACAAAATAATATTACGCAATTTCTAGAGCTGTTTACGCAAATTCATCTCTCGCAATTGCGCAATATTATTCTGAAAAGCTATAAAAAAAATTCTAGAAGCTTAGAACGTCTCGATGTTTAGGAGATGTGGTGTTTTCATAACAGTCGGGTGTCAAAATTAAAAATTCTTTAACACTCATCCAACACTAAAGTTTAACCAAGTTTGACCAAAATCGCAAGATCCCCCAATACTCTGATATTAAATTCAACAATTTGCCTTGCTAGAAATTCTGGTAAACATAACTTTGCTTATAACGTAGTCTACAGTTTATGGTTTTGCTCGAGACCATCAGAGTTGATAATGCCCAGAGAAGAAAGCCAGATTTACTTTTTAGAGACCACTGAACTTTGGCAAAGATTTTGCAATAATTCTAACTCACAGACAAAATAGTTATGTTTAACAACTTGTTTACAAGTAATTGTCAAGAAGTTTTGAAAATCTATTTCTAGCAATTTTACCTATTTCGTTACTAAATAGATATTTTTGAATAATACTAGGATAAAGTACTTACATCAAAGTGCTCTTTAGAACAATTTCCAAATTTTAGTTGCTTTTTTTTGAAAAAAACAGACTACATTTCACAACTTGTTGTCAGAATCCCATAATCTTATTTTAGTTATTGGTATAGAAAAACTACATATTGGCTATTGAAACCTATGCAAGACTACCAATTTCTCAAAAGAAAAAAAAATGCTCAAAAAGTAAAAAAAATATGTCTTCCTAAATCCTTTTAATTCACGAAAAGAGCTTTTAAAATATTTAATATTTAAATTGTAATTACTCTCGCTTTCAAGTACTTTCAACAAACTCCGCAATTAAAATTGTAATAAGAACCAAAATTTAATTACCTTTTTCTGGACAAAGCTCCTTTCTAATCGTAAAATGGGATTTTAGCGCTGATGATTTTAACTAAGCGAAAATGTGACGCACGAATTTAAATTTTAAAAAAACACTCGAAAATTTTGTTATGTAGAGTCATCTCATCACAAGCCACTGAAAAAAATTAAGGATCGCAATTTTTTAAAACTAAAAATGAAAAATTGTCCTCGAGGTATAATTAAGGAATGCATTCAGCAAGAAAAATTCACTGTTGTTTTTTCACCGGATGTATTCAAATGACAAGATTTATGGGCTACATAAGAAAGTCATTAGTGCTTAATATATTAACAATTCTTGATTGCAATTACGAACAAAACTGAAAAAGTAATTAAGAAACTTTTCTTGTCAAGATTAGTTATTAACTTGGAAGCCCCGTGTAATTGCGCTTTCTAGAAAGTAAGAATATACGAAGATACAATAGGGAAGAGAAGTTGCAGAATTAATTTTAACAATGCAAACAAGATGTCTAGTGTGACTGAATTGAAACATAAATTTCATTATAAGTATGTATCTTCAGAAGGGAAATAAGTTCTCTTATTAGTCTCACGAGGGTATTGATTTAGGAGAAAGAGAAGGATAGGATGTACAAGTCAAGTGGATCTACGAGGTAAATTCTCACTTTACTGGATGCCCTTAACTTTAAAGTTCGACATTTTCTCCTGTGAGAACTACTCTAAATCAATCCCTACTACATCCTTTCTTGGTTTTTGTTCGAAAAGAGTTAGAAATGTTTCCAAAATTTTAAATTAAACAGAAGAACATAATTAAAAAATAAATTACAATTGTGAATCACATTATGATTACAGTTTATATTGTATAAATTTATTATAAATGTTCATCAAAAGAATCAATAGATGGGATAGCAATTAGGATCTTTCAATTTATTTCAATAATTACTACTCTAAATTAACACATCCCTTCTTTCTTTGTTTTAAAAAATAGTTAGAACTGTTTCTAGAACCTTAAATTTTCCGAGGGAACATACAAGTTTGCATCAAAAGAATTAATAGACGAGATACAATCTGTCAGTTTGCTCCAGTGAGAACTAATCTTTACTGATTCATTTATCAATCCCTTCTACATTAATCATTAGTCTTTGTTAAAAGAGAGTTAACATTTATTATAGAAAATTAAATTATACGAAAAAACATAAAAATAAACAAAGAAACAATCAGGATTAGTATTATTGTAATAGCATATGATAAGAGTTTATCACGAAGTTTCATCGAAAGGATCAATAGATTAGATAGAAACTTTCAATTTGCTTCATAGGAAACTACTCGAAATCAACTTCTCCTACATGCTTTCTTGGTTTTTATAAAAAGATAGCTAGGTCTGTTTCCTGAATCTTGACATTTTCGAAATAAAATACAAAGGAAATACAAAACAATGTGCAGAAACTTTTTTTTAAATCCTAAATAATGAAAAAGAGCATACTAAGTGAATAGGAAATAATTGTAAATAACAATCTAAAAATAGCTATAAGAATTAATTGTGAATTTTTTTCAATAAGGGATCGTCCAAAAACTGCGTTAACGCGTTAGAATTTGTAAAACTTTCTTTATATAAAAGTATATACGGTAACGTTTTTCGTACATTTCCAGATGATGAATGTCTTTAGTGAAAAACTAATCTTTTCATTCAAAAATTTAGGTTTTTACTTGAAAAATCAAATTTTTCGTCCAGAATTCTTTAATTTTATTAAAAAGTCGTCTTTTCTGATAGACAATTTATTTCTTTAGTTAAAAACTCTAGTTTTTAGTCGATAACTCTTGAAAGTCGTTAAAAATTCGTTGTTTTGGGTACAAAATTAATCTTTTTGTTCCAAAACCTACTTTTTGGTAAAGAAATTTAACAACTAGGTTCTAAAGTCGAACTACTTTCTTCATAATTGAAAAATTTCTTTCTTTTTTAAAAATTTAACTTTTTGGTTAAGAATTCTTTTTTTTTCTTTAAAATTATTATTTTGTTTAAAATATCTTTTAGTTAAAAATTCAACTGTTTAGTTGTTTTTTGCTGGAAATTAAACATTTTGTTAAAGAATTCTTGAATTTTGTTTAATATTTTTTTTTTGTTCAAAATTATTCTTTTTCTTTAAAATTTCATATTTTTAGTAGAAAATTCGACTTTTGGGTTGTGAATTCTTAAATTTTGTTGAAGCTTTTTTTTACTTTAAAATTACTATTTTTGTTTAAAAATCAATCTTTTTAGTTGAAAATTTAAGAAATAGGTTTTAAGATTAAACTACTTTCTTAAAAATGTATTTTTGGTTAAGGATTTAAAATTTTAGTTGAAAAATAATGTCTCTGGTTTAAAATTGACCTGTTTTGTTGAAAATTTCTTTTTTTTCAATTGCCTTGCTAATTGAAAATTTAACTATTCTATTTTTGCTTGTAAGTTGAATAATTTACTTTAAAAAATAAACTATTTGGTAGAAAATTAGATTTTTTTTATATAATTTGAAATTATTTTCTCTTACTAAAAGTTTAACTATTGAATTTTTGGTTAAAAATTTACATTTTTCAGTTTAAAATATCAAAAATACCCTGATTAACTGGCACATGAAATTCAATTAGGTACATTTCAGCACTTACTCTGAAAATCACATTTTTTGCTGAAAATAGATCATCGCTTCGCTGGGACTGGAAGTACATAATTACCGATTGCCGGTCGGCTGCTCTTCCCTTAAGCTACAAAAGACATCAAAAGAAAAATCTTTTTTCAGGAATACACACCTTCTTTTGCTAGGCGTCACAAGTTAACATTTTTCTCTGTTATTCTCTAAAGATAAAACAGATTCCTTGACAAAGTTTACCTGAAACACCTAGCAAAATAATGCGTGTGTTTATAAAACAAAATTGTTCTTTCAATCACTCTGGTAACTTAAGGGAAAAGGACCGGACCGGCAATCGTAAGTTCTGTGGTTCGACTCTCAGCGAAGCGCAGATTTTTTTCAGGAAAAAAATGTATTTAAAAAACGTTTATTCATAGCTCCATCCATTCTGAAAATACTTTAAGAATTTCTGTTATTCTCTTATGATAACACAGATTCCTTGTAAAGCAATGTTTTAAGCATTGATGATGAATTATCTTTGTAAGAATTAATCGGTTGGATAGAACCTTTTAATTAGCTTGAGTGCGAACTGCTCTCAGTCAACCTCTCCCCGTGTAGAAATTCAAATAGGGAACTAGTCTGTTTCCCGACCACTCGACCCCACTTAAAGTCGGGGGCTAGTCGGGTCATCTGACTAGCCACCGACCAGTAGCGTCACGGTAGATTAGTCGGGGGCTAGTCAGGTGACCCGATTTATCCTAGTCGGGGCCTGATTGGTTACTAATAGGGGTCATATGATAGTAAATCCGCGTGGAATATTAACCAAACTCCCCAAAATTTGTGGAAGATCCCCTAAAAGTTTGCCAAAATACTTATTATTCACGGAAATCTGCGTAAACTTTTTTGAAATACTTAAAAGTGCTCAAGTTTACCCAAGATTTATTGGGGAACATATCCTACGCCTAAAACTACATAAATTTATGTAACTAAAATTCTCAAAAATTTGTGGAATATTAATTTAAAAAAAAACTTCAGCTGGAACACAGCAATGGAAGACCTTCGCTTTGAAGGAACCGCCATGCTTGTTACGGTAGTCTCTGCTCCAGGCAATTATGCTTCGTTACGTGTGGACTGCTGTCTTAAACACTCGACACGCAAGACTCAAATAAAGGTGGTAGCGAAATCTGAACTGTACCGTGCTTAATAGTTTACTACTAGGATACTGCTCTTCACTGATTAATCAAAAACTTTTTCTCTTTCCAATTTCAACTACATAAAGGATTAGACTTTATTTACATATGGCAAACCTTTAAGATCAATTTAAACATAAGCATCTGTACAAATTTAGAGTCCTATGACTTTCGGCAGATGTTTGACCTGCATCTATATGTATTTTTTCCAATATGGATTTTCTTGAAATTTCATACAAAGTTATTCATAAATGTTCCTAGAAATTCGCAATTTTCTGAAAAATACTACAAAAAAATAAGATTACGTCATTTTGAAGATTATGAACGTTGTTTTTATAAAAAGTTGATTTTCGTACAAAATTATTAACTTAATAATTATTTATTAAGTATATTTGAAATGAATTTAACATTAAGAAATTTTTTTTCTAAAAAATGGTGTAAAATTATTGTGAAGTAAATTCTTAGTATTTTAGAATTAAAAAATCATTACGCTTTTTTTAGATATTACCTCATTTGATAAAACCTCGCCGAAAACTAAAACATAAGAATAACCCGAACAGAGCCTCACTATCTCCCGACCAGAGCCTGAAGATTACCCGCACGGAAATTAATGAACAAAAAGGCCCGACTAGCCCTTGACCAACCACCGACCAAGCCCCGACTGAAATTTTGACAACAAAAAGCCCTTCTAGTCCCCGATTAGTCCCCGACTGGGTAGTTTGTCAAAATTAATAACCCGACTAGCCCCCAATTAGTGCCCGACTTGTAATAGGGCCAAATAGGGTTATTTCCACACGGGTCCTATATCCGTTCCTAATTATTTTGAATATAAAGCTGGAACTGTTTCTTGAATCCTAAATTATCTAATAGAACATGCTAATGAAATAAAAAACAATCAGGAATAACATTTTTTTAATAAAAATATTATTATTGTTAATTATGAATTTTGTTGGTAAGGATCAATCGACGAGATAGAACCTTTTAATTGGCTTCAGTGAGAACTACTCTAAATCAACCTTTCCCACATCCTCTTTTATTATTATTCATAGCGAGGTATATGAATTTCAAGGAACTTAAATTATTCATGAGAACAAACAAAGTAAGCAGGAAACAAATTAGAAATAACATTGTCCTAATAGCAATATTAAAAGGATTATTTATGACTTTTATGCATAAGAATTAATCAACGAGACAGAAACTTTCATTTTGCTTCACTGAAAACTACTCTAAATCCAACCTTGTACATCCTTTCTTCATTTCTGCTAAAAGAGTGTTATAATTGTTTCCGCGATCCTTAATAATGAGCGAGCAATACCAAGACAGTAAAAAATAATTAAAATAACAGTATTGTAACAGCATTATAAGAGTTAATTATGAATTTTCTTCATAAGGATTAGTCGACGAGATAGAACTTTTTCAGTTAGCTCCAGTGAGAACACGCCTGAGTGAACACTTTTAACTCCTTTTTGGGGGTTTCTAGAATAGAATAAGTATCTAGAGTCTTAAATTATGGAAGAGAATACAAATGAATGAAAAAATTGAAAATATCATGATTTTAATAACAATATCATAAGAATAAATTTTACCGAAAAAAGATCTTCCCACTTCGCTCCACTGGGAATCGAACCATAGAATTTCCGATTGCCGGTTCGATTCTTTTCCAATTAAGCTATTAGAGAGATCAAAACAAAACAAAATGTCAGAAATACATGCTTTCTCAAGCAATATGAGTTGTCAACGAGTAAATCTTTTTTCAAAGAAATTTAATTTGAAAATTAGAAAAAAATTATTTTCCATCTTGTCAGAAATGATGTTAGGTATTTTCTGTTATTTAAAGAGATAACTGAATCGATAGTTTCAATTTCTATTTTCAAAGATTGTGGAATGACGTCTAAATTGATCGATGGTAAATACCTCTGATGAAAATACAGATTCCTTCAAATATTATAATAAGTGATAATTTTATTTACAAGAATCAGTAGAAGAGATAAAAACATTTAATTTTCAAACACCGAGAGTAATTTCAGTCAATCGTTTTTAAATTAAATGCAAAAACGGTATTTGAAAATCAGGCAGTTAAATTAAAATTACAAAACCTACGCTCTAGATGCTTCACATTAAATTCTCGAAAGTTATAGATATCCCCTACCAACTTTCTGACAATATAGAAAAATAAGTCTTCTATTTTCCGAAATTAGTAAATAAAGGAGTGATGCAACATTCCTTGGCGTTCTGAAATCAGTATCTGCGATGTAAGAATCGAGAAGGAAAGAAGTTCCAAAGTTCTCTATTTTTTGGAATTTAAGTAGTCTACTAGGATAGGTTGCCAAATATCGAACTCTGAAATCGCCGCGCGAGGCTAGTCGCTGTACCAAATTCTGCACCAGGAGGAAGGAATAAAAGGCACAAAAGTCGTAGGAGGCATAATAAAGCAGCTTTTTCGGGGAAAATGAGAAAAAGTGAGGAAGACTCTCTTCTGGCCGATTTCATCTCGCATCCAACTTCAATTTAATAAAGCCCCATTTCCATCTGCTCCTTTTGCCCCGTGCCGGCAATTTCAACACTTTAATAGCCTCCAAGCCGGTCATGCAGCATGTGACTATGACTGTGCGGGAAAGTGCACGAAAATAGATCAAAGGAAGAAATAATGGAATCCTTATCAGAAGAATGGCGACAAGGACAAAGCGTTTTTCAACAGTTTTCATCATCAGAAACTCCCATACGCATTGAAATTCCCTAGCTTTGATGTGGTACTCAAGATTCTCCTAAAGAGAAATTTTCCCAAATTTCTATCAAACCGTAATTTTACGTTTGTGCCTTGCGCATTTATTTCTATCAGAGTCCTGATCTCGCTATTTTAAGTGATTTTTAACTTAACCCTTCCTCTTGTAATATTGAAGCTGATAACCCTCATATTTATAAATACGAAATATAAATGTATTTGTATATAAACTTCAATGTTACAATAGATAATTATTTAAAACTATTTGATACTATTGAAAATTTAAATTATTTCTTGAAAAAATGATCCCAGTGGAGCGAGAAAGAAGGATCTTTTTTTTTTTTATTTTTTATTTTAAATTTGAAAAAATTATTTTCCATCTAGTCTAATTAAGACGTTAAGCATTTTCTGTTATTGAAGATTCTTAACTTGATCGATATTGTGGATTTTCTGCCTCCATGGTCTGTAGGGTTATCTACTGTCGGTAAACTACCATTCGATAATGATATAAAAGATTTATTATAAATAAATAATTGATACTATTGACACTAGTATCATAGAGGATAAATAAAGCCGGTTCTAACGCAATTTTCCTGTTACCGACGTGTTACCGACATCTAGACCATTCCACGGCTCAGTGGTTCTTGTCCGTGCTAAGTTTCTAGAATATTCTTGAACGCTACCAATGACATCATAAAATGATATTGCACATTTGTGAGTAAGGAATTTTGCATAAAATACTTTAAATTTATTTATTATTTAATTTAGTATAGAAACTTAGCATGGACACAAACCACGTGAGCTCAAAAAACGATTTGATTCAATCAACAATATTTTGTATGGTTCAACTATAAAACATGCTTATTATATTGAAAAAAAAATATTCGATTCACCTAGCTTCATTTTTGTATTGTTTTAACCAAATATTACGGTAGATAATATTTGGTTCATTTAACCAAAACATTTGGTTGGGTCAATCAAATATTCAATTAGAATACTTTTGATTGAATTCTTTAGAGGTTTTTAGTATATTTGAGATTATTGATCTAATTTAAAGATCAATTTTTCAACTTTTTTGCATAAATTTGAATGAAATTAATAGAATCCAATAGGGAAATTCAACGCTTTTGGTGAAGAGTTCATTCTTTTTTTTGGTTAAAATGTCTACCATTATAAGTATTTTTGTACGGAATTCATCTCGTTTAAATGAAAATTCTATGTATGGAAATTGGTTTTTAAAAATTATTCTTTTTGCGTAGAAAATAAATGTTGTTTGTTGAAAATTCATCATTTTAGTTGAAAACCCAACTACTTGGTCGTAAATGAACTTTTTTTTTAATTTACATTTTTTTGCTTGAAAATTTCAAAAGTTTGGCAGGGAATTTTTTACTGAAAGTTAAGCTATTTATTTTTTAATTTAACTATTTTATTGAAAATTCATTTTTGTTTGAAAAATTAATTTCTTTTGTTGAAAATTAATATTTTTTCTTTGGATTTGACTAGCTGATAACTCGTTATTTTTTAAGTTATTTTTTATACTGAGAATTCAACTATTCAATTTTTGCTCGAAAATGGTTGAAAATTCATCTTTCTTGATTGAAAATTATATTTCTTTTTGAGAAATCTCCTTTTCTAGTTAATTTTCTTAACTGAGAATTAAACCATTCCATTTTTGGAATCTTATTTCCTAAAAATTCCACAATTTGGTAGAAAATTGGAATAATCAGTTGAATTTTGTTTTTTGGAAATTCATATTTTAAGCTAAAATTTTACAATTCTTTTGTCAATTCAACTATTTTGTTCGAAATTTTTTTCATCCGAAAAATAATTTGTTCTTTCTGAAAAGTTAACTATGTATTCCATTTGTGGTATATTTGTTATATAATTTATTTATTTTGTTGAAAATTCATATTTATTCGCTAAAAATCAACTGTTTTAAGAAGCCTTGGACTTTTCGGGTTAAGATATTCACTATCTTGTTAAAAACTCATCTATTTGGTTAAAAATTCAACTATTTTGTCAAAAACGCATTGCTTGTTAATTCTTTTTTTCTCAAACTAATTTTTCAAACTGAAAATTTAATTATTTTACTTCTGATTGAAAAATTAAATTTTTGAGTGAAATTTCAACAATTTCGTTGAAAACTCTGTTATTTTATTAAAAAATTGTTGTTTCTTATTCAAAGTTCATCTTTTAAGGTAAAAAAGTTATCCTTTTTAGATTAAAATTCGTTGTTTTGGCTTGAAAACTTAAAAATTTGATAGTTGTTGCCAATGCATATTTACCGTTAAAAATTTTTTTTTTTTTAACAATTTACCTATTTTTATGAAATCGTCACTTCTTATTCAATATTCAATTTTTACAATTAAAATATCAACAATTTTGTTGAAAATTATTGTTTGATTAAAAATGCTTTTTTTTGTATTTAAAATCCATCTTTTGTGGTATAAAATTCAACTTTTTTGGTCGAAAATTTTTTTTTATATGTGAAAATTCAACTGTTTAATAGAAAAGTCGTCTATTAGGTTCGAAATAAATTTCTGGTTACGAATGCATATTTATGGTTAAAATTGATTAATAATTTTTTGACAACTTAACTATTTTGTTTAAAAACTTTTTTTTTTTTTGTATGAGAATTTAGTTATTTTATCCAAAAAGTTAACTATTCCGCTGTTGGTATATTTAGTAGAGGATTAATTTATTTTGTTCAAAATTCTTCTGCTTTGGTTAAAAAATAAACTTTTGCAGAAATATTCGGCTATTTAGCCAGAAAAATTCACCCTTTTGTTGAAAGGTCATTCATTTAGAATTAAAATTTCAACAGTTCGGTTCAAAATTCTATTGTTTTGTTAAAAAAATCGTTCTTTTGTACGCAGAATTAATGTTTCATGTTAGGAAAATCATTTTTCTTTGTTGACATTTTTTTTTAACTTAAAAATTCAACATTTTGGTCTCAAATGGGTCTATTCGGTTTAAAATTAATTTTTTTCGCGAATTCATTTTTTTGATAAAATTTTATAATTTATTTGACAATTCAACTTTTTGGGGAAAATTTAACTATTCTATTCTTGTATATCTGGTAAAGATTAATTCACTTTGTTGAATGTTCATCTGTTCTGATTTACGTTTAAACTTTTTTCAGAAATATTTGACTTTTTTTGCTTGAAAAATTAACTATTTTGTGGAAAATTTTATCCATCTGGTTGAGGATTCAACTATTCTGTCAAAAATTAACTAGTTGTTAATTTTTCCAAATAATTTTTAAACTAAAAATATAACTATTAGTCCTGATAGAAAATCTAATTTTTTAAATTGAAATTTCAGCAATATGGTTTAAATTCAAAATTGATGTTTTATGTTAGGAAAGTCATGTTTCTTAATTGAAATTTTTTTTTAAAAAATTCAACAGTTTGGTAGCAAATTGGTCTATTCGATTGGAAATTATTTTTTTTCCTTGCAAATTCATATTTTTTTTTATAATTTACCTATCTATTTGTCAATTGAACTATTTCTACTTTGTCAAGAATTCGCTGGTTGTTTATTTTTTTAAATAATTTTTTCAACTGTAAATTCAACTACTTCTGGTTGAAAACTTAACTTTTTGAACTGAAATTTTCAACGTTTGGTTAAAACTTCTATTGTCTTGTTGGAAAATCGATCTTTTATTCAAAATTTATTTTTTGTGGTAAGAAAATCATCTTTCATAATAAAAAATTAGTTTTTTTGGCTTGAAAATTCAACAATTTGGTAGAAAATTGCACAATTCGGTTTAAAAATAATCTTTTGTGGCAGATTCATATTTTTGGTGTTAAAATTGAACTATTTATTTAAGAGTGTAACTATTTTGTTGAAAATTTGTTTTGCTATTTGGGTGAAAATTCATTTTATTTTTTTTCTGAAAAATCAGTTATTTTATCTGAAAATTGAACAATTCCATTTCTGATTGGAAACTTATATTTTTCAGTAGGAAATTCAACTATTTAGTTTGAAATTTGTCCTTTTATATCCGAAATTGATTCTTATTTCAGAATCGTCATTTTTCCTTGTTAAAAATTCATCTCTCTTGGTTGAGAATAAAGTTGTTGGTCAAAAATTAAGCTTTTTGAAAATTTCATATTTTTGGCCCACCCTAGTAGATACCCTATGAAATTATTCTGCACATATTTTTACATATAAGAATGATTGAAAAGATGATTAATGGTATGTCGTATATATGGACATTATAAACCACATATTACACAATATACACATTTGCATATAATATTCATGGATGCATACAGAAAGCCTAAAATGGTGATGTTCCCTGGCAAGGGTCCAATCACAACACGAATTCTCTTACCAGATCTGTCAGTAACGTCGAATCTAGATGGCATCGAGCCAATGCACTTAAGGCACCTTCCATAAATAATATCTAAATTTTCTCTCAAAATCCATCCTTTGGAGACACATTAAAATGTTACACTCACATTATAAAAAATTGAATGAGCCAAGTAATTCGTTATCCAAACTTTTACAAGTGAACAATTACTTAAAAAGGAATTTGCTTTAGAGAAGGCAAAAAGATACTTTAGTAAAGAAAAAAACTTAATTGAAGGAAAACGGTGTTGTAGAATGAAATTCTTAGAGTACACTACGCTATTTCAAAGCAAGCGATAAATTGTCTCTTCTCTGACCAAGAATTCTCCTCATTTAGAATTCGCACAAAAAACTTCAAGTGATAAATATATTATGTTATGATACTATTATTATATAATAAAATTGAATCTTTTTTTATTGGTTTACAATTCCCGTGTTAGTTATTTAAATAGCATGTTTGTTCCGCAACACTGTTCAGACCCAGGTTGCTGATCAATCTTTATAGTGATCACCCCAAGTGAAGAGCTTCAGAAAGTCATT
Source organism: Belonocnema kinseyi (assembly GCF_010883055.1). Classification (NCBI taxonomy): domain Eukaryota; kingdom Metazoa; phylum Arthropoda; class Insecta; order Hymenoptera; family Cynipidae; genus Belonocnema; species Belonocnema kinseyi. The sequence goes on along the minus strand of NC_046665.1, from coordinate 97,345,283 downwards.
ACGTGAAGCTCTCCACGCGAGCCCATTAGTATCCAAGGTATTTTGTTTCAGGTACCATTGACTCCAAAAATTTTCCGTCAACAAATTACTAGATAATGCATTTGTTTATTAAATTTGTTTAATAAGATTATTAAATTCATGAAAATATGATACATTTTTTCAGAAGTTACGATGAGGCTTTTCATTTTAAACAATTGACATCGCAAAAAACAATTTTTTCTGCTGACAAATGTCTGTGTAATGCACTTGTTCATTGAGTTTGTTTAAAAAAAATGAATTCTAATTAAATAAGTATGAATGTTGCTAAAATTATTATGAATTTCGCAATTAAAATGACAGGCATTAAAACTAAAATTTCCGTCGACAAATGACTAAATCGTGTATTTGTTTATTAAATATTTTAAATAGAATCATAAAATTTATCAATAAATTATGTAATTTGCTGTGAATATCGTTAGGTTCTGAATTTTTAAAAATTTATGTAGAAAAGGACGAATTTCCCGGTAGGCAAATTCATGAATAATGCAAGTGTTTATTAAAATTGTTTAAAAAACATGAAATTCATCAACTAATTATGGATGTTGTACATAAAGTTTCCAAATAAATTAACAGGCATTTAATAAAAAAACTAAATTTCCGTTAACAAATGACCGAATAATGAATCTGTTTATTACATTTTTTAAGGAAATAACATTTGTCAACTAATTCTGAATGTTTCTAAAATTATTATAAAGTTCCTAACTAAAATGACTGACATTGAGAAAAAATAATTTTTTCGTCGACAAATTACCGAACAATGCATTTGTTAAATAGAATCATCAAATTCATCAACAAATTATGAATTTTGATACAATTTCGAGAAAGTTCCTAATTTAAAAAAATTGAAATCTACAAAAAAGGAATTTTTCCAACGAAAAATGCCTGAATAATGCATTTGTTTATTCAAGTTATCTGAACAAACATGAACTTTATCAATAAAATAAAAAGATTTATCAACAAATTATCAATTTTGCGACAATTACGACAAGGTTCCTAATTTTTTTATATTGCCATAAAAAAAAACCAATTTTTCTTTTGACAAATGCCTGAATAATGGATTTATTTATTAAATTTATTTGATAAATTCATCAAATTAATCAAAAAATTATCAATTTTTCTGAAATTACCATGAGGTTCCTAATTTGAAAAAAAATTGACGTAACAAAAACTAATTTTCATGTCAAGAAATGCCTGAAGAAAACGCATTTGTTCATTAATTTTGTTTCATAAAATCCGAAATCTCATCAACAAATTATAAATTTCGCTAAAAGCACGATGAGGTTCCTAATTTTTAAATATTAAAATCGACAAAAAACGAATTAAAGTGACTGGCATTGAAAAAACTAATTTTTCCGTCGAGAAGTTACCTAATAATGCAATTGTTTATTAAGTTTGTTTAATAAAATCGTTAAACTCATCAACAAATTATAAATTTTGCTTAAATTACCATGAAGTTCCTAATTTTTAAAAATTGGCATTCAAAAAAAAAGTTCTGTCGACCAATCCCTGAATAATGCATTTGTTTAATAATTTTTTTTAATAAAATCCTAAAATTTATGAACAAATCATGTATTGTACTATTATTACGGCAAGGTTTCTATTTTTAAAAAAAGGAGATCTACAAAAAACTGATTATTCTATCAAAAAATGCCTGAATAATGCATGTCTTCAATTAAATAATAAGATTTATAAAAAAATTGTAATGTTGCTAAAATTACCATAAAATTCATAATTAATCAAATTTAATAGAAAAAAAAAACATTTTCCTGTCGACAAATTCCTGAATGATACATTTGTATATTAAATTTGCTCAAAACAATATGAGCTTTACCGACTAATTATAAATATTGTTAACATTATTATGTAGTTCCCAATTAAAATAACTGCATTGAAAAATTTAATTTCCCAGCGAGAAATTATCAAATAATGGATTTGTTTCTTAAATTTTCTTAACGAAATCATAAAATTTATCAACAAATTATGAATTTTGCTACAATTCCCAGGTTTATAATTTTAAAATATCGAAATCGACAAGAAACAATTTTTTCTGTCGACAAATGCCTGAATAATGCATTTGTTTAATAAAATAATAAGATTTATTAACAAATTATCAATTTTGCGACAATTACGAGAAGGTTTCTAATTTTTAAAGATTCACATCGAAAAAAAACGAATTTTTGTAGTGACAAATGCCTGAATAATGCCTTTGTTTATTAAATTTGTTTAATGAATTCATAAAATTTATCAACAAATTATTACTTTTGCTAAAATCACCATGAGGTTTCTAATTTTTTTTGACGTAACAAAAAAAACTAATTTTTATGTCGACAAATGTCTGAATAGTGCATTTGTTTAATAAATTTTTTAACCAAAAATATTAAGTTTACCAACTAATTATAAATGCTTTTAACATTATTATAACATTCCCAATTAAAATGACTGACAGTGAAAAAACTAATGCTTCTGTCGACAAGTAACCGAATGATACAATTGTTTATCATGATTGTTCAATAAAATCGTAAAACTCGTCAACAATTTATAAATTTTGCTAAATTACTATGAGGTTCCTAATTTTTTCAATTGGTATTAAAAAAATGTTCTGTCGACAAGTGCCTGAATAATGCGTTTGTTTATTAAATTTTTGTAATAAAATTATAAAATTGATGAACAAATTATGAATTTTTCTACAAATACGACAAGGTTTCTAATTTTTAAAAATTGATAACGACAAAAAACTAATTTTTCTGTTAACAAATGCCTGAATAATGAAATTCTTTAATAAAATAATCAAATTTATCAACAAATTATGAATGTTACTAAAATTACCATGCGATTGATTTGTCATATTTGTTTACTTATTCAATAATTTTAAGAATAAATAAAAAATCGGTTGTTGCAACTTTTTTTAAATTTCATCAGATTTTTTTCAAAGAATTGTTTTTCAATTGCCTAACATCCGTGCGCTGTACACTATTTTTAACAAAAAAGTCATTTTCCCCCAGACTGGAAAGGTTTGATATTCCGGCGTTAACTGTGATGAAATTCATTAGCGCTTTTCTCTTCCATGCAGCACAGAATTAAAAAAATTGAACTCGTCGCTCAGTTTGTGAAACTTTAAACTCGCCGTGTGTTTAAATTAGTAGAGCTTTTTTTTAGAGTTGCAATTAATGCAGTGTACGCGATTCCTCATGCACTCATGAAAACTTAATATCCGCTGCGTTAGCGCATTTTTTATGGGAAGGAGAAAATCTTAATTATGCGAATAAAACTGCGTATTCGCGAGAAGGACGAAAGCTCTGGAACAATTTGAAAGTAGATGCTTCGCGAAAACGTAGACAACACGAGGTAAAACGCATTAGAAAGAAACTTAAAGAAAAAGTCACGTAAAAACGTGTGTAACATTACGAGTGATGTACGATATTGTATTCGAAATCATTATGCTATGAGACATTAGAACAAAAAATCTGTAAACGCTATTTGGATGATAATTGATTTCACAGCCTAAAATATTCTTCAAATGGGGGAAATGGGTTTAACAAAATTTAATAAAATTAATGTAGATACCATACCTATGAAAAAATATAAATTTACCACAAAAGAATGGAATTTTTAACCTTTAAGGAGTCATTATTATTCAAAATTTTCAAGTGAATAGAATAATTTTTAAGCCTAAAAGAACTAAAATGTTTTCTTTTTAATACTGGAAAAGGAAACCAAAATGTCATCAATCTTTCTACGAAATAAATTAGGTTTTAACGAAGAAGTTTAATTTTAAACCAAAAAGATACCTTTTCAACAAAAAGTATAAAAGTTTATTTTTAAACAAACAACTATTAAAATTCTTAATCAATAACAGTTTAATTTCAACTAAAGACAGAAGAATTTTCAACGAAACAGTTTAATCCTTAACTAAAATAAATTTAATTTAAACCAGACGGTTACATTTTTAACCCAGAGAGATTAAATTTCTACCAAAATATGTGAATCTTCAACCAAAAAATGAATTTTTAACAAATAATTGTGCCTTTCTGTCCACGAGTTGAGTTTCCAATCATTAAGATAAATCTTAAAGGAAAAGCATAAAAGTTGATTTTTAAGCAAAGAATATTTTAATTCAAAATTAAAGACAGTTGAATGAAAAAAAACGTCGAATTTTTAACAAAATAGTTCATTTCTCAAACAAAATAAATACTTTAAATCAAACACTTTCTTTTTTTACTAAAAAAGATCAAATTTCTGCCAAAAAAGCAAAATTCTTCATAATTAAAAGTATTAAAAGCACTCTTAATAAAAGTGTGGAACCTTCAGGTCAAAATAACAGAACTAAAAGGTTTTATTTTCTCAATCTAGAAACATGACTATTTAACCAAAACGATTAAACAAATAATTAAATTCTAAAGCTTAAAGATTAATCTTTTAAAAAATTGCTAACATAGTAATTTAACCTTTAACCAAGTAAGCTAAATTTTATTTGAAAAAAAAATTAATTACAATCGAAAATTTAAAAACTTGATTCTGAAATCAAGAATTATTTCAATTTTTAATTAAAAACAGTTGATTTCATGCAAAAAAGACGAGTTTTGAACAAAAAACCTAAATTTTCAAGTAAAGAAGATCAAATTACAACAAAAGATATCAAAGGTAAGTAAAAAAATAATCATTTTTAACCAAAAATAAAAGCATTATTTAACAAAATAGTTGAATTTTCAACAATGAAATTTAAGAAAGAACATCGAATTTTCAATAAGATAGTAGAATTCTCAACAAATTAGATGAATTAAAAAAAAATCAACAAAAAATGACATATTTAAATTTGCAGATAAAAAAATTAGTTTTCACCAAAAAAGAATTCCAAAAAGAAATGCTTAAAGTTTCAAAAAGAGAGATAAAGCTCAAATTTTGAATGAAAAACTTAATATTCAACAAAGAAGTTAAGTTTGAACTAAAAGAAATGCATTATTAAAGAAAAACATAATAGCTGATATTTAAAACAAATACCTTTAAATTTTTAATTAAAAGCGGTTGCAATTAAGCAAAAGCTACAAATTTTTAACGAAATAGTTCAAATATAACCAATGAAAGTTCATTTTCAACAAGGAACTATGAATTTTAAACAAAAAAGGCAATAATTAAAATCTCAGTTCAAAGCATTGATTTTTAACAACAATAAGGAAGGGAATTTTGAATGAAATATTTAAATCTTTAACAAATAAAATCAATTGCTAACAAATTAGTTTAACTTTTAAGCAAGTAGTATAATTTTGTTCCAAGAAATAGCAATTCTCAGTGACAAATTTAATAGTTGATTTTGTAATTAAATCCAAAAAGATACCTTTGGTGTAAATATATAAATTGACGCTAATTTCCAAGGCTAAGGAATTGCTAAGGAATTGCAGAATCGAAAAACAAAACTTTGGATTTTTTAGAACATCCTAATATTCTCCTACCCTCCGCTGGGAATCAAACCACAAAATTTCCGATTACCGGTCGGATACTTTTCCCTTAAGCTACTAATGAGATCAAAAGAAGAAACATTTGTCAGAAGTACACGCATTATTTTGCCCGGTGTTACAAATAAAATTTTTGAAGCTTTCTCTATTATCATCAGAGAATAAGAGAAATTCTTAACGTCTTTTCAGACTAGATGGAGCTAAAAAGTAAAGCTTTTTTCAATTATTACAGCATTTATAGCTCTATCTAGTCGCAAAAGACTTTAAGAATTTCTATTATTCTCTGATGATAACACAGATTCCTTAAAAAATTTGACTTCTAACACTTGGAAAAATAATGTGTTTATTTCTTAAAAATGATTCTTCATTTGATCTCTCTATTAGCTTAAGGGAAAAGCACCCGACTGGCAATCGGAAGTTCTGTGTTTCGATTCCCAGCGGTGGAAAGGAAAAAATCTTTTTTCAGAAAGCAAATTTAATTTAAAAAATGTTTCATTTATAGTTTCATATGGCCTGAAAAGACGCTGAGAATTTCTATCACTCTCTGATGATAATACAGATTTCTTGAAAAATCCATTAGAGTCTGTGGATAATGGCCAAATTACAATATCCTCATATGTGTCGCACATTTGTTTTTTGCTTTTCTGTTTTTGTAATAAACACTAAACTTGCAATCTGAGAGGACCTTGAAGCTATAAACTTCACCACATGTCTAGATTTGCGGATTCAATTTAAAGCACCTTTCTAGTCTTCTCACTTTAGTTTAGCCATTGGGATTTAGCAAGGTTGTCTGGCATCGAGAAAAGGATGCCTCAGGGAATAGTGAAACCTGCGTATTTTCTGTCTAAAAGCGACTAGACTTTACGACTTTAAGTTGTCCTATGCTCTATCCCATATATTTAAATACTAGTTTCTGTCCAACCAAAAAGATACAGGTTTTAGCCAAAAAATAAAAGAGTTCAATTCTCACTGAAAAAATTTAATTAGCACGAAAAAAAAGAATTTTGAAGCAAAGAAATTAGGTTTCAACTAAAACGATGAACGTTCAACTAAAAAATATCAATTTTTAACCAAAAATAAAATGGTTACATTTTAAAATGGTTACAAAAATTCAAAATTTTATTTCAAAACCTTCAAAAATCTACTTTTCTCATTTTTTAAAATCTTATTCAATTTTTAACTATCTTAGACATATTGTTAAAACTTCTAAATATCTTATGAAATTATTGGAATTTTTGTCCTTAATCTTTAAAAGTTAAAAAAAAATATTATCTTTTATATTTCTTTCAACGTATTCAGAAATATTTGGGATATTTCTTAGAAAATTAATTTGTAAAAAAAATATATAATTGGAAATTTTCCCAGAAATCTTAAGAAAGCAGAAAATAAAACAGTTTAATTTTTAGTTGAAAAAATTTTCATTCAACAAAAGGAAAAACGAATGTTGGATAATATCACTGAATTTTCGATCGGAAAGATTAATTTTCATCCAAGAATATTAATATTCTACCAAAAAGTCGAATTTTTAATAAAATACATATATTTTCTATCAAAGAGTTGAATTAACAACTCTAAAACGACCAATATTAAATAAAAAATAGAACAGTTAAATTTTTAGTTAAAAATTTTTTTTTACGTTTTTCTAGAAAATAGTTGAATTTTCAACCAATGAAATACTTTTTTAACTGAACTTATAAATCTTTCACAATGCAGAAATAATTTGTAACCAAATAGTTGCATTTTTAACTCTAAAAATATCAATATTTAACCAAAAATGGAACAGTTACATTTCAGTTAACAAAATTAATTATAAATTTTTTAAAACATTTTTTGAAAATAGTTAAATTTCTAACCAAATAAATGCTTTTTCCACTTAAATTATAAATCTTCAAAAGAAAAAATCATTTGCAACCAAAAAGTTTAATTTTCAATTTATAAGATCAATTTTTGCTGAAAATGAAATACTTTAATGTGCAATTAAAAAATTGTATTTGCAATAAACAATAATTTTCAACAAAATATATAAATTTTTAACCAGAAATGAATTTTCAGCTTAAATTATTAATTTTTAACTAGCAAAATAAATATTTAATGAGATTTTTTACGTATCCTCTAAATTAAATCGGACGACTTACGTATTCAAAAGTGCATTTCGAAAATTTTCGATTGAAAAATATATTTAAAATTAGAAAAATTGCATAAAAAATAATTAAAACTTTTCCACCGAAGCCATTTTCTGTCTCATAAATGATAATTAATTACGGTACAACACAGAAATAATAAAATAACTATTATTTCATTCTAATAAAGTAAAACCAGTTTAAAATCTATTGACATCAAATTAAATATGATTACTGGTGAAAAATAATAGCAAAATACATGATAAATTTAAAGTAGTACAACTCAAGCTAAGACGAGACAACTCGAAGAGAGTTATTGTAATTGTGGAGTAACCCGAAAATTTATAAAAATAACTTAATAGTTACAATTTTAGATAATATACCACAAATAAAAAAATTGTTCTGAATTTAATTTTTTCTTAGTCAAGTTTTATCAAATTACTGAAACTAATATTAATAAGTGTAATTTTTTTCTTTTATAGAGAACTTTATTTAATTATTTTTAATCAAAAATTGTTTAAAAAATTATGAGAAATATAAAAACACTATTAAATCACATTTTTTATATTTTTTCACTCGGCTGACTTAACCAGGTTTATACCACTAAATTTAAAATTGGAAAACCTTTAGAATTAATTATTGTTCTCGTCTTTACCATTAAAAAAAGTTTCAAAACATTTACACATAAATTCAAGAGAGTAGGCCCAAATTAACCAATAATTTTCATTTCTTTTAGTCTGAGATGTCTGTCAAAAGCTTGAATCTTACTACTGAAAATGTGCATACCTTTTACAACCATATTTAGCTCACAATGTGTCTTTATTTAAAGTATATAAATTTTTTGTGAAATTAAATATTTAGATTTTAATCTTGTTCCACTTTTTGAGACCAAGATTCATCTTGGAGATTTAAAAAATTCATAAATAAATTAAATTTTCCCAAGATTGTTAGTTATAGATTTTCGAAACTATTTTCTAAAAGTCGAACTCTTAGATACCTTACAAGCTTGCTTAAGAGAAAATTTCCAACTCAGTTAAAAACCCAAGTTCATAAAATAAACTTTATAAACAATTATACATATTATCTTACTTTTTAAATAAATATTATTGTGCAAAATATTTTCATCACAACCTATATATGTTAGTGTGGATCTAGAAATTGGAAATAAAAAGCAGCTTCGTACTTAAACGTTTCATTTTGGATCCCTTATAACCTATGTAAAATTTTAATAGATCGACCAATAGCCTGAGATAAAAAATTCGTACTTCTTGGATTTTCTTCAAAATTTTGGTTAAATTTAAATGTTTTTGATTTACAATAAAAATTTGGAAAAAGTAGCTGTTTCATTGAAACAAACTAATTTGTTTAAAATTTAACTTTTTTGGTAGAAAATTTATCTTAAAAGCTTAAAAAACGTATTATAAAATATTATAAAATAAATACGATGGCGTTCAAGATATTCACCTCGTCGTTTGAAAATATAATTATTTTGGTGAACATCTCTTGTTTATTTTTAAATGAGTCAAATGAAAATTTAACTATTCCAGGTCTGACATAAATTTGATACTTTTTTAGTGGAAAAATATCCATTTATTTAAGATGTCATGTAGTTTAGTCAATACATCTCTTTTTGTTAAAAATAAATATTATTGGTTGAAAATTGATATTCCTGGATAATTTTTTTTTGTACTTAAATCAAATTGCCGAAATTGAGTTTCTGTTTCTTGAAACTTAATAAAATGAAAATTTAGGTCATCGATTTTTGATTAAAAATGTATCTTTCTTAGTTGAAAAATAAGCTATTGGGTTGGAAATTTATATAAAATTCATGCATGGTTTAAAATGCACCTTTCTGTTAGAAAATCCTTCTTTCGCAGAAAATTTAACTACTTCTTTGAAAATTTTCTTTTCTTTGGTTGAAAATGTATCTTTAGCAACTGAATATTTCTTTTTTTTCGTTAAGAATTGAAGTATTTAATTTTAACACCTTTTTCTGTTCAAAATTATTTTTTTACTGAAAATAGAAAGTATTCCCTTTTTGTTTGAAAATTTATCTTTTTGAACAAAGTTAAAAATTCAACTGTATGTTTAAAAATTTGCGTCTTTTGTTGAAAATTAGTATTTTTCGGTAGAATATTATTAATTTTGTTAGAAACCTATGGAAAAATAAATCGATTTTGTTTATATTTTTTAAATGAATTCGATTTTTTAAAATAATTTATCGTTTTTACTGGAAAATTTAACTTATTGTTGATAATTTATATATTTGGCTGAAATTCATCTTATTTGATGGAATATTGTACTCCTTGTTTGAAAATTGTCGAAAATTATTATTTTTTATTTCATTTTTTGAACTTGACCATTATTGGTTGCAAATTTGAGTATTTTTAAATACACTTTTTTTCTTCTTGAAAATTTAAATGACTTATTGATACTTTGTTTGTTTTTTTTGTTGGTTTTTTGATTGAAAAGTAGTTTTATGCTAAAAATTGAACTGTTTGATTTTTAGTTTAAAATTCATCTCTTTCGTTTAAAATTACATTACTTTGTGGGAAATTAAATTTTTTATCTGAAAATTTACCTTTACGGTTTTTTATTTAAAAATTTGTTTTTATTTGAAAACTTAAAAATTTTGTTGAAAATTCGATTTAATTTTTTTGAAAATTATTATTTTTGAGCAGAAAATTGAACTGTTCCGTGTGCTCTTACAAACTTATTTTCTCAGTTGAAAATTAATTTCTTTCGTTGGAAATTGAACAATTTTGTTGAAGATTCAATTTGTCATCTGAAAATTTATCTTTTCCATTTTTAGTTTAAAATTTATTTCTATACTTGAGAATTTACCTATCTTTTTTCAAACAGTTTTTTGGTTTTTAATTGAAAATTTTTCTTTTTTAGTTAAAGAAACAAACTATGCGGTTGAAAATTCATATTTTTTTGATAGAAAATTATTATTCTGGTATGAAAATTGATCTATTTCCGTTATCGTGAAAAATGCTTTTGTTCCGACTCATTGAAAAAACAAATTTTTGCCCCATGCAGTTAGTATTATAGTTTGGCCGCCACAGGCATCTTAGGTTTCCCCCGGTCATCCTGAAATGCCTAATCAGACGTTTTTAGCTACACATGTACTGAAAAGCGCGGGAATATATAAAATTATGCAATAGAATACACTTGGAATATTACTTTAATATTCCATTCTTTAAGAAAGTTAGATATTGATATCGTCCAATTTAATCTGTTGACAAAAAATAATAAGGAAATTTCTGTTAAATTTCGATAAGCTTATTCATAGTGTTTCCTGATTTCAAATAGACCCCGCTTTTTGGTGCATGCGCAGTGGAAGAAGTCGGCAGCCAGTGGTGTCAGAACACGAATATCTCTAGCATTCGCAGTTTATTCCTGTGTATTTTTAGGTTATGTAACGCCATGCGTCAATTTAAACATTAACAAAATCACTACTGCGCATGCCAGAGTTTTGACACCACTGTCGGCAAGCCGTCAGTGGCCATCTATCGTACATAAACGTACTAAAAATAAATCCCTAATAAGTCTTATATTGAAGCATGAAGTCTAATCTCGTTTTATCTTTTTGATTCCCAATTTTTGTTGGATCCATTACCACATTACTTAAGATACTAATTGTGTAATGGTAAAATTTTGATGGACGGCCGCCCTGGTGGACTTTCAGACTAATCTCATTCTGGAGATAAGCAGAAGTTTCTGTGGGGTAAATATTGGCTGACTCTGCGAGGGAAAGGTACTCTAACTTTGCAAGCCAACATTGCAGGGCAGGCTCGAGTTGAAACTCTGGGCGACCGCTCTCGTGGCTGGCAAACACATAACTTACTCTCTAGTAAGGTACTAGCTCAAGCGCAACAAGAAGCCTGCCTGGCTGCCTGGCCATACAAAGGAGGGACGTAATTTATATTCGTTTTCAGTGTTTTCGAGTTGAGCACAGTTGGTGCCGAAGGAGGACATACGTGTTGTTTTGCTTTTGAATAAGGAACTGAAACTTACCTCCAGGAGCGATCCTGTGGATGGGAGCCGCAGGCGCAGGCGGCACTGAACCGGCAATACTGTACAGGGTTTGTCGACTTCCATATTTATTGAGGCCGCTACAGTGACACGGTGTCGTCGGCGTATTAAGGCTCTCGTTTCCTCTAAAATCAGAACAAAATAGGATCATTCTTTAACTTACACTTTTAAAAATATGTTGAAAATTCAACCAATTTTGTGGTTGAAATCTTGTTCATTCACAGATTTAAATGAAATTCAATGAAATTTAGTTGAGTGTTAATGAAGACGTATGCACAAAAACCCGTGCGCCGGTAAGAAGGCGCCCATGAGACATATTGAATACTTCTGGATGCCGTTGTTGTCCTCCCGTTTCAAATTTCCACAGCAGTTGAAGTTATTTCTTAAATTTAATCCCTCTCTGTACCTGGCGTCGAAAATATTTTTCTGCATTCTTTTGGATACCACAAAGCAACCAAGAAATAGAACAATTTTAAGCCCCTTTAAATTAGCACAATTCTCTAGCCTTATTTACTGTTTTTCTGATAATAATTAGGTGAAAAGCCTTTCAAAACATAGCATCGGTCATTTTACAATATCAGGATTAATTTCCACAGAGAAGTTTCTGGAAAAAAAATAATTTTTCGAATTTTTTATCACGACTTCATATTTTTTTATTTGATAATATTTGAGCAAAGCGAATATTTGACGATAAAGTTATGTATTATTGTATACAATCCTACTAGATTTTCCATCTTCCATGCTGTTGAAGCGCGTTCTGGTGCTTTAATCGAAAATTGTGTTTATAATTTATTGGAGGTTACGTCTGGCAGCTCCGAACGGCTTTAAAAGGGATTGGAATCTTATTGTTTTCTCTGCCTAATTAGGATTAAAAAACGAAGGACAGAAACTTCGTTCTTAGGGATTCAAAATTTTTAATACCTTTTGATGCAATATATGGAAAAAGAAGCAGTCTTATAGAAGAAATACAAAAGGTTCGTTGGAATAATATTATCACAATGAGATAACTTTATTCATACTATCGGTACTAAATGCCCAGATAGCAATGTGCGCGCACGATGATGGCGTATTGACTCGCACGCGTGCGGATTATCCCGCACGCCACCCTATCAAACGAGCAGACATATGCACAGTCAATTGCGAGGCATGTCGCTCGCACGCGTGAAGGTCGCACTCATGAAGGTGACATGCGAGCTCTAAATTTATGCTTGATGTAAAACAGAGTAGATTTCTAAAAATAAAAAAGCACGCTATTAGAAGGAAACAATAAGGTTATGTTTGGACGAAATTGATGCCAAAACTACGTTGATCCAAGGAACTGGTATAAAAAAAAAAAAAAAAAAAAAAAAAAAAAAAAAAACAAAGCATCAAAACCGGCAAACACTTCACTTTAACTATATTATAATAAAACGCGGAAGTAAAACGGAAAACTTTGAATTTGAACACTAAAAACACGAACTGACGCGTGCTGATGACGGGAGACTGCGTTGGTTAGAGATAGTCAGAGGGTAGCGGGGAGACTAAGTGAGTGCGTCGCGCGACGGCTATCATTGTTTTCAACAACTGAGCGCGCTTTATAAACTTGTTATCTCAACTTAAAAGTATGAAGATCATTATAAAATGAATCAAAATTCAAGTAAATAATAAAGATGTATTAATTAATATTATTAATTAAAATTACAAATTGCAGTTATAAAAAAGAAGTAAGTCAAAATTATAATTATACTTACAACGCCATTTAAGAAAAAAATCATTTAAATATAAAAAGTTAGAAAAAGTATTTGGAAAATTATCTTATTTTGCTTTGGGAAAAGACAGACTAATCATTTTTATTATTTTCTTTATATGGGGGAATTTGAAATATTTCAATTTAACAATATATCTAGGATTAAATTAAATGATTATTATAGGGTTAATAATTAATTGTCGGCAGGATGGACGCACGCATGCGTCGCAGACAGCCTGTCATACGCAGTCATGCGTGAAGTATGCTGTGATGGCGATATGAAATGCATTACGCACGCATTCTACCTACCCATCACAGCATTACAGCAGGTGATGACAGCATGTGTGCGTTATGTCTCGCACGCATGCGAGCACTGTGCGTCGCACGATTGTTATCTGGGATGATGTATGCTTTTGCATTTTCATCCTAATAAAAAGGTATTGGTTTTATTTCAAATTTTACTTTCTCGGTTTTTATTAAATCTCCCTGTTTTGAGACCCCCTGAGTAAAAAAACTCGATTTTTACCAAGGTATCTCTCTGTCTGTAGTCTGCAGTATGTATCGTGTAGGCACGACAACTTTCGAAAAAATGATCAGATCACAGAAAAAACTGAGGTTTCCATTGGAACCCATTTTTTGTTTAAAAGTAGCTGCAGAAAAAATGAACCCCACTTGTTAAAAAGGAATCTAAAACGATAAATGAGATCATCGGTCAATAACTGTAAATCGATTCCTAACTTACCAGCCCTACTTTGCAAACGTTTGGTTTGTGAATGCGTCTTCAAGTTCTTTTCAAGATCACTCTAAACGAAACCTCTTGGCTCTCCACGGGTATCTATTGAAGCTCAAGTTCTAAATGACACCGACTTTTATTTGACCCGCAAGTTTAGTGAACCCCCCGTTTTTTCTGTGATTGGATTCTGCTTTGGCACACTTTTTTAAGGCCTGCCAAGAAAGAACGAGCACATAAAAACTGAGCGCATTTTCAAAGTATTTGAGAAAATTTTTTTTTTCAAGACTTAAAAATTCTATGTATAGCTATTTAAAGTATTCGGAAACTTAAACAGTTTACCTTGATTCCTTTTTTCAATAAAAATAAAATGAGCAGAGTTATAGCATTTTCAAAATCCAAAAAATCAAACTAAAATTAACATTTTAAGTCAAAAAAGCATAATATGAAAAAATTCAAAAGAAGAAAAACGTTGATTTTTGAAATCCCTATAAAATTATTATGACGACTCTGTGAACTTTGTCGAAAAGTTGAAAATTCAAATTTTGATCATGCAACCCAGGCTGAAAAATTATGTATAGTTTATATATAGAACATAGTATTATATATAATATTCATTTGTTTCACACATTTATTATATAAAACACATGAATATTACATATAGAACTTCACCCTATATATAATCTATACATAATTTTTCCGCCTGGAAAAAAATAATGAAAAATCAAAAGCGCCAGTCTCCGGCCAAACTGCAAGATACAACAAAAATGAAGAAACTAAAATTGCATGCCCTAAAAATATCTACAAATTTATCATTATTCACTTTCCGATGGGACGCATAGTTTTTCTTTTAATGACAAAAAATAACATTCAAAATAAAATATTAAAATTTTCAAGAAACGACACAAAGTTCGAAGTAGAATTAAGAGACAAAAGTTTTTCACCCAAAATAGATTCATAAATTTGTTATTAATCATTTGTAGGAGTAGATTTTCTTTCAATCGTAAAAATAAGATTAAAAATAAAAAAATACGTTAAAACATAATAATTAAAGAAAGATAATAAGCATAATAAATAATAAAATAATAAATAAATAATATAATAATACCCCATTATTACCCCACTATTACCCCATCATTGACGGACTGGGTTGCAGTCAAGTGCACGATGGGGGGACCTACAACTTAAGGTAGGTTCCGAACCACCAGAACCTCAGTTAATAAATAAAGTGAAATAATAAAATAATAAAATAAACATAATAAGCAACAAGCCAGTTATCTTTTAGGTTATGTTTGTTGTTCTTGAGTGTAATTTGGGACAGTTATGATCATCTGGAAAATATGAATTTTAAAAGTTGGCAATCCTTCTTTCGCGCTCTTTCAAAATAAAAAGTGTCGATCTCCCTAAAAGTTTTACGGGCGTGTATCTAACCTTCCGCTCGTCGGTGTGAAGCCGACCATTGACCTTTGCCAACAGAATCGTCTTTTATACTGATGAGAAAAAAATAAGAAGCATTCAAAAATGATTTCTCATACTTGGGATATTATCCAAACACGTTACCACTTAGCTGCACTTCTTCCACGTAAATTATAGTTTTATTTATGTTCCTAAATTAAATTCAAATACGGTGAAACCCTTCAATAGCCCTCTCTTCTTAGCCCTTCCGAGAATTGACGCCGCGCCACAGACTAGTGTAACAGGAGCTTTGCGGGGTGCGCTATAATGACTAAGTTCCCACTCGCCGTCAGCCCCAAAGAAGGCGCTGTAGAAGAGTTTTACTATATTTAATACTAACTTTATCAGATTTTAACATTTCTTTTTACCAAAATTAAGCATTAAAAAATAATAAACAATTGCTGACTAAAACTGAATTTAATACAATCCTGAAAGAGATTATTTCTAGTGTCTTTATTCAGCTTTCGAGTCACACTCAAAATATAATGAGTGTCCTACTTAAAATTTATAATTGATTTATTGCAAATATGCTTCAAATTTAAAATTATTTTTAACTTATTTTTCCACATTGCAAGCGCAACCAATTTAGATTTAAAATGTTTGAAAATGTAAAATTCGCCAACTGCTTGATTCTAGATATTTCCATTATTAAATTTATGTCAACAATTTAAAATTAAATAATTTTTAACAATGTTTCAGTACAATAATTTTTAGTAATAATATGATTGTGATTGTTTAAGCAATGATCATTTTTGTAAACAGTTTTGTTTAATTACGTCATGTTTTGTTATTTTTCGAATTTATTTCATTAAGATAAGAAAATACTAAATAATATGCGACATAGTAAAAGATTTTTGAGAAACTGGAATTGATAAACATCCTAAAAAATATTACTCTTAATATTCGGTAATTATTATACTAATTCCAGAAAATACTAACTTTCCAGGGTTTGGTAAAGAATTTCAATTAAATAGTTTAAATAATTGCAAATTATATAAAAACAATATTATTTTACATTACGTAAGAGTTTGCGGCGGGAGGCAAACCCTAATTTTATTGGATGGAAATTATTTCTTGAACATTCCTTAAGGCCATGTGATGAGTGGGCCACGTGACCAGATTCCTAACTTACTGCCTTACTACCTAAGCGCCACATCGAATTGAACATTTGGGATAATAGATAACAAGCACTAAGAAAGCTGGCTCTGGTCCTAAATTTCTATAATTATGAGAAAAGTTTTTTTTATAAATAATAGTATTTAGATTTTTTCATAATTATTAAAATTTAGAACCAGGCCCATTTTTCTCACAGCTTCTTATTTATTGTCCCAAATATTTAACTCGATGTAGAACGTCGTGTGAAAATAAGTTAGGAAATAAAAAAAGATTCGGTAAGGTAGGAATTTGGTGACATGACCAATTACTGAATACCCTGGAATTCTTTTGAATTCTTTGGAATTTCCCCGGAGTCTAAGAAATCCAATGTTTCTTTTTTGGATTAAAAACTTTTTGTAATTTAACAAAAAACTTTTTAATTCTACTTGAATTCTTCTGAATTTCATTGACATTTCTATTCACGTCCATTTATCTAAAATTATAAATAAAATTTACCATAATTTCATTAAAATACATGGAATATTTTGGACTTTTCATTTTTTCGTAATTCATTTGAGTTCATTTCAAATGCATTCTGAATTCTCTTAAATTTTGTTTTATTTTTATTCACTGGTTCGAAAACTATCTTTTTTAATGAACTCATTTGATCATTGAATTCGCCCTCAATTCTTTTCACTTCCATTTTACTCTATTTGCTGGACTTTTTTGTATTTTTATTACATTCTCTCAAATCCTGATGAATTTCATCAAAATTTGTTGACGGTGAATGTAATGAAAATGTCTTGATGAATTTGATGAAAATGTCTTGATGATGAATTTTATCAAAATGTCTTGCACTCCTTTGAATTATTCTAAATTCAATCCAATTTTACTTAAATCACTAAAGAGATTCCAATTCTCTTAAATCCTTTTGAATTTAATAAAACTTAAATTGTTCTGAATTATTATAAATTTGTTCTGAATTCATTAAAAAGCACCTGGAATTATTATAAAGTTACTTTAGATTACATTTCGGTTTATGTAAATATCATTTTTTTACTTTTTCTTAGGTAAATTTGGCTTTACACGACAAACAACTAATATATAATCCTAAAAATATTGTTACGAGTACGGGCAATACAATATTTTTTATCTCAAGAAAATGTACTAGATTAAAGAATCTAGATTCTCTTCATTCAGTGCAATTTTTATTAAGCAAATAAAATTTTCTGGGATCATGAAAATATTGTATGATCCTTTTAAATTCCTACTGAGATTTTTTAGATTTAATGTTACTTTTTCCATGCATGTGAAGTTGCGTAATAATCTGAATCGTGTTTATTTATTTTGGACCCACCAATCAATTTTCTTTGCTAGATTATCAAATAGTTGTTAATAATTATAGTTCATCACGATCATGAACCCCAGATATCGGTGGATTAAAAAAAAATATTTACAACAATCTTTCAAATTTTTTTTTCAAGACACGAATGCTTTCTATAGACTCTTTGATTTTAGTTACCCCTAAATTATCATCAGTAATAAGCCCCATAAAAATAAATCAAATCTACAATCAGGAACGAGTCGGTGATACTCATTTTTCCAAGGGTTGATTTACGTTTACGTAACCATTACACGCGAGGGTAATTATTTGCTTTCATGGCTATATTCGGTTTTAGTGATATCCTGTTGTGTTTGTTATTCCGTTCAATCGCTGATCGTTACATTACGAATATTGCCAAAAGCCGAACACAGCCACCAGAAATAATGACTCTCGAGAGTACATCAAATTCTGTTTTAGTGAGCGAATTTAATTTAAATTCATTGTTTTAATAAACCAGAATGGGTCGGAAATAAAAAAATCTGGAAATCAAAATCGAGACAATGCGAAAAAGTAGCCTATTGCAGGGTACACAGTTTTTTCCCTATTTCCATAAGTGTTCTTTGAATTTTACTAATTTAAAACTAAACTATTTACGATTTTTACAAAACTTCAGGGATAAAATATTTGTCATAGAATCTATACAAATTAAATATTTTGGATAGAAACTAGAATAAATCACGATTATCTGATTTATAAAGAACTTTAGGAAATCTAATAAATTTTGTTTTGACAAATTTCCACGGATTTCAATAATTTCAAGAAGTATGAAGAATGTGCAAGAATTTTAAAGAATTTTATAGATTTCAAGTGACTGAATCCATTCCGAATTAGACAGGCAGTCCAACTTCAAATCACGTCATATAAACCAATAATAAAAAAATAAAAAAATAATCTTAAGGAAATCATTTGTTCCGATGTTATGACAATTTCAATTTTAAATATTTTTTTTTTTCAAAAAAAGCACGATTTTTTTAATCTGTATAACTTTGATCTAATTAAGATATTTTGGGTTTATTTAGAGCATCTAGTGGAATTTGGGGTCCTTCTTCAAAATCGACTAGAAAATTTAAAAAAGTTACTGCGGCAGTTTTTCTGAAAATATTTAAATTTTCTCAAGAATCCCACATTTTTGCTCAAATTTGTTATTAATTAATAAAACAATATTTAGATCTAGAAGTTTACAACAAATATGTATATGATATTTTACAGTATTTTGCCAAATATTATGGAAAATTCGAGCCTTTTCAAAAGATATTTAGGTTTTTTAGAAGTTTCCAAGAAATAATCAATATTCGATAAAATTTATAAATTTCTTCCACGGTTTGAAATATTTTTAATCTATGCAAAAGCTCTTCAATTCCCAAAAATAATTTTAGATGACTCGAATTTTTAAAAATTACTCAAAATAGAACAAATTACCTCACAATCTTCCAAAATTTCCCAGAAATTTGAAGAAAATTATAAAACATTTTAAAATATTTTGTACGTGTTAAAAATATGTAGAATATATTTTTTTTAATTATTTTACAGGATTTGACAAAATATTAGGAAAAATTCGAGCCCTTTGAAAATATATTTATGACCTTTGGAAGTTTGGCAGAAATAAAACATATTTTTTTAATGTTCGTAAAAGCTTCAAAGTTATAAAATACTTTTAATCTATTGAATACCTCTTAAATTCTTGAAAATATTTTTATCTGACCCCAAATTCTTTTAACATTTTGAAAAATTATTTAAAATGTAAAAAATTGCCTTAAAATCTTCTAAATTTTTTAAAGGAATTTTTATAAAATTTCTTTATTGGCTTGAAACTTTAAAAATTTCTTTTAATTAAGAGCATGTGATACCGAAAATATTTTTTATATTATTTAAAAAATACATTTTTCCCTCAACAAAATAATGTTTGGTTTAAAAAAATTGTACTGTTTCAAAAAGACTATTTTGTTCAGTTTACCAATGTTTAGTTCTTTTGACAAAAATTAATTTGGTTCTGATAACAAATATTTATTTCATTCAGCAAAACTATTTTATGACATCTAAATTTTTTTTGTCAACTCTAAAAAATCATTTTGTCAAGATAACTATTATTTGCTTGATTTAACCAAATAAGTTTGTTCAATCTACAAAAAATTTGTTGTGCTTACTAAACTTCTTCGTTGATTCAACCAAACGCTTCAACGAAACAGTATGGTTGTCTCGACAAAGCAGTTTTGTTGCATCTATAGGAAATAAATAATTTTGTTGAAACAACCAAACTTTTGTTCAGTGAATACCACATTTCTGCAATCAAATGGATTCGGTCAATTTCTTTTAAAAGATTCTAAATAATTCGACGAGATATTTTTTTTTAATTTACATCTCTTAATATTCAAAAACATGAGCACATGTATTTCATTTCAAATTTTTTCTATTGACAAATTTAATGAATAATTTTTTATTAGTTTATAGATTATATAAGATTTAAAGATTTCGTTGCAAGAAATTTTAAGAACTCTTGATATTAAAAAATGTATTGGTATAGATTTTTCATTACTTTATGCTTAAATTATTAGAAATGAAAAAATCGAGGAATGTGAACCCGCGCAAGAATTTTATCTCGATAAACTTTTTTCAACAAATGTAATGTATAATTTTAATTTACTTTGTATTCAAGGCATTTCAAGTAAGTTTGATTTAAAACATATAAAAACGGTTTATTTAAAAAATTTTATGTTTTTGGGGCTTTCAGAAAACAGAGTAAATTTTCAATCACGCAGATAAATTTTCTACGCAAATTTTATCGACATTCATAGAAATATTTTCAATTAAAAAAATTAATTTCTCTTTAAACAAAAATCATTTTAGCGTTTTTTAATAATCTTAGTAAACAATTTTTATATTCTTAAAACCTTTCAAAATTCTTTAAAATTTTCAAACCTTATTTCAAAAACTTCGTAAATTTAGATTTTGTTTGAATTTGATTAAAATCTTTCAAATTGTTTAGAGAAATATTTTGAAATCATCAAACTTAAATGAAAAATAAAATTGAAAAATAAAACCTAAAAAAATGTAACCAAAAAAGAACTAAAATTTTCCCCGACTTCCCTATAAAACACAAGTAAACAATTATTAATTTCTTAAATAATTGTAAACTAACGTTCACCAAAAAAATCACTCTAGACTTTTATTTAATGCTCCGTTAATTCCAGAAAATAAGAACTATTTAAGATTTATAGGGTATAAGAATTGTTTAAACACATAAAAATTGTCTAATTGATTATTAAAAAGATCCTTAACAAAAAA